>NW_027397068.1:12831157-13101859 GCF_003265705.2 Callorhinus ursinus
GGAAGAAAGAAAGAAAGAAAGAAAGAAAGAAAGAAAGAAAGAAAGAAAGAAAGAAAGAAAGAAAGAAAGAAAGAAAGAAAAGAAAGGAAGGGAAAGAAAGAAAAAAAAACTGGACTTTAGGATGACTGTTGCTGAAATAAACTCACTTATTCCATTATTTGATCACTGCTTAACCCTTGCCAACTGTGCAGTGTTAGTGCTACACTGTTTTGGAAATGTATGGATCTCATATTTTAGTACTGATCATACCTGCCAGGAGCCCCCGATGTTTCCAGGTTTGAATCCTCTTGACTGTCTCTGAATATAGAGGCTGGTTCTCTGACCTTCTTTCAAGGTCATCGGGTTTTCTTTGTACTTTTATGTCCTTTCAAAATTTTCTGCTTTCTTTTTGATTTTACTCCTTTTCAATTTATTTATGTGTGACAGCCTCAATCATCCAGTTATCAATTCAGTAAAATCTGTCTTGCAGAATGTCCATTTTATCATTCAAGCCTGAAATCTGTTCTGCAATCCTTTTATTTCCCTCCTGAATTGCTTTCAAAGCCCTCTAGGGAGCTGGCCTGCAAAAAGAGAGAATTCTCACATTGTTTCGATGAAAGGTGCTATATAACCACACAGCAGGATTATTGTTCCCTTTTCTCTTTCATTTTGGTCGCCCTGACTGATCTGCTCTGCATTGCAAGCGCAGTGGCCTTTTTTCATCTTAATTTTATTCACTGCTGTGGTTACTTTCTTTCCGGGAACATCAGATAGGTGTTAAGTAAAAGACGGGCATGGGTGTCACAAGGAGAGTCTAAGCACCTCCCTTCCCCTGTCACTGATTTCTAACACCTTGTCTGACCATTCGGCTGAGCACAGGGGCCCCTGCCATGATCTCTTCCCTGACTAGGCTCAATTTCCCTGGGAGTTTTTTCTTTGTGCATAGAACTAGCCTAACTCAATCAAGGCAAACTGCAAAATTAAATTAATTTAACTCGTTCATCTAGGTGTTTAATGTAATATTTTGACAGATCTGCATAAACTGAACTTCCTAAATTTGGCATAAGGGAATAAAATTGATGGATTCAAATTCATTTCTGTTGGTGAAATGCAGAGATTTGTAATCCATCAGCTGTTCTCCCTAATGCACAATCTAGACAGCTCACGCTGCCTGCAGTTGGCATGAAGTGCAAACACCTCTGCTTAAGTAATAGTAGCTGCATCACAAAAATTAACAAAGCCAGTTTTAAGTGACAATTTGACATTAAATCAATATGTTTAAAAACAAACTGAAGCCAGGAAGAGAGGGGAAGATTAAAAATTGTGCTATTTTTAACTCAAGAAGAGGAATTCAATATGGCTTAGAGAAAAACATTAACTATTAAAGACAAAGCAATAAAAAACTCAACAAAGAAAGTCTTTGTGGTTGTGGGAGGTGACATATATAGATGAGTCTAGAAAATCGTGGGCCTGGGTGAATGTATATTTCCACCCCCCCTTTTTTTTCCCTTCTAGAGAGTTCCCTAGGATAATTAACTGAAATGACTATGTGCAGAATGTTGAAACATAAAATAATTTAAAAAGAAATGATACAGCTGTGGAAGGTCTTCCAAATGTTTCCGAGGGGGAGCCGGGGCCCTATATATATATATATATATATATATATATATATATATATATATATATATATATGTGGTTTATTTATCAAGATATATCATAGTGGTTTGACTAAATAAATACACGACACTAGATTCATAAAAATAAAAATCTACCATGGTGTGAAAAGATATGAAAAGTGGTAAACCATTTATTTCTAGGTTTTCACAGTGTGTGTTCTGTTCATGCTGAGTAGGGAAATGAAGCTTCTTATTTGGAGAATTCTAGGTTGAGAACTATTTCGTCAACCAGAAAAGAATGTCTACAGGTGAGTGTGTATGTTTGAGTGGCACTTCAGTTAGCCACTGTGAAGATTTCTATGTCAGTTTCGAGCTTAAACACCCTAACCTACAAAATGATTCAGAGGGATCGCATCAGTGATCCATGCAAAAAACACTACTTTATAAATGTTTATTTTTTTAATTGAAAATGTTGGGAAATGGGTAGTAAAATAACTTAGAATCACAGAATTTTATGGCTCAAAGTCCCTCTATTTCAGTGAATCTAAAATGCTTTGATATCAGTGCTTTCTTGATCCTCCCAGAAGTATGAAGAGAAGATTTTAAGATTTGTTTAAGTCACTCACAACCACACCCGACAGGGACATAAAATATCTTTGATTGTAAGATACATCTTGATTTTGGAGAGTTTAAAATATGGGGGGAAAGTACTTTTAAAATTGGCAAAATAGGGTCTTATAGAGATCAAACCCAGTTAAGTCATTTTAGAAAGAATGAACTTAAGGTCTAGGGTGACTGAAGGTTACACAATTGCTTAATAATGAGGCATGGCCAGATCCCCTGGCCATCTGCTCAGCTTTTCCCATGACGCCCTGCACCCTGCCCTATGGCATTTCCCCTACTTATATTATACTTACTCAAAAGTTAGTAAACTTTTCAAATACATACAAGCAACCAAATAAGTTAAACACATTCACTTGTGTGTGCGCGGGTGCGCGTGCACGTGCTTATGCATGCCTGTGTGTGCGCATGCACATAGGCATCATGCATATAAACACACACTGTCCACTCATTCATCCATTCACTTGCTCATTTATTTGTTTACAGAATTTTCCAACGTCACTATCAGGATTGTTATCTTAAATGCAGATTTGGTAATTAGTTGGCATTAACAATATTTTCTAGTTCTGAATTTTCCTATTCCATGTATCCAACAGCCATATTTATTCAGGTATTACATTCACTACTCAGTGTTTTTTGTGCATCCTCTTTGTGTCAGTAACTATACTATCTACCAGGGATGTGGAATGATTCTGTGCTTCAAGTATAACTCAAATGATTATGTATTTATACTCATGGTAAATGCTATGAGAAAAGTGAGTGCTATGAGCATGTATAACAGGGAGGATGGTCTAATTTAGACCTCTCTGAGGAGGTGTTATTTAACCTGACATCTGAAGGATGAAGCTAGATGGAGAGAGGGAGGGCAAGTTTTCCAGGCAAAATGAACTGCAAGTGTTAATTGCCTAGAGTCAGGGAAAACCTGAGTTCCTTAGTTGCTGGTGTCAATATAGAGATCCATGACAGAGTTTTTGGCTACAGGAATCCTACACTAGAAAGGAGAAGGGGAAGAAGATCGGGTATTGATTTTTTTAAACATCTGGCCAAAACAGCTAACTGGAATGCTGAGAAAAAACGTTGCTTTTGTGAACAAAGAAATGATGAGAACTGACTTGGGTATTTTTTGGTGTGTGTGTGTGTGTGTGTGTGTGTGTGTGTGTGTGTGTGTGTGTGTGTTTTCTTCTTGTTTATCTACTGTCTTTATCTCGGTGGTCATGAATGTTTTACTCTTCACTTAAAAGAGTTAAAGAGCAATGAGATCAAGAAAAGTAGTGCGATAATAAAGCATTCCAGAACATTGAGATAAAGTTGGGGAAACACTTTAAAACCTTCGGGGACAATGTGATAAAGGAGTGAAGAAAGTAGCAAGACCTGCCTTAAACTGATAAAGCTATAGAACTAGTAATTTCAGTTTTGCCACGGGGCTTTCCTTCAATTTAATTTGGCCTACCTGTGCTTAGACTGTTTGAGTTAAAATAATGAGTGATATTTATGGAACACTAACAATGAGTTGGATTCAGCTGTCCAAAATGGTAGCTACTAAGTACATGGGGCTATTGAGCACTTACCTGATTTGGGATGTGTGTAAGGGTAAAATATATGCCAGATTTAAAAGGCAGGTTTTTTAATAATATGAAACAGAATTTCTTAATAGTTGTTAAAATTGATTTCTTGTTGAAATGATAATATGTGGGGTCTATTGGGTTAAATCAATTTTACCTACTTCTTTTTACCGTTTTTTCATGTGGTTCCTAGAAAATTTAAAATGACACATGTGCCTTGCACTGCATTTTATTGGACAGTGCTGGTCTAGTTATTGGGGATGAGGTATACAAAAAACATACAAAACCCCTGCTCTCCTGACCTGACATTCCTCTAGTAAAGACAAGCAATAAGCTAAAACCAAATAAATAATAGATGCTATCAAGAATGATAAAGCACATTTAGAGGGTAGAGAGATTGTGGGTGACATTTGGAATAGCGGAATCAGGGTACCTCTCTCTGATTGGAGCAAAGACATAAGTACAGAGGGAGAGAACCAAGCCGACTTGGGAGACGAACATTACAGGCTGGGAGGAAGGCCACAGACAAAAAGCTCCTAAGATGGGAGGCTATAGCTGGAATGCAATGAGGAAAGAAGAGCCAGCTAATAGATAAGGTTAGAAAAGTATGGAAAAGCCAGGATAGGGCTTTGTTGGTGAGAGAATTTTTTGGATTTTGTTCTGAATGAAGTGGTGTGGTAGATTGAATGCAAAAAAGTAGGAATCATTCCCCTCCAAGTGTCCACATGCTTTTGTAGTGTGACTTTGTAGTTCTTCCTCGCAATTGATGGGGTTTTGCAATAGAGGTGAGGCTTGGCGGGCTGAGGTCCAGAGCAAATGACCAAGAAAGAATTCTCGAGATGTCTTTTGGTGCAAAAAGGTGGTACATTAAAGCATGGGGACGGGACCTGTGGGCAGAAGGAGCTGCCGCCCTGGGGTTGTGAGGGGTGGCTGATTATATACTTAGGAGTTGGGGAGGTAAGGAACAGGGAAGTTTTCAAAAGAACTATTGTTAGATGCTAAAGAGGACCTATAAGATACTGGAGGCCTTGCCATTGTCAAGTTAAGGTTGTTTTTCCCCTCTAGCAAGGCATTAACATTAAGGCATTAACATTCTTCCTGGAAGAATATCACACCTATCCCACCCAGGAGTGGGGGGGTGAGGGTCGGGGAAGGTTGCAGGGCGTCTGCTGGTGCTTTGTCTTCAGCTAGCCTTCTGCTCCCTCATCACAATGAATCTAGGTGGACTTTATGACTTATTTTAACAAATAGAACGCAGCAAACTTACATTGTATGATTTCCGATTTCCATGCCTAAACTGTAATAGGCCTTGCATGGTTCTGTTGTCTTGGAACCTTGCCAGCTGCCAACACAAGTCCAGGCTAGGTTGCTAGAGAGAAATCACCAGAGGTTAGTCCACTCAGTTGTCCCAGCTGAGGCTCCAGAGATGTTGGTGAGTCCAGCTGAGCTCAGCTGAACCGTGCTCAGATCAGCAGAACTTCTTCCCAGTTGACTGTAGATTTTAAGTAATAATAAATGACTTATTTTAAGCCACTAAGTTTTAATGTGTTTTCTTATGCAGGTAAAGGGAACTAATGCAGATTCAGACATTTTAAGTTTTATGAGATAAATGAAATGCTTCGAGGTGATAAAAGGTGATTCAGTTTGAATATGTATTTGCGATTAGAGCCAAAAGCATTTTCTAACGCTATGGATGTGAAGCAAGAAAAAAATAGAGTAGGCAAGAATGACTCTAACATCTTAGCCATAGCAACTGAAAGAATGGCATTATCATTGCTGAGACAGGGAAAACTGGAGAAATAGCTCTTTGCGCAAGGAAAGTTTTGCACATGTTAAATTAGAGATGTTTATTAGTCATCTAAATTGAGACGTCAAATAGACAATTAAGGTTAGAGTTTGGGAGTGAAATCTGGAGAGCCTTCCTAAATGGAGGAATAAGTAGCATTGATGAAGGATAGTCAGAAGAAAGGCAGGCAGGGACAAGGGCCTCCCCGCCCCTCCCCTGATCCCAAGAGGAAACCAGCCCCCAAAGGATTTTACACTACTCTGGAAGAAGCCCTCCACCTTTTCCTATGTGAACAGCCCAGCCAACAAACCCATAAAAACCCTAGACTTAGAAACTCCGGTGACAACCCTCTCAGGTCTCGTCCCTCTTCAGGAGTTTGTACTATCCTTCAATAAACTTCACTATCGCTCAAAAAACTTTGCTTTGCTGCCCGCCACTCTTTGTCTGGTCTACCTCTTCATTCTTTGAAGCAGCATGACCGAGAACCGTGGGCACTAAAGGAGAAGAAATTCTGTAACCGCATTATAAGTGGCATTTAATGACACGGGACTAGACGAAATTGCTTAGGGTGTGGAGGGAGGAAGGCCCAGGATTGAGCCTAGGGTACCAATATCTGAAGCTTGGGAAGACGAGGAACATCTTATATAAGAAGCCGAGAAGATATGAAGGTAACCCAGAGAGAAGCAAAGTGTAAACAGAGTTTCAAGAGACACTATTCAACTATATCAATAGCCAATAGATCAAGAACGCTAAGAAATGAGAAGTGAGGATTTAATTTGGCAATACAGAGTTTTTTTTGAGTTTAATAAGAGCAGCCTCTATGGCAGGTTGATAAAAGCCTGGTTGAAGTCGTCTCAAGAGAAAAAAGAATGGACCATGAAGAGAAGACAAAAATTGTTAAAGAAAAGAAAAAAGAAAAAAGAAAAAAAGATTCAGAATGGCTAGTATAGAATTAGTAGTTCCATAACTTTATCTATTTAAGACAGGTCTTCTTGCTAATAAGTGGCACCAAAGCCCATATACTTTGCACTATGCCTGACTCAGTTAATAATGAGGTTATTTAATATATATTCTAGAAAGAAAATACATCTTATGCTATATCTTAAAAAAGCTAAAAATAAAAATAAAGTAACTTGGTAAAAAAAAAATACTGTAAATAAAAACAGAGATGTGGGGCCCAAACTAGAGAGGAAGTGGGATTAAGAGATTTTGTTTGTTTAGAAAAAGACATGACTTTTTATAGTTTGTTAGAATGCTGATAAAAAGGATCCTATCTAGGTGTAAAAGTTGATAAGCAGAATGTAGGAATGATATGGGGAACAAAGTTCTTACGTAGTGAGATTAGATGGAGTCCAAAGCACTGACGGTTCTCAGAGGTGGCAGGAGGCAAAGAAGGCAGGACACCTCTTAGTAGGTGGGGAGATTCTCTGCTGGAGGAATGTTGAATTTCTCTTCTTCATCTTTTTTAAAAAAGATTTATTTATTTTAGGGGAAGGGCAGGGGCAGAGAGAGAGGGAGAGAGAAACCCAAACCCACTAAGTGTGGAGTCTGCCACAGGGCTCCATCTCACCACCCTGAGATCAGACCTAAGCTGGATGCTTAACCAACTGTCCCACCCAGGCAGCCCTGAATTTCTCTTCTTATCTCTTCTCTTGTCTCAGTGAAACCAGAGACACAGCCATCAAGCAAGTGTGAGGACTGAGGTGAAGGATTAGTTGTTGGTAGAAAAGAAGGCAATGGTCTAGAAAAATAAGAATGGGTAGACTACAAAAATTTAGTGGAGCTACCAAAGAGCCTGAGGTTCTTCCTTAAGATTTACAAGCAAACATTTAAGCTGAGGGCATTCTGCCTGGTTGTGTGGAGAGCTGGCTTTAACTAGGGAGTGTCACAATAGAATTGAGAGGTTTTGATGGGTCATAGAATATAACTTGACCAGACACAGAAGGAGAGGCATGAGAGGATGACAGAAAGAGTAAAGATGATGGGGTCAGGGGATTTGAGATAACAATCTGGAGATTTTTTTTTTTTTCTCTAAATTTAGAATACCAGAGGAGTAGCCTGAACATATACAAGGTGGTATTTGGAGAGTGATGTGCTTGAAAACAAAATGTCTATAGAAAGTATCATCTTTGGTAAACAGGTCCAGGGCATTGATTTTCAACAAAAATAATACCACACCCTAAAGTATTTTTTTCTAAATTAGTGGGTAATTTTTATTGTCACAATGATTGAGGAGTGATGCAGAAATTTATTTATTTTTTTAAGATTTTATTTATTTGACAGAGAGAGAGCGTGCCAGAGAGCACAAGCAGGGGGAACAGCAGAGGGAGAAGGAGCTGCCAGCTCACTGCTGAGCAGGCAGCCAGATATGGGGCTCCATCCCAGGACCCTGGGATCATGACCTGAGCCGAAGACAGAGGCTTAACCGACTGAGTGACCCAGGCGCCCCGTGATGCAGAAATTTAGAGGCAGCACTAGGAAGCCAGATGCTTCAGTGCTTGGAACAATACATTACGTCTGTATCGACTGGCATGTAGCTGTTGCATTCACAGTAATTCTACATATATTAATATATTTATTTCATTTATTTAAAAATATTAAATACCAGTTTAAAATTGGGTATTGCAAATTGGTCTGCAAAAGAACACTTACCAGGGTGCACCAATGTGGGCTCCATCCACACATTATTTTCCAATGAAGAAATCAGCCTGTTAAAATTACATAAACATTTGATAAAAAAGGATGTTGACTAAGTTGGCAGGCATATTTATTTCCAATATTGAAAGGAAAAGTTTTAAAAATCTTACACTGTCTCTGGAGTGATTTAAACATTTCTTCCATTGAAAGTATAATTTCCTCTTGCTTCACACATGTGCATACATGATCACAAATGGTAACCTTCACGATAGTGAGGAAAAATTAATTTTGCCAAGAATACAAGATGTTTTTGGTATGCTGACCAAAGAAATCCAAGTGAAATAATTTTTCTCTTCCATTGAGCAAAGATACTGTTGAAGAATAACCGATGAGATGGCAGAAGATGTCAAAAATTAGCTGTGAAATAAACTGTCGTTAAAATGAATTTTCATTACAAGTGGATGAAAATTCCTTTGGATAATGAGGTTTTAACCGCCTGCATTTGAAAGGTTCATATGGAATGAAAAAGTCATAGAGGAAATGTTGTTTTTAAAATTACTGATTATAAATATGAAGGGCTTGCCAATATTTGAAACTCCTTGAATTATTTTACGGAAAAATATATTCCCTTTTTGGGGCTCATTGCTTCTGCTACATATGGGAATGCCAGCTATGGGTTGTTGTTGGCTCTGTGGGTTTATGGCTAACTTAAAAAATGCACCAGGTGTTTTAGCAATCCATTGCATTATTCATGAACTACATGTAGTCCCCAAGAATTTTTATGAAAAGCTCCACAAATCAATGACTGTTTTTAACAGTGTTAATAACAAAATTAATAATAAATTTTTGAGTGATTGATTTCACACAGAATGTACTCCAATAAGAGATCGAATATCTGATCCTAGACACGAAAAGTAAGATGGTTCTCAAAGAATATACTTGAAGACAGATTCTGTTTAGTATTTAATATTGTTTTACTTCAAAAATTTTACTAACAGAAAAATAAACGTCAAGATTGAGATATTGTGAATGGATATAACTCATTTTTCAAAATGCACTTGGTTACCTTAAGCCACAACAGAACTAGATCAATTTCATTAAAATGCAGTAGGTAATCATGGGATTCCTCAACAAATTTACACTATTTAAAAATGACCTTGCTACTGAGAATTTTCAAAGTGTCTGTCTTTGCAAACCTTTAGATAGTAAAGATATTAATTGGGCATAGATTGCTCTCATTTTTATTAATAAATGAGATGATGGTTAGATTTAAAGTTCTGAATGTATTACATAATACCAGATTGGGCCGTTAATCCATTTGAAGTGATTGTGAAACAAGTTAGCCAAGATATGCAAGTTGTGGAGCTAAAAACACAACTTTTAGACCAAAACACAATTTAATTATCCTAATTATGAAAGGATTTGGATCCAGCTAAGACTTTCATACCCATGTCTTTGAAAATAAATTAAATTACCAATAGCTTTTTCTTCTTTTTGACAACACGTGAATTTAAGGAGGATTTCAGGTTAATGGTGGAATATCAGCAAAAGCAACAAAACTATTTGTCTTCCTTGTAGATCTATAATCCATTGTAGACTTTGTGTGTTAGTTGCAGTATTGACCATACTTCAGGCACCACATGTTTATATATATATATGTATATATATATATGTATATATGTATATATATATATTTAAAACATATTCCGCTGTCTACCCTTCTAAGTGAAAAGACAAAAGCACTCTCAATGAGCAAATTCTTACTGGTTTTTCCCACCCCCTCCCCCTTTCACTAATATGATTAGTGATAGCCTATACAGAAAATTCTTTAAGCGTGTGGTTGAGGATAGAAACTCAATTCTTAACCATTACACATTTTCAGGACTCACTTTAAATTAAATTTCAGGCTATCATTAGCAATGTATAGCTATTCTCAGATTTCTTTTATAGTTTCTTGTTTTGATGACCTTTTCGTACTTCAGTCCTTTGCTTAATTTTATTCAGAGTTAGAAAATATGGTAATTTTGAACAACTTCTTGGTAATTCTGCAAATGAAAAGGAAGTTTTAAAAAGGCAGATTTAGAAAAAAAAATGAATCAATTTGATTCCAAAGCTGGTATTAACATATTTTAATGCAGAGGAAAGAGCAAGATGCATCTTAAGTTTATAAGGGGTCCGTCAAATTGACCTACATGAGCTCACAGAAGTTACATGTTTCCTAAGGCCAAGGAACTGTTCCGTGACCTTGAAGGGTATATTAGTATTTCTATTTAAGTCATTACATTTTCAAACATTGGAACTGCTCAGATTTGGTTCACTGCACAAACCAATCACTTAGAATGTTAAAGAGCATGACTTTGGTCTCCTGGAGACAGCTCTTCTGTAATTGAGCTCTCGTTTGCATGGCCTGTCTACCTTCCCTGTTAATTTTTTTTCTTGTTTTTTTTTTTTTTCTTTTTCTTTTCCTTGTCAGCCTACATTATGAATGCAACTGATAGAACAAACACCAACACCTAACATTGGAAATTCTCTCCCCAGAACTCATTTGAAACACATGCTGAGGTTCTCAAACGGCAAGTTTTATAAAATGTCAGAGCATTTTAGAGTTGGAAGTGACTGTTGGATGCATATTATAATCACATGGGGAGCTTAAGAAAATACTAATGCCTCAGCTCCACCTTTAGAAATTCTGATTTCACTTGTCTGGGGAAGACTGGGGGCATCTATATTTTTTAAAAACTTCCCAATGAAATGTAGTGCCCAGTCAAGTTTGAGAACCACTAGACCAGTCCCATTGAACCAGGTGAAAAAAGAAATTCAGAAAGAGTATGACCTTTGATATGTCACTAGACACTAGTAAAGGTGAGACTAAAAGTCAGACTTATTGACACTTAGTACAAAATATTTATACTGTTTCAAAACTACTCTTTGAGAGCTGTTCTCCCACAAAAACTTCAGACATAAATCTGGCATGTTCTCCAGTTGTGGAGCTATATCCAGCCAGATGTCCCTCTCCAAGGGACCAACTTCATTCGATATAATACTTTGAAAGACAGTAACTTTTAGAACACACTAATACCATATTTCCCATAAAAAGGGGAAGGGGCTGTGTTTTGTGCTGATATGTCAAGCCCAAGTATGGTGATGCTCAAATAGTCTCCACCCTTGAAGAGAGTTTACAGAAAATTAGCATAATCTGCACTACAGCTCAATCCCTTTGAAGCTTGGGACATGGCAAAAATATCTTGCCAAGAATTTACAACAGAACAATTTTCAACTGTATGATTCACAATACATCATTACTGTTGATTGTTCTGATGAAAATGGCCTCACAATTGCGATGAATCATCTGCTTTTAGAGTGATAGAATTTACAACTGCAACAGAAAGACATAACAAAGAAATGGTTTAAGAGTTGACATTTAGCCTTTGTTTACAGTATTCTCTTAATATTGATGTTGATCTTTCAGCATGCAGAGCTCAGATGGACAATCTCAATAATGGCAATTGAAAATTATGCTTGTTTTTAAGTTTTGTTTTCTTGTTTGTGTTCATATTATTGCAAGAACGAGGGTTGTCAGTATTTTGTGTGCTTTATCTTTTCTTTAATGATGTTTTGGCCAAAGAAAGGGCATATTTACACTCTGAATGCATATGTCTGATACATAATTATATGTGGAATTATTACACCTTGTTATTATGTCCTTCAGCTTTCTTTCAAGTAAAATATTTCCCTTACGCCTGCTTCTCCCTGATCATATGAAAAACCATGGGTTTTAACTATCTTGAAATTGGGAAATGTTTAGTTTTGCTGAAGCACAAGAGTATGCTCAGCTTGAATGTTTGGTGCATTATTATGGATTTCTAGACTCTGGCAAACTTGTGAATAGAGAAAAGAGCAAAGTGGAAAAAAAATTAAATTGCTTTGTCTCCAGGTGATAAAACTTCATGAATAGCTCAAAGGAGAAAGACATAAGGATGAAAAGGGTAGAAAATCCCAGAAAATTGAAAACAATGATTCAATGATATGCAAATGACTCTGCAGACATTTCTAAAGCTTGTGATTATTTTTTTAAGTGTGACTAGTATAAAGGATTTATTACAAGTTCAGTTGAATACTGTGAGTTTGAATATTATACACATATATTTATAGTGAGGTATTGAAAATTAATGAGAAATTAAATATCATGAGACTTTAAACTGATTTCTTCTTAAGAGATGCTAGTGGAAAGAAAGGAAAGAGATGCTTTGATTTAAAGGCAGAGTTTGAAACCATAATCTAGGATGCCAGAAGAAGCATTCATAGATAAAAGAACTAAAGCTCAGAATTAAAAAAATATACATATAAATTGGCAATGGTCATTTGTTGTGGATTGCCTGATTCAAAATAATACCATAAGAAAACAAAGAAACAAACCTGTAAACTTTTCACTCAGAGTGAAGGAAAAAAGATCCAACTTTTTGGAAATGGGCTGAGTATCTTGTCAGAGGGGACTTGATTACGAGTTTATTTGATGGGAACTAAGAGGTCTGAAGTTCACTTCATCCAAACAACCAACCAACCAACCAATACTTGACATTAATGCTATTTAAACAGAAATTTTTTCATACACATTGGATGAATTATTTTGACATATTTTATAATTTATGATTAGAATAAATACAGACCAAATTATTTGAAAGCACTATTTTCTCCTCGAGGCTTTCTGTTACCAGAGTCCTTAGATTCTCCTTTCTTTCAAATCTGAAGTAGTTAGGAGAAAATGCCAATATGAATACCTCTCTTCTAAACTGTAAATTCCTCAAGGGCCAGAATCAAGTTTTCTCTCTTCCTGTGTTCTCCACTGTAGTAAGTGTTTAGCATAAAGTGGGTTCTCAGTACACATTTGTTTAATGAATGAGAGGAGGAATGAATACATAAATGATTAATATTGCTTCTCCCCCAAGATTGTGCACACAGATTGTATTTGTATACTTTTATTATGTTTTTCTTTTTCATTTCCCCTACTTCTTTGACTGTCAAAACAGACTTATTACTGCCCAACATGACATGATTGGTATACATCATTTCACAGCTGTCTTCTGCAACTTCAGGCTGGGAAGAAGGAGCAGGAGGAACAAGAGACACGATTACCTACACAGCTAGAAGGGAGCTGAGACCTTCCCTCCTTGCCACCCCCACCCGGGCCCCCAGTAGTCCTTTAGATACGCTTAAGTGCGTTCTCTTCTCGAAAGCAGAACAATTGTGCTGAGTGGGGAGGAACATGGAGTACGAAGGCAAAGCTTAGTGTCCAGGACAAGGGGAGACTAAATTAATACATGATTGCTCAAATCATCCTTGTCACACATTTCATCTTCGAAACTCTTCTCTTGGTAATCTCCATGTTGCCTTGGGCAATCCTATTAAGTCCTAAAGTTTCAATTAATACCTTATTGAAGATGATGACACCCGCATTTCTGCCTTTAGTCCTAATTTCTCAGCTGAGTCCTGGTCTCTTATCTCCTGGGATGCTTGGCATCTCAACCCCATAATTTCTAAAACTAAATTCTCAGTTCTACTTTGTTGCATCCCATAAGTTTTGGTATGTTGTGTTTTCATTTTTGTTTATCTTAAGATATTTTCTAATTTCCTTTTGATTTCTTCTTTGACTTAGTTTTTTAAAAAGAGTGTATTGTTTAATTTCCATGTACTTGTGAATTTTCTCCTTTTCCTTACCTTATTGATTTCTAGCTGCTTCAATTGTAGTTGAAAAAGATACTTCAGATGATTTCAATCTTCTTAAATTTGTTAAGACTTCTTTTGTGACCTAACATGTGATCTTTCTTGGAGGATGTTCTATGTACACTTGAGAAGAATGTGTATTCTGCTGCTTTGGGTTGGAATGTTCCATATGTCTGTTAGGTCTGTTTGGTCTATAATATTTTTCAAATTTGCTGTTTCCTTATTGATTTTCTGTTTAAACATCTCTGAACATTATTGAAAGTAAGGTTTGGTTCACTTGATGGTATCCCATAAGTCCTGTAGGCTTTCCCCTACTCCTTTTACTTATTTTTTTGTCATTCTTCTAATTGGATAATTTCAAATGATTTCTCTTTGAGTTATTTGATACTTTCTTTTATTTGATCATCCCTGTTGGTGGTGCTGTCTATTGACTTTTTCAGTTTAGTCATTTTTCCTGCTACAAAATTTATTTGGTTCTTTTAAAAAATAATTTCTGGGGTGCCTGGGTGTCTCAGGCGGTTAAGCATCTGACTTGATTTCGGCTCAGCTCAGGATCTCAGGGTCATGAGATGGAGCCCTGTGTTGGGCTCTGCACTTAGTACAGAGTCTGAGATTCTCTCTCCCCATCTCCCCCTGCCCCTCCCCACATTCATGCTCTCTAAATCGATAAATAAGTATAAAAAATAATTTCTATCTATTTGTTGAACTTCTCTTTTGTTCATGTATTGCTTTTTTTAAAATTTCATTTAATTGTCTATCTGTCTCTTGTTGCTCACTGAGCTTCTTTAAGACAATTATTTTGATTTTTTTTCAGACAATGTATAGATCTCCGTTTCTGTGGTCAGTTGTTGGAGCTTTATTTTGTCCCTTTGGTGGGTGTCATGTTTCCCTGATTCTTCCTGTACCTTGTAGCCTTGCATTGGTGTCTGCACACTTGAAGAAACAGTCTTTATGGACTGGGTTTCAGAGAGAAAGACCTTCAGCAACAGGGCTGCCTAGAAATTTTTGAGATCTTTCAAACCTTTTCTACAGATGTGCAGACTCCACTCCTCTCACTCTATTGTGTGTGTGTGTGTGTGTGTGTGTGTGTGTGTGTGTGTGCGTGTGTGTGTGTGTGTGTTTGGGGCGGGGATTTAGGATTGTGTGTTTACTCTCAATCCTGCATAGTCATACCAGGCACTGAGATTCCTCCTGCTGTCTTTCTCAGAGCAATGCCCTGAAATGCTGAGCTCCCCCCTCTCCCTCCTGAAGGGGATGTCTTAAGTTGTGCACCTTTTCACTACCTCACAGCGCTTGCCCAGTGCCACCTACCCCTTTATCCTAGGGCAGTGTGCAGAGATGCCAGGATAAGAGGGGAAAGCTCCTCTACTCTCTGTCCCACCTGAAGAAGCAGTCTCAGGGTTGTGTGCTTTCTCCCAATCCCACAAAGTTGAGCTGGCTGCTGACATCATTGCCAGCTGCTGAGATCCACAGGTGCAAGCACCACCTGTGGTGCTTCAGAGGCGGGCAGGCATCAGGTGCAGGGGCATACTTGGGCTGGCTGGTGGGGTCCATGGATGGGCTGGTGGTGTCCCTGGATTGTCTGTTGTTGAGATCTACATACCAAGTGCTATGATCCCATACCCTTTTCCTTCGCTTCCCCCAGAAGACTCGGTCATGCAGATTCCCTTGGTGCTCTGGGCAACATGAGATTGAAGTGGGCCTCTCAGGCAGCATCCCCAAATTCTGGGGAAGCCAGACACTCATTTTTCTCTCCCTTTTCTCTGTGGGAGAAGTCATGGGCTAAAGGGGTCTCTCAGCTCTGAGTAGTGCTGGATTTGGGTAGGGGTAATGCAGATAAAGTGAAAGCCTTCTTTCTCTTCAGTGTGGCTGTTTTTGGATTTTGTGTTGTACTGGAATGCTCGAACCCCTCAACTGGACTCTGGAGCTCTGATAAAGATATTTTCTTCCATGGACAGTAGTTTAATTGATATTTCCGTGGCGGAATAAGGGGTGGGACTTCCTAGTCCACCATCTTGTTGATTTTGCTCTCTCAGATTAATTTCTCACAACCTCACATTCCTTGCGTTTTGCACACCAGAGAAACAGAAAACTATTAGTCACTCTGAAAAAAACCAGGAATGTCACAAGGTCTGTCCTTGGCTCATTACATTTCTAAATGCCTCATTTTCTTCCCCTACCTCCACTCATGCCAGAAGTATCCTATGTATCTTTCAAAACCTGACTTTGTATCTAACGCTTGGTAATATTAGTAACAATTACCATAATCTTGGAAATGACATATACCTTAATATGGTACTTAATAATTTAAAAAGCATTTTTACATAAATCATCATATTTACATTACCATGCACTTTGAGATGGGCAAGGCAGATATCACTATGTGTAACTGGAATAAAAGCTTTGTGAGGGCAGGGACTTCTATTCTACTGTTCATTGCATTTCTAGGGCCCTGGTGAATGCATAGCATGTGGCGCGTCTCAATGAATCTTTGTCGAATAAATGAAGAAACTGGTGGATTAGAAAGTTTAGTGATTGTTCAGGGATATACAGCTAATAAGTCAAAAGATGGAGTTATGTCTTAATCTAGCAATGGCCTGGGAGCATTAGTTGCAGTAACAATTCTCTAATTACTTAATACACACTATATAATGCATATTAAATTTTCTTTTATATGGTAGCTGAATTAGTGTGTCTTTCTTTCCTGAATCAGGACTTGTTAGCGTTCAGGTGGCTTATGCTTTTATTTATTTATTTACTTTTCAAATAAGCTCCCTGCCCAATGGAGGCCTCGAACTCATGACCCAGGATCAACAGTCTCATGCTCTACTGACTGAGCCAGCCAGGCATCCCGTCTTTTTTTTTTTAAGTATTAAATAGCAAGTTAGCAAGTGATTCTGAGATCAAGACCGAAGCCCTTCTGTGAGAAGTAATGAGATCTATCTTTTATTCTTATTTCTCACCTGAGGAGCGAAAAAGGAAAAGCTGAAAAACGATTAAGATATTTCTGGATGTTCCATAAATGATGTTAGGCAGCATCTAGTTGTGATTAAATTCCCACATAATTTCATAATTTGGGAAAGATTCTTTGGAATAAATGATGCTAATTTTAAATAAATGCTATTAGAATGTCAAAGGGAAAATAGCATAATGAACATATTCGAATGGGGAGTAAAAAATATGTCAAAAAACATTTCCTCTACTTCCGGTTGTTTGCCATAAGACAGTACTATTACACAAAACACACACACAGAAAATCATTTAACAGGGAGTACGCCCCTGGGACTGTGAATGAATGCCTTTCAGCTTCGGTTTTCTGCCTGCTTGATTAGACTGTCCTTTGTGGAGTGCTCCGTGATGACGGGATTGCTCTATGCATTTGATCCCCTACACATCAGTCCATAAAATCAATTCAAACAAACAAACTCTTCTAATGATGACCAGGAGCTTTGTGTACTTTCATCTTTGACCCTAGTTGCCTCTGCTACTACTTTGTTTAGCAGAAAAAACTAGTGTTATATTAAACCGTGGGGCTCTGTGTTATTATCAAGCATTTACGTAGCATTTTATGGCCTGCAAGGTATTTTACAGCTGCTGTACAGTTTTTTCCCTACTCAATCCCTTTGGGTGGTAACCACAATGTTGTCATTACCATTTTTATAAACTTCAGAAAGGAGGCTCTGGGAGGGTAAGTGACTCGCAGAAGGTCAGATGATAAGTTAACAGTCAAAAAGGTGGTAGAGATCATGATCTTTGAATTGCCAGTTTATTTCCCAGCTCACAGGGCTATACTGATTCTTTACTAGCCTGCTGCTGATGTGTCTGTGATAGATTTTTGAAGCTCAAAAACGGATGAATTTGTTAAGTGATAGAGTACAACATACGTAGGAAAGCCGCTGTAATAGTATAATTTATTGTGAACAACTGTCATTGAACTTTCAAAGTAAATACATAAAAGGTTAGTGTAGAAAAAAAATTATTATACCCACAAATATTGAAACTGCTTCTGCACTGTTAAATTTAAGTGGTCAAGATGAATTTATTTGGAATGATTTCAGTTTGAAAAGCCAAAGAGGCTTGTGTTGTCAAAGCTGTTAGATTGGTCAGAATCATAATATTCATTTTGGGGGGAAAAAGATGAAATGAGAATACGATTCCATGATTCCAAATTACATAAATGAAAAAAAAAAGTTGAAAACAGATAAAGCCAATAAAAGAATTGGTGAAAGCTGAAGAAAAGTGAATTTAGTATTGGTCAAATAGTGGTGTTAAGCTACAAACTATTAAGTTCTCTAGAATTAAGTATATAAGGAGATATTAGAGATCCTTTTTTAGTAGATGTCTTAAAACATAGTCTGGTTAAAATCATAGTCTCTTAAATACTTTCATGGTTCAGGTGCTTTTTAAAGGCATTCACTCACAAAAGAAAGTACTCGCTTTTATTATCAGTTTGCTATTAAGTTGGAAGGCTTGTATTTGCATGAAATTCTTTCTCAGGAAAATGTTAATAGGAACCAGAATGTAAATAAGAGAAGGAAGCTGCTCCAGATATTTTTCTGTGGTTCTCCTTGATAGGAAAATCTTATGTACATATTCAGTGGGTGAGTCTCACTTGCTCCTGGGCTCAATATTCAACTAATTAATGTCATTCAAGCATTATATGCATTTGCATTGGCATTTGATCGAATTTCAAATCCTCTATTTGAATGAATAGCACCTTGGAGAAGAATTCATTTTTGTATTTTCTTTAGCCTAGGTTGTGTCTACACTTAATCTCTATTCGCTTCGAATATGTTTTTTACTAGTCTTTTGGAACAAAAGGCAAAGTTTCTCTGGCTGTGGTAAATCCATCCCTTTTTTGCTACTTACTCTCCATATGTTTCTGTGTTTCTGTGTATGTTTGTATCTGTGTATGTTTACGCATGTATGTGTGGTAATTAATCAACATATATACAGAAATTGATTGCAAAAAACTATTACCAAAGTGACTCTGAAACCTGTAAAAAAAAAATTAACTTTGTTTACATTCAGGTCATGCTAATATATTAATGGAGATATAAGGTACCACTCTGGGTGACATCCTTGCTGGCCATTTTCATTTTCTTTATAGTTCCATGTTTTCCAAATTTCTAAAAATAAGGGAGAGGTAATAAGAGCTAAAATTCATCAAGCATTTTCTATATGACTTTATATGCATTGTCACATTTAATCCTTTCAAAAACTCTATTCATTACTATTGCCAATTTGCAGATAAGGAAACCAAATTCCAGAGAAAACAGAATACCTTGTCCAAGGTGACATAGATAGGAAGTGACCCAGGAGTCATTTAAACCTTTGGCAGAGTTGCTAACCTGAGATCTTAATCCGTATGCTGTATTAAATAAAAACGATTTTCTAAAGGGGAAAAAAGCAAACACAGTTTTTAAAAATGTATATCCATAAGTGTTTGGTGAAAAATAATTATGAACAGAAAATGCCTTTTAATAGATTCTTCTGTCTCCTCTATGACTTTCCCTTTTACAGGCTTGCCTCAGCAATTTGAAGTCATCATCTTTCTCTTAGGCTATGGCAATTATCTCCTAAGACAATTTCCTGATGTCACTGCCACCTAGCAGCTTAGATGATGACATTCCTCTCAGAACTTTCCAGGGGCATTTCACCTTTCACAGAATGAGAGACAAAGAGTCTAAAGGCCTTACGTCATCTTGTTTCCCATGTCCCTGCCTTCATCGGCCACTATTCTTCCCCTGGTGGCCCCTTGTCCGAGTCACGATGGCACCTACTTTATTCCTTGAACACATCTATCATATGCCCTGCTCAGGAATGGGCCCTTGTTATTCTCTGGGCCTAAAATGAGCTTTCCCTAGAGACTTGGATTCCTAATCTCTTGCTTCCTTCATGCCTTTGCTTAAAGGTCATTTTATGGAAAGGTCTTTGCTGACACTCTACATACAAAAGACACGCAACCACTCCTGTTTATTTTTCCCCAGAGCACATACCACCACTTCAGATACTATCTATTTATTTGTTAATATGTTAATATCTATCTCCTTCCCATGGGGTGGGGTCCTTTTGGAGCATATATAGGCCTCCCTCCATGAGGGAGTTTGTTTTATTCAGAGCAGCAATCCAGTGCCTAAACTATGACTGGGACAAAAATGTGTATTCTATAAATATTTGTTGACAGAATGAATTTGAACTGCAAGAGTTATTTTTAAGAGTTATTTTCTACGTTCCCTGAGATGTTTTTGTCCTTAGACATTATAACATTAGGTACAATTTTAATTTGACTCAGTGTTTAATTATACTTTCAAACTTAGTTGGAGACAATGGAGATATAATGCACTTAAATGATTTTTAAGATTACATTCTATATCACATTTATAGAAAATTATGACGAGTGTTCATCAGATCATCAGGAGAAGTGTCAGTCAGCTTTTACAGGCAAATATGTTGTACAAAGGCTGAGGGGTACGGATTTCTGAAAAAGGAGGAGAACTGAGCGCTCAGCCAGGGTGTCAAAATCTTATTAATGAAGGCAAATGAGGCATCAGGTGCAATTAGGAGTGCGAATTTGACCTGTTCAACTTACTTAGCTACTTTGTGCCTCAGTTCTCTGGGATTAATAAAATACAAGTGTAAAAGGGATAACGTTTTGTCAGAAATTAATTTTACTTTTTAGGTCATATTTTATTTCAGCTTCTCAGTATTAAGCAGGAGACTGGTATTTTAGCCCCGAACACAACACTATGCTTGAGACCCAGGCTTTGTGGAGAGAGATTTGCCATATTCCTTTATCAAAGACTTCCACTCACTCACTCACTCACTCACTCCTATGCCATTGGCCAGACCTGGAAGGGACCTAGGTTAGAGTGTTCTACCAAAGTGTAGAGAAAATGGCTTTTCTGTGTTGTTGTTGCTTTTTAATCTATTTATTTGAGAAAGAGAGTGAATGGGAGGGAGAGGGAGAGAGTATCTGAAGCAGACTCTGTGTTGAGCTCAGAGCCTGACTCAGGGCTCAATTCTACGGCTGGGGAGATCATAACCTAAGCTGATACTAAGAGTCAGATGCTCAACCGAATGAGCCACCCAGGCGCCCCAGCTTTTCTGCTTTTAATACCAAAGCCATAAGTTTTACTGTTCTCTGGTATAAAAATTACATGATATGGGAAAGATAAACTAGAAGCTCTCAGCCCTGAAAGATTATGGAAAGGATGAAAAAAAGGAAGGGAGAGAGACCATAAGAGGATAAGAGAAGTCAATGTAGTCTTAGTCTCCTTTCCTTGGGCTTGGAGAAGACGTGTGTTAGATAAATTAAGGGATACATCTATCATGGAAATATCTCTCGCCCTGTTCTTCCCTTGGAATTCTAGAAGGAACCTATCACACCACAGGCAACCCAATCTAGTTAAAAGAGTAGTATATTATAATCAGGCTGGGAGAGGATCTGGTTGGCCTTCCCAGCCTCTCAGTTCATGAGTGGGGTACATGCAGATTGGAAAGCCAGTGGGTTTGCCAGATGCCTGCAAGTCATCCTAAAGTAGAGGTTGGGTGGACCAAGGGGCCTGGGGGTAAACGGGAGGCCCATGAGCCTGTAATCAGGAGAGTTGAAGGGAGTTTAAGTTAGTTCAGGAATGTTGCCCAGTCCCAAATAAAGGACCATGCATGCTCTAGCCAGAGATAGAAGCCTCAATAGTCAACAGTGAACAGGAAGCACTGCCCCAGAATCCAGTTGACAATAACTAATGTAGACCCAGTGAAGAGCGCAAGGTGAAGGCATTCTTCCACCCTCCTGAAGTGCAAAGTCAAGTCATCTACACACTCCTTCTCTGATACCTCATGAGAGAGAAAAGACAGGAGAGGGGCTCTCTGAAAGACTGAGAACTTTATCTCAGCTAGAGACCAGGCCCTGCAGCAGCTGTTTATATGATCAGATGAAATTAAATTTAAATTGAGCATTTACTTAGTTTTTCATGCTAACTAGGTGGTGAGAGTTCACACACTTAATTATCAAAAATAAATTGCATTTTCTCTTTACATCTGATTTTTTATGATTTTTCTTCCTCATTACAGAGGATTGCTGAGAGAATTTTAAATAATGTTTGCAGCACTTAGAATAATGTTTAATAGTTGCTAACAAAATGGTAGCTACTACTATTTTTAAAAGCAGAGCAACATTTTTATAGGGGGGAGTTAATAATGGCTAAAGGATTAAAGCTGTCTGCCCTTATTGGACAATGACTTTGGCTTTTGGGAAACTTAAACTTATTTCATTCATGCCCCACTCATTTCTCCTTCACTTGGTTGTGATTTTCAAATAATAAACACACTCCAGTAAGAAAGAAACTGGGAAAACTCTAACCTTTAAACATAACCTGAAGATATAGTATTTTGTTATCCATTTGTTCTGGATACTTGCTTACCTTCTATAATCTTGTATTAATAATGTATTTATTGTGGATAAATGTACTTAATGTAGATAGGTTAAAAAAAAAAAACAACAAACTTTTTTATGCCAATGCTTCCAAATGTATAGTTAAGGGTAATGCTATGCAATGATTATGCTCCTAAAATTAGTGACTTGTTGCATTGCTGGAGTGATTCCATAAAAATATTTAAAACACATATATGGTACTGACCAGAAAATACATATACTCATGAAGACAAAGGGAAAGTTTTGAGCACTTATGTGCCATGAACCATCCCAAATGTTTCACATGTGTCATCTCATTAATCTCTACAACGATTCCATGGGGCAAATGCAACTATGTTCCCCATTTTATGGATGGAGAAACTGAGGCACAGAAACATTACCTAACTCTTAACAGCTAATAATCGGCACTGGGTTTTGGAGCTCAGGCAGTGTAATTTTGCAATCATTGTTCTTGATCACTATGCTGTAGAGATCTGTCGCTACAGATAATCTGCTTTACATCTTATATTTGTTGTAAGGATAATCTGCTTTACATCTTACATTTGATGTAAGGATAATCTGCTTTACATCTTACATTTTGCAATAGAGTAGATGACTTTGGTACATTTTCACCAAAGAAAACCACCTTCTGCTTTCAACAAGAGAAAGAAATATTTTGAAATACCCCACAGATAAGATTTCAAAAGATAATAGTTTTAATTCATCATTTTGTAGATAAGATATCACACAAAAGTGCTTTTGGTATGGGCATTTGAAATAGGATTTTGAAAAAATTTTAACAAAATTTTACCAGCAGGTTCTTTGCTTTAAAAACATTCACTCATCAGGAGATTCTGTAGATATTGTTCCATTAATGTAAGTGGACCAAATTCCTTCTAAAGAGTTTGAAGGTGCTTTTTTCCTATGGTGTCAACATCTATAATTCCATTTCTTTATTAAAGGTGATCTGACACAGTGGGCAAATTTCAAAGCTGTTAGAGCATTAGAGCATAACTGATACATTTCCCAAATGAGAGCACCCTTCTGCATGTTTAAGGGAGTTTGCAAAAAAATCTATTGCTTCATGAGAAGAAGCGTTAACAAAGTCCTGCGGTAAGAGTGTCATATTCATGTGAAAAAATATAATTTTTTTCTTAAAGAATTTTGAAAGTAAACGAAGTGAAATATTAAAATAAGTTGCCAGTTTTGTTTTTACAGTGCTTCTAGTTTTCCTTCTCTCATTAGAATACTTGGACATATAAAAAATGAAATTGACCCCAAATTGGAGATTTATCCAAATCTTACTGTATTTTAGATACTTTTCAAGACCCGCTATATTTGTTAAATTATTTAATCATCACAAAAGCCCCATAAGTTCCCCATTCCATAGACAATGACACTGAGGCAGAGAGATTAAGGAATTTGTAGAGACATGATCTAAGACTGTATTGTCCGGCTCTAGCTTTGTGCCGCCTACCTGCTATGCTATTCTGCTTTAACAGTAGTCAAAAATAGGGCGCCTGGGTGGCTCAGTTGGTTAAGCGACTGCCTTCGGCTCAGGTTATGATCCTGGAGTCCCAGGATCGAGTCCCGCATGGGGCTCCCTGCTCAGCGGGGAGTCTGCTTTTCCCTCCAACCCTCTTCCCTCTCGTGCTCTCTCTCATTCTCTCTCTCTCAAATAAATAAATAAAATCTTAAAAAAAAACAGTAGTCAAAAATATTGTTTCTGATATATTTTCCAATTCTCCCACTTATTGAATATTATTTTGTCAGGAATAAAGCCCATTTTTCCATGATTTTTATAAAGAATATAAAACACAACTCTCAGATATTTTTGCCTATTACTTCTCAAGAATACCCTGTGTTTGAAATCGTAACTTTCCCCTACAGAGATGTAATTCGTTTTAATTAGGTCACCTAAATGTCAATTATTTATGTTGACTACAGCAATTCCTAATTTTGGGATTTCACACGCCTTCACTCTTGCCTGGCACTCTGGGAATCTTCTCTATTTTGCATAATCTTAATTATATTACTTTGTTGAAGAGATGCAAGAAAAATGACATTCTTCTAGAATGACTTCTCAATTAAATCAAAGAGATCTGATAAGATTAAAGAAAATGCTGGCAAAGCACTGAGTGGTAAGACAGAGAGACTCTCCATGTTAAATGAGTTACCAGGAATAAAGTGCAGAATTATATCGGGACACTGTTCACTTAGCATAATTAGTAGTTTTTGTTAGTATGTGCTAAATGATTTATTAGCTGTCAATGATAGGTTGATGTGCTATACAATTATTCCAAAATACCATATCTTGATTTATGCAGCATCTCTATTTTCCAAACATTTTAACCCTACTTAGCCCTTAGCAGATTTGGGGAAAGGAAACAAGAACAAGCATTATCATTCCAAATTTAAAGATAGAGAGCGAATCACACAGATGCTAAATAACCTGAGGAAAATCTCACAACCACAACAGTGAGTCTGGAGTTTCTAAGCCTCTAAATTCTCAGCCACTGTTCTATGCCTAAAACCATGGTCTCTGCATAGAAATGCTTTGGTGTTGAGGAGAAAAGAGAGAGGAAAACTAAAAATTATATTATCTGTTTTATACAAACACTGGGAAATATAACATCTTCTACAAAAACAGCACTGATGATAGATAAAAGGGAGCATCATTTCAGACACCAGATTATTTTCTTTTCCCAAGCTATGTGGGAATAAAGCCTTAAACACAATTTTTCTTTAAGGAATTTTGACATACAAAGGCAACGTTATAAATCACAAAAAAAAGGTGTAAGCTCCTGCTTGGGAAGATTTTTGACTGCCATTAGACACAACATTAGAATAATCTGAACTATAAAAACGACTACTCTAGTTTCTCCAGGTCAAGTATGTTTGTTAGGAGCACAGAGGCCCTGGAATACTGAACAGCCGATCAGATTTACGGGCTAATGTCTGTGATGCTGCGTGGTGCGTAAAAGAATTATGTAAGTGGTACATCTGCTCCTAAGAAGTCATCTGTGAATACTTCTTAATTTTTTAATGTCTGCGTGTGTGGTGTATGAATCACAATGAAGTAAATCTCTGCTCTAACTCTAGCTCTTTTGTATTTGGGGTGAGCATTTCTGTCACTCGTTTGGATGCTCTGGGCTAAAAAGTCCATGTGCACTAACTTCTTTACATGCTTCTGCAACATACAGAAGATACGATTGGTGTGAATGAGAATTAACCTGAGTTTTCTTAAGTCTTAGGGACATTTGATTAAATGTAACATGATTACAGAACCAAAGATTAGCCTGACTTTAATTTCTGCTATATGTGTATGGTAGTGACTGTTACTGGACAAAAGAATGTCTCCCAAATGAAAAGCTATTAAGAAATCTGCAAACTTTTAAACTTTGTCTTTTAAAACTAAATTCAAATTCAGTTTGAGAAGTTAGGGAAATAATTAAATGGCAAATTCCTTCATTTCCTTGCCTTCTAAGAAAAGATAAAATGTATTTATATATCATTTTCTTAGGCTATCTCTTCTGGATGGAGGTTGAATAAAGTCTGGTCTAGTAGATTATCACGATTTCTTTCTCAGCATATTGAGTATTTTCATCTAGGTTTGTTACAAGGAAAATATTGCTTTCTGGATTTCTTGAATAAAATTCTATTCTTTATTATTTTCACGAATTTGATAACTACTTGAAGGATATTGCCTCATCAGCATCTGGATTCCAGTCATTCAAGGAGAGTACTATTTTAGGTTCATAGAAAATTTGGCCTGACTATAAGAGTCTTTCACTAACATTTGCTGGGGTTGCCAGATCTTTTAATTTTATCTGAATATCCTTAACAGTGCTACAGAAGAGGTTATTGGGTATGTTGTCAGTGCAGTCTTATCTCATTTCTTCCTATAGAGCCATATTTAAGATGACAACATGGGACTAGGAAGTTGGAAATAATGTATATTTGGACAAGTACACAACAGTATGACTTAAAAAGATTTTAAGGATCATCAAAAATTAACCATATGGAAATTGTTGTATATGGGTGGAGTGGCTTTGGTGCATATATAATGAAATTTAAAAATGGACATCTTTGTAGTTTCGGTGCCACCTTTAAGTTTATGGTCAAGCTTATTGAATCTTGTAGTTCAGGGAAACTATTTCCAGCCTAAGATTTCCATAAAAAATCCAGCACAGCAAACTGTTAGTGAGTTCCGCTCCTTGGGTGGTCCACTATGTGGAGAACACAGATGTAGAGAACACATGAACATATTAAAAAGAGCAGTACATCCTTGTAGAGAGAGATGGAATATGGCACCGTACTAGTACCAAGATTCAGGCCAAAAGGGATATCTATACCTTAATGAAATGCATATTCTGCTTTTCCAAAGACTATAGATTCTTAGGGTTGGAAGATACTTTAAGTATCTTCTAGTGCTGTTGTATAGAGAATGGTCTCCAGACAAGGCTTTATAGATAGTTCTGGTAGGATGCAAGGACTTACTCCAGTAAAGCCAACTATGATGAATAGGTAGCTGCATATGTTTGACTTAAAGCAACAACTATTCCTTACAATTCATGAAAGTGAAGGTAATTTAGGAATTAAAAAAAGTTTTATTTATTTTTTTATTTTTTTAAAGATTTTATTTATGGGCGCCTGGGTGGCTCAGATGGTTAAGCGTCTGCCTTCGGCTCAGGTCATGATCCCAGGGTCCTGGGATTGAGTCCCGCATCGGGCTCCCTGCTCCTTGGGATCCTGCCTCTCCCTCTGCCTCTCTCTCTCTCTCTGTCTCTCATGAATAAATAAATAAAATCTTAAAAAAAATAAAGATTTTATTTATTTATTTGACAGAGAGAGGCAGCGAGAAAGGGAACACAAGCGGGGGAGTGGGAGAGGGAGAAGCAGGCTCCCTGTGGAGCAGGGAGCCCGATGTGGGGCTCCATCCCAGGACCCTGGGATCATGACCTGAGCCGAAGGCAGACACTTAATGCCTGAGCCACCCAGGTGCCCCAACAATGGAAAAATTTAGAGCAATAGAAATACACAGCATGAAATCTGTGTTTAAATTGCAAACAATAAGAATAGTCATAAACTTTCATTCATATTAACTCAATATCATGCACTATGAAACACCTTGTATTCTTTCACATATTTCTTCTGTCATAAAAAGGTAGTAGCCAAATTTACTGAATTTGATAGGCATGACATTAATATATTGCATATGGCCCTGTAGGATTTGGGGTTAGAAAATCATATTGTATTCTAACTCTTAATATATTTATTTTTAGGATATTTTCCTTTAGAAATAAATCACCACATTAGCACTTAGCTCATGTTTATGAAATTCTGTCTAACTCATTGTAAAAAAATTACAAATCAAAAATATGCAACGTACAAAAAACCAAGGAAGTTCCTCAAATGCACACCACCCAGAAGTACCACTGTTGGCATTTTTGTGCATATCTTTTATTCTTTCTTTTTTTTATGAAATGGGACTAATAGAATACATGGTATTTTATGCTCTGTTTCCTAACAACAATGTATTATGAAAAATCGTGTCACTGAATATTGCTTAACATCATTATTTTACTTTCTGTCTAGTCATTGACTTTAAGTATATATCATAATTTATTTGACCGATCTTCCATCGTTGGACACTTAAGCTGTTTTTAGGATTTTTTTTTTTTTTGATAAGGCTGCAGCTAGCTGTAGTTTGTTTTGTTTTCATAATGTGTATATCTAGACAGACTATCAAATAATTTCTCAATCTGAAAATCTGGGAAGTGGGATTGTGAAAGGAGATGTCCTTTCATCTGTCCATCTCATGGACAGATGGACATTTGTAAGACTTTTGATGCAACTGCCAAACTATATTTGAGGCAGATTAAAGCAATTTATATTCCCACAAGCAGTTTATGTTCCTGAAATAATGAACTACTAGGCAAGGATAAAACATTCCATTAATAAATATTAAAAAATCCTGAGTAATATACAGCATGCATAATCCATGGATTTTCTAGGAGGAAAGGAAGGGATATCTCTAAATGTTAAAATCAAAGTAGGAGTTGAGAACCAGGGACATAGCGGATGAGATGGTGGCCAGGAGCTGTAAAAAGGCATCTGACCAGTGGCTCTTTGTTCTTGTTTCTTTATTTGCTTTTATGTCTGTTATTAAACTGTGGGGTACTTAGTGTAAAGTGCATAAATTGTATTTGTAGAGATTGGTAAATTTTTGCAAAGCTAACTATTCAGACCGTCCAGATCAAATTACAAAATATTACCAGCACTCCAGATACATTCCTCATGCTCTCTTCTACTTTTTATTTCTTTTCAAATGATAAGTACTTCACAAACCATATTTTCTTTTATTACTACATACATACAGTTGCCTGTTCTTCAACTTTAAATCAATGAAATTTTTGCACCTATTTTCTTGTGACATTTATGAATGTTATTGAATATCTAAGTTGTGATTTTTTTTCTCTCACTATGTGGTATTTTTTTTTTGATGAATAAACCATAATTAATTTACTGTTAAATTATCATGTCTCCATAAATAGGATATAAGTATTCTGTTTGTTCCGTATCCTTTTCAAAATTAGGTGCTTTTTTTTTTTTCATTTTACTTATTTTAATAGGCATATAGTCATATATCATAATGTTTTAATTTGTCTTTTTCCAAATATATAATTAGGTTGAGCACCTTTCCTTATGCTTATGAACCATTTGGATGATTTTTTTTTTATAAAGTGCCTATTTAAATATTTTGTCTACTTTTTAAGTGGGTGGGCTGTTTTTTCTTATATATTTGAATATATTTTTACCATAAATCCTTTGTGATGTATATGTATATATTTACATATATGCATATGTGAAGTCTTTTCCTACTTTTTAGTTAACATTTACTCTTAAATTTTGATGAAGTTAAGTTTATGAAATTTTCCTTTATGGCCATATTTTTGTGTTTTGTTTAAGAAATCTTTGCCTACTCCAAGGTTTCTTCTAGTTTTATTATTTTACCTTTTATATTTATATTGAAAATTCATCAGTAACTAATTTTTATGAATGCTGTGAGGTAGGGCTCAGGATTCATTTATTTTCTTTTCTATATAGATAATCAGAGACTTCCGGATCTAGTCATGATGAGATATAAAATATGGGACTCAAATTGCTGCAATAAACCCTAAAACTGAACAAAATACAAGAGGTATCAGTTTTCAGACATTAGACAATAGATGGCTCAGAACTCTGATTCTTGAAACTAAGAAACATACAAGACAAACTCTGTAATTACCCAGGATTTTTTGTGGAGGATACTTTCCCATTGTGAGACAGAGAAGTTAAACCCAAAGAGATAGCAGTGATCATGCTTAGGAGACCAAAATTTATGAGACAGTGTACCAGAGTGAAGGTAGGTGTGCAGAGAAGAAACATCCCCTTGAACCTTTGACTAAACACTAGGCCACATATATACAGAATGAGATTCTATGTGGTTTTGGAAAGAACAACTCTTAGAGAGGTAGGGGAATGCTATGAGAAGTTGGAGTTGCAACTAAGTAGAGTGGAGATGCATCAAACACCTAAGGCATTACAAAGATATTTCAGAAAGTCCATGTTTTAAGAAATAGGGCTACTAGAGCCTCAGAGTAAAGGCTACTCTAAAGCAGTGGTTCTCAATTAGGGGAAATTTTGTCTTTGGGGGCCATGTGTCAATGTATATAGATATTTTTGGTTGTCACAATTAGAGGGCAAGTACTATTGGCATGAAGTGGGTAGAATTCATGGAAACTGCTAAACATCTTACAATGTATAGGACAGTTCCTCACAACAAAGAATTATATGGCCCAATGAGTCAACAGTGCCAAGTTCAGAAACCCTGATGTAGATCCAGCATAACAAAGCCTAAAGTGAAACTTCTACAAGATCAAGTCATCAATCAATTGTCCACCAAAACGTATCACCCTTTAAAAGAAGGTGACTTAATCCAGATACTTAGCAATGTAGTATTCACAATGAACAAAATATAATACTTACTAGACATATGATAAAGCAAGGACATTTGATCCATAAACAGAAGAAAAAAAAACAGTTGATAAAAGTAGACCCTGAGATAAAACAACAAAAAGTGATATAGATTAAAAAGTCAATATAAAATGTAGCCATTTATTTAATATCTATGTAGATATTCCACTGTTCCCAAACTATTTATTGAAAAGATTGTCCCTTCCCCAAGGCAACCATGTGTATGTGGGTTTACTTGTCTACTTTTGTGTGAATTCCACACCATTTTAATTTGTACAGCATTATAATTCTTAATATCTGGAAGTATTTTTTAAATTAAATCTATGAACAGATTTAAATATTATATCCTTTAAAATATCATCCTTTGAACATTTATTTAGTTCTTCCTCAATGTATATCATTACTGTTTTCTCTTTTCTGTATAGAGGTCTTATATATATTACATTAAGATTTATTTCTAGGTATTTTTTTGCATACTAGTTGGAAATAGTAACTTCTAAAATATTTGCTTTTCTAGTTGTTTGTAGCTACTACATAGAGATGAAACAGAAATTTGTATGTTGCTTTTATCCAGTGTTTGCTAAAGTCACTAAAAATTCTAGTAGTATGTAAATATTTTAGCACTGTACATTCTAAATATGCATGCAATTTGAGAAGGATGGTTTTGTTTCTACTTTTGCAATTTATAAATCTTTTATTTACTTTTCATCCCTAAATGGACTGGCCAGAACCTCCAGTGTAGAACTGAGTAGAAGTGAGAGTACTCACTCTGGTCTTAATCTGTAATAGCATAGGGAAACGTTTTAATATTTCACTATCAAGTGTGGTCTTTGCTATATATATGGATTTTTTTAGTGGCTGACTTAGATTCAGATTGAGAAACATTCTGTCTTTAATGTATTTTAATAATTTTATTTTATTTTATTATTTTTTTTTAAAGATTTTATTTATTTATTTGAGAGAGAGAGAGAATGAGAGAGAAAGCACATGAGATGGGGGGAGGGTCAGAGGGAGAAGCAGACTCCCTGCCGAGCAGGGAGCCCGATGTGGGACTCGATCCAGGGACTCCAGGATCATGACCTGAGCTGAAGGCAGTCGCTTAACCAACTGAGCCACCCAGGCGCCCATATTTTAATAATTTTATAATGAATAGATTTTTTTGTTTTGTTTTGTTTTGCTCTTCCTGTACCTTTTGAGTAATGACATGATTTTTCACCCTTATTTGGTTACCATGGTGAATTACACTGATTAATTTATAAATTTGAAAGTAGTGTTACATTCCTGATTTAAAAAATCTTCCTAGTGTTACACTATAAGTTTTATACATCTTTATTACATATTTTATACATATTTATACAATTTATTATTATTTTGTTTAGGATTTTGCAGTTAGGTTTGTGAAACTTTTACTATACTTTTTTTTTTTTTTTTACTATACATTCTCATTGTGTCTTTACCAGGTTTTGATATTGAGATAATATTTTTATCTTTCTATTTTCTGGTACTGGTTTCCTAAAATTGGTATTTGTCTTCCTTAAATATTTGAACAAGTTCACCCGTAAAGCCATATAGCTATGAGGCTTACTTTGTAAGAAAACTTCCAACGAAAAAATTCAGTTTCTTCATACACATAGTTCTTAGTTTTTTTTTCAAAGAACATGCCCATTTCATCTAAATTTTCAAGTATATTGACATAAAGTTGTTAATAATATTCTCTTGCTAACTTCATAATGGTTGCTGGAATTGAGTAATATACTCTTTTTCATTTATGATTTTGTTATTTTGTGCCATCTCTATTCTTCTTTAATCAGTTTTGCCAGTATCTTAATTGCGATACCCTAGGGGCAGATTTTGAGACTGGCATTCTTGTTGAGTGATTAGAAGGAGAACCCTTTAGAGAATGAGGAAATAGAACAGGGAATGAAAGAAGTTGAATGAAGATGAGCTTCAGGTGAAATCCAGCATGAGACTTAACCATGTATGAAGCTGCGGAGCATAAATGGAAAAAACAGAGTATATCAATCCCCTCACACATATCTTTAGGCAGGAAAGTGGAGCTTTTGTAGGGCTTCTGTGTTCTTTTACAGGAATCAGGCATTGGCTATGATCTCCCTTGGGCAAAGGTAGGTTTTTACTTCTAGCACTTCTGGTGAAGCAATAAGCCTCCAGAGAAGTTTACAGGTGTGAGCGGTGGGCATTGGCACTCATAGAAGCTGGGTGTTGGGATCATCAATCTGATTAAAGGAATCTAAGTGTGTGTGGAAAAATCATCAGTAGTAACTTCAGTAGCCTAAATGTTGCATTACACAGATGCCCTTCCTTCTCACATTAAATTCACCCTATTTTGTTGCAGTTTTCCTAAGATTCTTGATGATTACAATTTCTGGGAATCCTTAAAAGGGCAGGGTTAATAGGACCAGCAACAACCTCCATTGCTGCATTTGGTCCAAAGGCCATAACTGATACATACCATCTCCCTTTGTTTCCGTCCATTGTAGATTCCCTTTACTCTCAACTACATCTGTTAGTCTGGGTGGCTTACCTCATGGGTTGATCCACTTGTGCATTTTGGTTGAACCTCCAAACACTGTCTAAAAAAAATTTTCAAAACACTAATAACATGACTATCATCCACATGTGAAGTGAGCACATTTTAAGGTTAAGATTTATGTTATGCTTTAATGGTAAAGAATGCTAAAGTTGGCTTCACTGCAGTATTTGCTCATCATTTTCCTTTTAGCTTACAAATCCTCCATTCCTCTATATCTAATCTGTTATTAAATTCATCCATTTAAGTGTTAGTTTCAGTTAATTATGTTACAGTTTTTAATTTTCTCCTTGATTCATTTTTTTGTAGATTCTAGTGTTTTGGCAAAATTCTCCATATCTTCCTTTATTAAATTTCCTGTCTGATAAATAAGATATCTGGATAGCCAATGGATGTTTTAAAGTCTGTTTCTTCCCCCCTTCTTGGCTTTTAGTAATTTTCTTCTATTTCCTAGCATACATGGCTGCATTGTTGTGATTACTGGACATTAAGCTTGCAAAATTGTAGAAGCTCTGGATGATAGTATGTTCTTTTCTGGATAGTTCAATCTTCTGTAAAGCAAACAAAATATGAGCAGATCACACTAATCTATCCACTTCAGAAGTTTTCAGGGATATTACCTATGGCCACTCTTTTTTGACAGTCTCAAACTCAAATTTTGGTTTCTCTAGTTCCATGAAACTTGAAAATTCTACTTATCTTTTTTAGTTTCTTAGCAGCTACTTTTTGCTTGATTTTTCAGGGTCTTGCCTTGAATACTCATAGTTTAGGAATCATCAAATGCCTTAAATGGAAATTGTGAGCTAAATGTTAGACTCGTTTCTGTGTGATTACCTTTTCTTTGGCATTGTGCATTTTCAAGCCCTAGAGATTGTGGTAGTACCATATTTTATATCTGTTCCTCTGATCCAGTGATACTCTCACAAGTTCTAAATTATACCTTTATATTGCCTTACAATCTTGCACTTCAAATTTCAAATGTCTTAAAGTGACCTTGAATGTAAGATTATCTCAGAGCATTTCGTTTTTCTCCAGTATCTTGACCCTTTGTATCATGGCTGCCTTTTCTGCTTTCCAGTCTTCAAATAATTGTGTCTTGGTGTCTTTTTTTTCTCTCTTTCTCTCTCTGTCTCTTCTCTTTTCCTCCCTTTTCTTTCTCTTTCATTGTCCAGCTACTATAGTTAGTTATCATAGTTTTATTATCTAGATATCATAGTTCTGAAACCAGATACTCCATCATAGCAAGAAGCTATTATTTGCTAAAATAAACATGAAATAAAGTAATAAAAATAAGATCACAAATAAATTTTTTAAAATGCAAAGGAAATATTGAAAAGAAATATAAAGACAAAGGCTATTTTCTTAGAAAATGTAGTGAAAAATAGGCAATCATCTGGCATATGTTATCAAGAAAACACTATTGTGTTTTTTTAATCATACAGAGAGCTTTGAATACCTTTATGTGTAATTAAAAAATTCTGATAAGACAGAAAATTTTATAAATTATAGATTACTTTAAAACTAGACCCAAAAGAGAGAGAACAGAAGACAAGTCACAGACTGGTAGAAAATATTCACAAAAGACACATCTTTTATTTTTATTTTATTTTTTTAAAGTTTATTTATTTATTTATTTATTTGACAGAGAGAGAGAGAGAGAGAGAGCACAAGCAGAGGGAACAGCAAAGGGAGAGGGAGAAGCAGGCCCCCCACTGAGCAGGGAGCCTGATGTGGGGCTTGGATCCTAGGACCCTGGGATCATGACCTGAGCTGAAGGCAGACACTTAACCGACTGAGCCACCTAGATTCCCCAAGACACATCTTTTAAAAGATTGTTATCCAGCAAACAAAAAACAATTAAAACTCAACAATAAGAAAACAAGCTGGTTAAAAAATAGGCCAAAGACCTGAGAGGTACCTCACCAAAGAAGATATACAAATAGCAAATAAGCATCTGAAAGGATGCTCCATATCATATGCCATCAGGGAAATGCAGATTAAAACAAGGAGATATTACTACACACCTATTAGAATGGCCAAAATCTGGAACACAGACAGCGTTAAATGCTGATTTTCATTCATTGCTGGTGAGAACGTGAAATGGTATGGCCACTTTCGAAGACAGGTTGGCAGTTTCCTATAAAAGCTAAACATACTTTTACCATATAATCCAGAAATCACACTCCTTGGTATTTACTCAAAGAAATTGAAACTTATGCCCACCCAAAAACCAGCACATAGATGTTTATAGCAACTTTATTCATAATTGCCAAAACACTGAAGCAGCTAAGTAATGTCCTTTAGTAAGTGAATGAATAAACTTCAGAATTCCAAACAATGGAATATTATTCAGCACCAAAAGTAAATGAACTAAGAAGCCATGAAAAGACATGGACATATTATTAAGTCAAATAAGTCAGTCTTGAAAGGCTACATACTCCATTATTCCAACTAGATGACATTTGGATAAAGACAAAACTATGGAGACAGTAAAAAACTCAGTGGTGGTGGTGGCCAAGAATTGAGGGAAAAAGGATGAATAGGTGGAGTGCAGGGGATTTTTGGGTGGTAAAAATACTCTGTATGAAACTATAATGGTAGATACACATGCACCATTATACATTTGCCCAAACCCATGGAATGTACAACACCAACAGTGAACTGCAATGTCTAAGGTAAACTATGGACTTCGGGTGATAATAATGTGTCAATGTAGGCTCATCAGTTGTAACAAATGTACCACTCTGAAAGGGAATGTTGATAATGGGAGAGGCTATGTGGGTCTGGTTGGGGTGGGTGCAAGGCTATACAGGGGGAGGGGGGAAACTCTGTACCTTCTTTAATTTAATTTAGCTGTAGAGAAAAAATGAATATTATCATTGTCAAATAAATTGGGAATAATTCTGCCTTAGGAAAACATGATTATACTTATAAGAAAAAATGTTTTTAATTCTTACATAAATCACTTTGGAGAATAGAGATGGAGTGGAATTTCTCCAGGTTGTTTTGTGAGGCAATATAACTTTGAAACTGATCCTGGATGAAGACAACAAGACAAAAAGTTACAGATCAGTCTTCCTTTATAAATATAGAAACATTCTAAGTACTTCAAAGGTAAACTGAATCTGCCATGTATAACTAAAATTAAATGCAAGACAAACTAAAACAAAACATCATAACCATGAAAGATTTTCCTAGAACTGCAGACAGTTTAATATTAGAACTCTCTTCTTTCAGGCTGCCTGGGTGGCTCAGTGGGTTGAGTGTTTAACTCTTGGTTTCTGTTCAGGTCATGATCTCAGGGTCATGAAATGGAACCCCAAGTGGGGCTCTGTGCTTAGTCCCAAGTGGAACTCTGTGCTTAGAGCAGAGTCTGCTTGAAGATTCTCTCCCTCTGCCCCTCCCCCACTCACATGCCTTCTCTCTCTCTCTCTTTTTTTTTTTTCCCCACTTCACCACAATAATGTATTAAGGAGAAAATAACATAGGCATTCAAAGAGACACATAAAAAATGTATAAAAGTCATCAGTGATTTGTGATTTTACAAAAAAACCTGTTTTTGAATTTGGAAGAATAAGGAATTTCTATAATATATAAATATTTGCATTCAACTTCATGTGATGTTAAAAGCATTTCCTTAAAATCTAGTTCTTATTCAGGGTTCTTAAGAACTCTTGGTGTTTTAAACAGAAAATGAGTTTTTAAAAAGATTATTACAAATAAAATCTTTAAAAAAGCAGGATCACCTGGGTGGCTCAGTCAGTTAAGCATCGGGCTCCCTGCTCAACGGGGAGTCTGCTTCTCCGGCTGCCTCTGCCCCCTGCTCATGCTTTTACTCTCTCTCTCAAATAAATAAATAAAATCTTAAAAAAAAGATTATTACAAAACTAATAAAATTATTGGGTCATTTTGAGACTCAGCCTCCTGGCCAGGCTACGGAAAGCAGTGCCCACCACCACACTGCTCACTGCCAATGCTTCTAGTTTGCATAGCTTCCTGTTGTGCCCCAGGAACTCAGTGTTACAGTGAAGCCCCTGCTACCTGTTCCATTATCACTTCTACACTGCAAACTTAATTTTGTAGCTATTATCACTGCCATGATCACAAAAAGAGTGCGCTGACATTCCTATTCTGCTTGTTCTCAGCTGATTCATTACAGCTGGCTCAGGTTATGTCTGATTGAGGAATCTAAGCCATGTGGACTCTGCTCTAGTGCAGAGGACTGGAAAAGGAAACATCTCTCATTTTTAGCTTTCATTTTTGAGGGGATTTTTTTTGTCTCCCACTAAGCTTTTCCATAGGAAGGGTGCTAGTAGGCCAAAAGAATGACAAATATCCATGACAAATAGCAACAAGAAAGACTGACCACTAGAATTGCTCCTACTCTAGACTTACTAGATAGACATTGTAGGGTCAGGACAAGAAATAACCAAATGGATTGGGAAGGAAGAAACAAAACCCTCTTGATACACAAGATGTTATGATTGTCCAGACAAAAATTTTAGACAATCTGTAGACAACCATTTGAATAAGTAAAAATTAGAAGCTTTGCTGGAACCAAACCAGTATTAAAGGAAAAATCAATGTTTTTTTTTATACCCAGCAACAATAAATTAAAAATAGAATTTTGATAAATATTTCATTCAAAAGAGCAACAAAACCAATTAAGTGCCATACATAAGAATAAATCTAGGAAATATTGGTTAAAAACTTTAAAATATGACATTATCGTAGGAGCTAACAGAAGATCTAGAAAAAGAGGAGGTCGTTCCTATTCATATTTAGATATAAGAAATATTGTAGAGATAACAATTCTTAAATAAATCTATATATTCATTGCAATTCCATTCAAAATGTCTAATGTGATTTTAAAAAATCTAAACAAAAAACTGAGTCTAAAATTCACATGAAAAAGTACAGGGCCAAGAGATGATTGTAAAACAAAATTAAATCATTTGGTGATTGCATCCAAAGAGTTGTGCTTATCCTCCTACTTGTTATGTATGTAATGATGTAGCATTAAAAATAAAAGTTGAGATACCACCTTATACCAGTTAGAATGTCAAAAATTGACAAGGCAAGAAACAACAAATGTTGGAGAGGTTGTGGAGAAAGGGGAACCCTCTTAAACTGTTGGTGGGAATGCAAGTTGGTACAGCCACTTTGGAAAACAGTGTGGAGGTTCCTCAAAAAATTAAAAATAGAGCTAACTATGACCCAGCAATTGCACTACTGGGTATTTACCCCAAAGACACAGATGTAGTGAAAAGAAGGGCCATATGCACCCCAATGTTCATAGCAGCAAAGTCCACAGTAGCCGAACTGTGGAAGGAGCCGAGATGCCCTTCAACAGATGAATGGATAAAGAAGATGTGGTCCATATATACAATGGAATATTACTCAGCCATCAGAAAGGATGAATACCCAACTCTTACATCAACATGGATGGAACTGGAGGAGATGATGCTAAGTGAAATAAGTCAAGCAGAGAAAGTCAATTATCATATGGTTTCACTTATTTGTGGAACATAAGGAATAACATGGACATCAGGAGAAGGAAGGGAAAAATGAAGGGGGGGAATCAGAGGGGGAGACGAACTATAAGAGACTATGGACTCTGAGAAACAAGCTGAGGGTTTTAGAGGGGAGAGGGGTGGGGGGAAGGGTTAGCCCTGTGAAGGGCTCTAAGGAGGGCACATTCTGCATGGAGCACTGGGTGTTGTACACAAACAATGAATCATGGAGCACTACATCAAAAACTAATGATGTACTGTATGGTGACTAACATAACATAATAAAATAAAATTAGATTTAAAAAAGAATAAAAGTTGCTGTAGGCTTTTGATAACCTTTTTCAGATTAAAGAATTTCCATTCTATTCCTAGTTTGCTAATTTTTAATCATAAAATGATGTTGAATTTTATCAAAATGTTGGGCATCCATGGAGATGATTAGAAGCTTTTTATTTTTCTCCTTTATTAACATGGTGAATAAGTTCCATGTCCTTAACCTTTCTTGCATTCCTTTGATAAACTCTGCTGGCTTGTAATTTAAAAAATAATTGATAGATACAGTTTACTAATTTTACTATAGGATTTTTTTTCATCTAGTTTGGGGAATAAGATTTATTACATTTTTCTTTCTAGTATGGTATTCATGTAGACTTTGGGGGGGGGGACTTTCTTCTTTCTTGGCTCTTTGGAATGGTGTTTGGTCCTTGAAAGATGAGCAGAACTGACATATAAAACCTGGATCTGATTTATTTCTGCTGTTTTGTGGGCAGATTTTAAGCTATTGATTCTATTTCTTCACTGGTTTTAAATTTCTTTAATGATTTAATAGTTCCCTATAGTCCAGATTTAATTCCAATCTGACTCGTGACAGTCCCTTTAGTAATTCCACATCCACCCCTTTCGGCTCCCAAAACCACCTCACTCTGGAAGTCAGTCGGTAATTAGTGAAATCCCCAAAATCTTCAACCATTTCTCTGAATATTCTCTTCACATTCTTTTTCAGTGCTAACACCTAGCTGACCCTTGGAGACAGTGAGTCTTGTGCAATCCTTTCAAATCCTTTGAATACGTCTTTCATACTCCCCATCTCTAAAATAACCCACCTTGCTCTCTTGAAGGAACAATCGGTAATTAATGCTTCAACTCTTTTTCCCGGCTGGCCCCTGGAATACTCCCTCTTGTGAAGCCCCCTCAAATGAACTCTCCTATAGGCCTCATACTGCCGTGCTTAAGGGTGACAGAGGGTTTTTTTGTCTGTTTGTTTGTTTTCAGTCCTTACTGCTGCTGCTGGAAAATCTCCCTACCCTTAGGATCACTAAAATTTTAAAAATCTCATATCATCAATATGTGCTGCACACATTCTGAAATGTACCAAGGTGGGTGGGTGTGCACTTCCTCTAGGTCCGGGAAATTAAGGTGTTTATTGTAGACAATTTGAAAACAATAATAAAACCAATACAAATGTTACCATGTTTTTTATTACTCATGTAATTCTAAATAATGTTTGAGCCTTTGGGTATATCATTGCATCCTATCCTATAAGCATCTACCCACTCCTAGGGCAACTCTTTTAATTTATTTGAAGATTTTAGCTCCTGGCTTATGTCTTTCCAACATGACCTCTGTGTTAGATTTTTGAGATTTCATAATTCACATGGATAATCATTCAATACACTGGATTCTCAGTTTGACTTCTGCTTCAATGGTCTGGTCTCCTAGCCTTCTTTAGCCTCCAGTTCTGTGGAAACTACCATAGTCCTTTTCCTTACTAGCAATGGCAACATGTCCATAATCTCAATGGCAAGCACCCACTCTCTTTTAACTATGTTGTATGTTTCCAATTTCTTATAGTAATTTTATGTAGTCATACTATTTTTTAACTGCCCTTCATATCCCTTCTTTTCTCAACTTAAAATTTCTAGCTCTCTGTGTAACTACTCTCTTCAATACAGAGTGTACAGAAGAGTTAATTTTCAGAGGGGCAAACTTCAACCAACAGAGCATGGCCTGCCCCAGCTTTCTTGTCCTTGAGTGGGACACCTTTGATGTCCATTTTCCATGGATCTTTAGAAGGTCCCTAGAGAGACTGAGCTCCCATTTCTTAAATTGGTAACTGGGTTAATAATGCACCATTTATATTGGATTTTTAGAAACCTTCCTCATATATATTTCAGTGTCCTTAATTCCTTACCAGTGCTTCTTAGGATTCTCAACAAATAAACTACCTGCATGAAATTCTTGTCTCTGGCTCTGCCTTTAGGGGAACCAGAATTAATCAACTATGGATGAACTGTCTTTACTTTTAGCTAAGGTTAACCCCTCCACTTGGGTACTAGAATCCAGTTCCGTGTCTACTCAGGCACATTGCGTCAGCAATTCTCCCTTATTTCCTTTATTATTCTGCCTCTTCTCTTCAAATAGATATTCCCTTTTCTTTCTAGCTACTGTTTGACTAGATAGTTCATGCTAATGAAGTGACTTTGGTGAATGCCTGTTTCTGTATGTCTGAGGCTCTGGGCCACACGGTGCAGACTGAGAAGCTAAGGGCAGTCGTGCTGCTGCCGCCTGACTATGTGACTAATCCTCAATCAAATCCCTGGATGCCAAAGCCTGAGTGAACTCCTTAGTTGATAATGTCATACCTCATTGCTGGGAGAATTGTGTCCTCATGCAACTATACTGAGAGGGGACACTTGGAGGCTTATACTAGGTTTTGCTTGGTTTTCTCCCTCCTCATTCATACCTGATGGAATGTGATCAAACACCCTGATGGGTAAGGATGAGAAAGAGCGGTTGAAGCATAAGGCAGGAAAAAGAGAGGATCACAGCCCTCTTCCCTGACCTACTGCTTAATGCAAGTTCAGATAGAGTATAGGAGAAGATTTAACTTCAGACCAAGTTTAGAATTTTGATTAATTTTAAGACTAGGTATTTTTGATGCCTGTATTGTGATTGCATTATGATTAAACATAGGACGTCTTGTTGCCTAAGGTTGATCAGAAAAGTTATGGGACCATGGGAGTTTTCTTCCACTGGCAGGGGAGAAACTTTTCCCACCAAACACACTTTAAAGAGTTGTTGAGAGAAAAAAAACAAAACAAAACATTGTTTTATTCTTATACCCAGAAGGCTTGCTTGTTTAATATATCTGTAACACATACATTGTACATGTTTGTAGGAGTGTGGTTCAGGTTTTAACTTTCAGCCTTTCTTCCCCTGTGGATTGATACAAACTCTTCAACAGGAATAACTAAGTGAGAACATGGTCTTTTCTTTCTCTGAGTAATATTGTTATTTGTTTTCTTGTGGCTTTCATTTGCTGATCTTTGTTCCAGTGGATACAGCAGCATGGAGATCAGAGGAATGGACTGTATGGGAAGTTCTCTCTGCCCTGCATTTACACTGGATGCCCCTGGCATGACCTGACCATCAAGTTTGCTGAAAGAAGGGCTCTAGGCCCTGTCAGAGGAGAAATGGATATGAGTGAGCCTGCAGAGGCCTCTTCTCAAACTCCTCATTTCTTCCCAGAACTGTATGCTTTTGGGGACTAAAGCAGCCACCCTGAGTAGGAGAATTGGATAACGATTGTCCCCAGTATTTTAGAGGGGAGAGAATGCTAAGAGTTGGATTTGATAGTGTGGTACCATACTGCACCTCAGTTACTGGATTTTTCAATGGGCCTTTGCAGAATTAAGTAAAAATCTGGAAGATAGAAACTGTGCAGTTTGTTTGTTTGTTTGTCAACCGACAGAGAACTTTAAGATCAGTTTAGTCCTCATTCCTTGGAAGAGGGGAGCAAGGCCTCTGTTAGCTGAGTAAATTCCAAGAATCTGCCAAGGTAGGAAGAAACATTTGGAAGACAAAGGCAGTGGCAAGGAAGCTGTTACTAAACATAAACTGACTAGGTCCTCACACAGAAAAAGTTGACCCTGATACTCTTTTTGGCAAGTAGAGACTTGAGGTTTTTATATTTGAATACTCTTCTAAGTAGGGGCAGGTTAAAGTGGGGTTAAAGTCATGTGGACTCTGTGACCTCTAGTCAAATACCAATTCTCAAACATGATTTGCCAGAGGCAGATGGGGCCACATAAATAAAATCTGCTTTTAAGTTTAATTATATCAGTAGAGCAACAAGTACTATGTTTACATATTCAGGACTGATAGTTGATGGATTTTTCCTATATTAACCATTTAAGTAAGATAATTATTTGCCATTCTGTGACATTTAATTACAATGCTATGACTGATCTACATAGTTTGAAGGGAAAAATTGCTTTATATGTCATTTAAGATTTGTATGAACACATTTAAACTGCAGAAAAGATTGCTTGGAAAAATGCAGAGGTGGCTCCCAAGAGCTCTTGATTACCTTCTATATCAAGATCATTTTTTAAAAACCGGCTGTATTATCACAGCATAATTTCAAGGTGACCACCTGTCAAAGAGTTTCTGGGAAAAAAGGCAAAATGTCTCTCTCTCTCTTATTTGTGCACTTATTTTTATAAACATTTCTAATTTTCCAGAGGGTATTACAGGCTAAAATTTTAATGAGATCGCAATAGTTAGGAATGAGTAAATAACATGAATTCTCAGTTGACATAAATTTTATGCCAGATTTGAATGATGAAGGTAAAAGCTATCATGGAGACTGGAAACAAATTTATTAGCAGATGTTTAGTTGTGCAGGAGAGATCTCCATGAATAACAAAGCTCACTCCATTTGTAGCGAGAGCTCTCAATTTCTCCTTTTCCCAGGAAGTGCACTGTACTCTGGACTGAGTGGAGTCATAATTAAGCTGTACCAAGAAAACATTCAAGTGACAATGATTCGTAAATGATCAGCTTATTGTGGGTTTTGCTTAGGGCTTCACCAGCTGGAGTGATTTCTCTATTATACCCATATGTCTGTTAATAAATGTGATTCAAATGTGAAACAATTACAAATATTTTAGAGACTGGGCAGAACAATTAAAAACAAATAAGGTTGTTCTTGTGACTTGGTCTTAAGATGAATGATGAAACTAAAATGATGGCACTAAATGCAACTTGGCTAACGATTACAAGATGAGAAAAAGCGGTTAGCATGTTTTGAAAGTTGCTGTCTCAGGTACGGTGTGTTAGCCCATCCCACGGGATGGTTTTAATACAATGAAACTTAAAACACATTAGGTACTGTGTAGGCTTCAAAGGAATACCACTGTTATCTTCCTGAGTTTACTTCATAAATGTGTCAATGAAAGTGGAGGGGAAAGATCATTAGCAGAGTGAAATTAAGAAGAAATCATTTGGAACAAAATACCGTGCTTATAAAAGGCTCAGTGTCTTGGTAAAGATAAAGGTGGACAAAGGGAATTTCTAGAGTGATTCTTTCAAGATGAACTAGCTCTCTGAAGGAGAAGAGGCTTCATCTTTCCTGGAATTTGTCAATTTTCCCTTTTCCCTAAATCTGCTCTTTGAGCTTAAGATACATTTTTTGCATTGTCCCACTGTCTCTTATTACATATACCGGTTTTAAATTCTCTTGGAGAGTTGGCTACAGTCCTGTACCATCTTTATAAATTCATGATCTTACTAAAAAGGGTGTTACCGAAACTGCTGACCTCTCCCATCCTCACATCTTACAACAACGCTTTCCTGACAGCTGTATTAGCAAAATTGTAAATCTAGTAAAGAACATATTAATATGGAAAGGTCAGTACATGTCAGAAATGGTAAGGTGTAGATAACTGATAGAAAATTACAAATTGGGAACTGCTTTGAAGAAGGCAAAAGACACATTGACTGGTTCAATATATTTGAACTTCAGAAAATTTGTTTAATGGCTTGAATCACTGCGAATTTTTTGGAAATTGATCAAATCGTTTATTCTTCTTTGAAGTGGGTACTTTTTCTACTCTTTATTCTTCTGCTCACAAACTGATGTGTTCCTTCCTCAGGAAGGAATTTCTTTTTTACAATAAAGTTCTTATTTCCTCTTTGTAGAAAAATCACACGGTTTCTGGAAGAAGCAATTATTCTTTACCCAAATGCTGGGATTTGTTGAGGGGCAAATGAATGTAGGAGAGATGGAACAGTTTGCGAATCTTAAAAAATACATTGAGTTCTATTTTTAAAAACAGCAGTATGTATAGGTATATAAAACAATGTCAAAATTACTTGTTGAAGAGCAGCCTGTGAACATAGTACTTAATATTTGTTTTTAGACGAATTAGTTTTGATTTTGGGAATGAAAGGCAAGGATGAAAGGGTACTTCCCTGGGTGAGATGAATGAACAATTGTGTATTCAAAGACCAAATGCCACGCTGCTCTTATGTTGCGTTCTTCATGACCCGCAAGAAGGACAGTGTAGGGACAACTCTGAATTTTACATACAGATAACATCCTCCAAGTAGTCTGCAGCTAGCCCTGGGACCAGCTTCTGGATTCAGGAAGGTAAGTAGAACATTACTATTTCATTGGGATCACTGCATTTTCATGTTAATTTTTTCCCTGGTTTGGAGTAACCTTTTGACATTTGACTGTATAGGCAGGGCAGTTTTTGTTTCATTTTTATGGGCAGACAAGCTGAGGCCATGAGAAGTAAAAGGATTTGCCACGTTCATTCAACTAGCAGGTGGAAGGGTGGCCTGAAACAAAAGGTGTTGGACGCCGCGAGCCTAAGGCTGCCTAATACAACAAAGGCATCTGAGGCCAAATAAAAGTAGAAGTTCACAAAGCATCTAGATAAATCCTTCGATGTTAAACCCATAACGGATTAGTGAAGGTCATCAGGTGTTCTTAATATACATCTCTTGCTTCTTCGGGCTAATGTCATGGAGGGTGGCCATGCAATCCCCTATAAAACCCTTTGCCATCGCTGTCAGCAGTGGAGTCCTGGACTCCAGGCCCATTGGCCTGTCCCAGTGAGCCATTTCTCAAGTTCTTATCTTTTGGATACAGAAGCATATGACTAGGGAGTATGAAGGGGAGATTGACTTTAATCTTAATTGCCTGCATGCATAACAGTATTTTTTAAATGATCTCACTCTGTAAAATATAAAACCCTATCACCCCATAGAAGTCAGAAATCCTAGAGCGGAGCAAAGGTTATTAGAAAAGAAAAGCCAAGCTTGCAGTTACTCTGTCTTCTCTCCCTCTGAATTTGCCATCAAAATACAGATGAAGTTCCAAGCAGAGCACAGATTACAGAAGCCACAGTCCGTGCAACTACTCTACCCCTGCTCAATTTGCAGGCCAGGCCAGGCCAGGTACTTATCTAAATGTTATTTCATTTTGTTTTCTTCCGTGATGTTAGAATGTTCCTCTGGAATTTTTGTTCAAATAATCTGTCTGTGAAAATAGCTCAGGGTACATCATGAGCTTAATGCATGTGGCTTCGCACATAATGGATATTTTGTTAATCAACATTTAAATTTTGCTATGATTTATGTCATGATTAAAATGCTTACTTGACCTCATTAGGGAGTTACTCAGTTCTACTAAAAAAAAAAAAAAACACAAAAACTATGGAGGCCAAATATGGCTTCAAGCACTGGAACATGTAATGTTTTTGTTAGCCAGTACAAAGTAAACATTACCCAGCTTCCTTAGATAGTACCAATATTCCGATATTTATATACTGAAGTATTCTAGATCCAAACTAATACCATGTTGTACTTTCAGTTGCTTGTGCAGTAATCTGTGATTTAACATCATAAGAGAAACAATGGACAAAAATCATTTACTTCTTAACCTCTTGTGTAGGTGTCATGGGGGGAATGTAGGGTTCTGGGTTGGTTTCACATGCGGACAGTAAATCTGACTGAGAACATTACCGTGTCCAGGCTTGAACAGAAAGTTCAGAACTAAAGTCTCTGTGGCAGCAGAAACTGCAGTTTCTAGAATCCATGCCATTGTTGAGCTCGAAACATTTTCAACAACATTTCAGTGCTTGGTACCATCTGTTTTTCAGGAGCATGAAAGTTTCTGATACAGCTCGTGCTAGCTGAGAAGGGTGATCAAGGGTATAAAGTCCATAAGACGTCAAATTTCTCCTCATATGTATCTTCAGTACACACATGTTTTCGAGCCAGAAAATTTGGGTTTGAGCCCTTAGTCTTGTTGCTTATTTGCCCTGTTTTTTGGGGCAAGTTATTTTAGGTCTCAGCTTCTTCGTTTCCTCATTTGCAAAGTGTAAGAATAAAATCTGCTTCGATTTAACTTACACATGCTCAACTACCTAGCAAAATTGTTGACATTAAAAAAAATAATAATTATTACTAGTATTTTTATTGGTGTCTAATATGCTAATATATGTGAAAATACTCTGAAAGCTCTAAAACACTATATGCAGCCACTTACTACTGTAATTACTGTTTTACATCAATATGTTCTAAGCATATACACAGAATTTTAGATTTTATATGTATATATAACATTTAAAAACTGTTTTAAGGCATCAAGTGAAAATATATTTATATATGTACATTTATAAAAATATATGTGTGCATATACATATTTAATATCATTTTGCATATCACTATTGAAATTACTCATCTAGAAATATTACTGTGTGATCTTTGGCAAGGTACCTTCCTTTGCTGATCTGAACAGTTTTTTTGTCTTTCTATTTTGTTTATTACGGGGAGATCAAAACAATCAGTGTCATAGATTTGTGGGGAGAATTAAATGGAGCAACAGTACTTAGAGTTAGACTCTCAATAATTATTAATTAACTATGGATCTGACAGGAATGAACTACAGCTAAGTTAATTTTTAAAACATCCCATTCAGCTCCAATACCATATCATTCTTTACAAATTTTTCTATGTGTAAAAAATAATATACATGTCAGAAAGAATAAATTGATGTGGCTTAGAGGTAATATATATGCTTTTTATTATGGAAGACCCTGAAATCCTTAATTTCCCACTAACCTGTGGACGAACATGACTCTTTGGGTTTTATAACCCTGTACCCTCCCAGGAGTCCAACACATGGGAGTTTTTCAGTATATGTTGTTTGGTGGATTCTTCAAAATATAAATGATGAGAGTAACACTATCATGGAAGAAGCAGATGATGGAATTACCCCAGGGCATCCATCGCTCTTGGGTGTGTATTTTCCCAGACAGTTGCAGGGTCTAGGCTATTATCAGGGCCTCCTTAAGGGAAGAACGTGCAAGTGTCCAGCATGCAACGTGTCAGGAAAGTCTGTTCCCACATCCTCCTCCCTGCCCCGGGTCATAATCCCAACGAGACTAATGAGCTTTGTTTACGCGGAACACTGCTATAATACTATGTCCTCAGGACACAGGAAATAGCACATATTCCTGTATGACCCAAATGGGGCATTCCTAAAAGATATGACAATTGCTGCATGCCTGGCGTTTTTATCCACAGGAGGTTAAAGAAAACCTGTCATGATGGCTTTTCTAAATTAAGCTCTCTCATTCATTCAAAGATGCCAAGTCAGGACACAGAGATACACTTGGATCTTTAAATGTTTTCTTTGTTTTATTTTTCCTTAAATCTGAGCAACGTTTACAGGTCTCTTTTTCATCAACAACAACAACAAAAAACATACCGAACATATGTTTGTTTCATTTAGATCCTAAGCTAAAGGAGAACCATGTGCTCCAGCAATGATCTATGTTGCCTCAGGGCTTGGGAGAATTTAATCATTTATTTGGATCCACAGATAATTGTCTAGTCAATAAACTTTGATGTGGGAGTGTAAATGATTGCATTTGAAGATTGCATTTGAAGTGTTTATAATTATGCCCAAATTTTAGGATTTCTGTGAATATTTTAAAATATATGCTGGAACAGAATGATTAAAAAAAAACCTTGCAACTTTACTCTGCTAATTAGCTTTCCATTGGAAAAAATAGTGAATCCTAGATTACTTGAAACAGATTTTGTTTCTTCTCTAGTAAGGGGGTTCTCTTAAGACCAAAAATGGTGATTTAGATGGAACTGAAGCTCAAGAAACATACACAATGGACGATTTATGACCTAAGATGCTAAAAATAATTGATAACATAACTACAGCCTGTTATATTAAGGATCTCTTTTGGAGTTGGTGATTAATGGAATAAGATTATTCTAAATGGAGGCCTCTAGCGAATAGGGTACAAGTTCACGATTACTTTTGTATCTATATGTAGTGAGTCTATATACGGCATTTCCATCAAATTTGTGAATAACTGTAGTAATAACTACCATTACAACTGCCACCACACATTGAGCAATTTTGTCCTAGGTTCTCTCATTTTATTTTCACAACCAAACAAGCTATTATATCCTCAATTGGCAGAGGCGATACTGGGTGAATTAATTTATCTATCATTATTCATCTTAAAAGTAGTAGAGTCAGTACTTAAACCCATGTCTGTCTGATTTGCAGCCTATGATCTAGTGCCACTACTTTACAGTGCCTCGCCAATGACTTACTCAAGATATTTTTAAAAAAGTAATACTAATAGGGAATAGAAGGTAGTACATGATAAACAATAGAGTAAGTTAAATTAAAATAAACATGAAGCCTGCATTTAGATTCAAAAATTCAACTGCAAAATTTAGAATAGACAGAGATTTGCGTTAATAAAATTTCGTGTGAAATTGTGATGTAGCTTCCTAAAACTTTGACTATGTTAACAGCTCTCCATGGGCCATTTTGGGCAGGCAGGATAATTTTTCATTGCAGAGAGCAATCTGTTTGGGAAGAGATTTAGTACCCAGAGTCTCCACCCACTAATGCCGTTAGTCCACCCAGGCGGTGAGAGAATGCCTCTAAATATAAACATGCTCTCCACCTGCAGGGTCTGGTTTCTCATTGCTGCAATTGTAGGTATGTACTGGTTAGAAAAGAGGAGTTAATCGATAAAATACTTTAATCTGGCCAGAAATTATTGAGCCTGTTTATATAACATTTTAAAAATAATCCTTACTGTTAAAAGGATATCCAGAGATAACTGATTCAAAATTGTTGAATTTTGTGTAACACCCCAGTGCTTGTATAATACATTTCCCTCGTTGCCTTAACTTGTTTCCATTGGATTTCAGTCACCTGCAACCAAACCATCCTCACTAATATGCTAGTGCAGCATTTCTAAGACTTGAAACCATATAATATAGTGTTTTATATAAAAAGTGCCAAAAGAATTAAGATTATTTAGTCTGAAAAAATAATGTTGAAAGAGGACATGGTGTTTTCCAGAATTTGTTGAACAATATGGCTGAGGAATTAGACTTGTATTAATGGGCCCCAGATGGCAGAATTGAGACCAGTGGCTAGATGATGGAATAATTAGGAATGGCCAAAAATGAAAAGGCGGTCTTGATAAGTGCGCCCCCCTTTATCCTTCTATACGTTCAAAAGGAGGCTACCTCCTGAGATGTTGACTATGAATGAAATGGGAGGTTAGACTTTTGAGGTCTCATTCAATGATTTTAGACCCTATGACTCTGTATCTTTGGGGCATAAGGTCATTGCAGATGCACTTACTTTTAACTTGTTTGATAAAATGCCTTCCTTTTCCTTCTACATTCTCTGAATACATATCAAGTGATGCTTTCTCTTGAAGACCTATTTTTAGATGCACAAAAACTGCATAGATTTAGACAGAGATCAAAATATTCAAGCAGCCCATCAGGGTCCCCAGAGCTTTCTGCACCTGAAAAGAAGAAAAGAAAAATCCAAACACTTTATTAGCAACTGTACACTCTCCTTAGAACACATAGGCTTAGCCTGCTGTGTTGCCAACACTTAGTCTCCCCTCCTCCGGGGAGGCACTCAAAGCCAAGCTCATCAGGGCTGAAAAACATTCCGCCAAGGAACAAAGCATTCGTGGTTAATGAACTGGTCCAGCAGGACTAGCCTGCTAATGGGAAACTGGTCCCCTCTGACACTCAGGTGAACAATTTCCCCTGATTTCTCAGCCCCCTACTTTTTCTTTTTTAACAGAAGAAGGAAAACCTCTTTGATTACTATTAAGTTCTTATAAGGCTGTGAAAATCTCCTACCTGAATCACTATAATTCTGTGACACACAGAATTGGCCCAATGTTCTGCAATCAGCAAGGATTACACAAGGTACAACTACTTTTTCCCCATCTCCCTTGGCTCTGGGTACATTATTCCCTTAAAACTGTGTGCTCCTGAAAGAGGAAATAGAAGAAGACATCAGGAGAATTTTGGCTTCGTGAAATTTTTAGTTTTTCACTTTCAGAGTAGGTCCCTGAGTGGAAGAACTTGGATTTTAGGACTGACTGGGACTAATTATCTATCAAAACAGACCAGCCCTGCTTGCCTCTCCTGTAAGTGAGAGGATCATCCCTTTGTTCCGCTATGTAATTACTCTAGTCCCATTCTTTTACTTCCATCTCTCCTTTTGGCTCTGACTCGCTTTTCTGTTGGAAGTCCCAGAGGCTCTGCTCTAGGCCCTCGGTTCTTCCCAATATTACATAGTCCCTTAAGTCACTTTGCCCTGTTATATTATTTCTAGTTATATTATTTCTAGTATGACTTTACCATTATGAAAGTCTTCTTTCTGTATAACCCATTGTTGATCTTTATAAAGCTCCATGTTTCTTGCTTTCTTATTGACTCTTGCCCTGGGACGTCCTTCCACAGCCTAATAAAATGTAATATGCCATCAGCAAGCTCACTACCTTTCCAGGGTAATTGCAGCTGTGTCTTTGTCAACACGGGGACTTCAGGTTTTGCTATTTCTATACTTGGGGTGCCTTCAGTGCGCTGTGCCTCACCACAAACACTCTTACGTTACAATGGTTTTAAACTATAGGTTTCACTATCCATTTCCTGGATGCAAGCCTAGTCAAGGACTTCTTTTTCATTGCCACACTGTGAAAACAAATTGTTTAAATAGGTATAATAAATACTAAAAATAAGAGCATTCAAATTTGGTAGGGGGGGCACCTGGGTGGCTCAGTCCTTAAGCATCTGCCTTTGGCTCAGGTCATGATCCCAGAGTCCTGGGATCAAGCTCCGCATCAGGGTCCCTGCTCCGCGGGAGGCCTGCTTCTCCCCTCTCACACTCCCCCTGCTTGTGTTCCCTCTCTCGCTGTGTCTCTCTCTGTCAAATAAATAAATAAAATCTAAAAAAAAAAAAAAAAGTTTGGTAGGAAACAGTTATCTGTCCTCTGAGGCTAAAAAACAAACAGCTATGTCTGTATCAAATATTCATCCTCAGGTAGGTAGAAAAGAACAAATGTCCCATCCAAGCTCATCAGTATGGCCCTCATTTGTCAATAGTAATACTATTTCTTGTGTTCAATGCTTCTTAGTCCTAGTAGCCACCCGACACTCACATAGGACTAATTTCCTCAACCTGTACCCCTTTTCTAATGAACATGTGGTTAAGTGTTTTGCATAGGATTTAAGACCTAAGTAGAATCCCACCTGGATCTGGATCATAGGTACACTCATTCTCTGCCAAATCTTTTCTCATGTCAAGGGTATGCTAATCATGCTGGAAGTCAGCATTAGATCTCATTTTCAATATCTTCCTTCATTAGCCTGATTTCTTTTGAATCTTTCTTTTTTTTTTCATCAACAATCTTTTCCATCACTAGTTTATATTTTGACCAAGGTGGGAAATTCAGATGTCTCTCACAGAGAAATTTCACTCGATTTTGAATACTCAAGACTTATAGGTTGAAGATTAATTATGATATTCCATTTCTATTATGTCACCAAATGACTAAATAAAATTTGAAATAATTACCAGATGTGTCAAACATGTATAAAATATAAAAGGCCCAAGTAATAAACATTGCTTTGATTTAAGAATCACAAGTAAGACAGAGAAATGGGGAGAATCAATGAAGAAACCTGTGGGGAAAAAATGACTAACAATGTGAAAACGTTAACATTTTATAATATTCCAAAAAAAGTTAGATCTGGTTTGTATCAAGTAGAATATCATCGCAAAACTCTAGTGTATCTCTTGAAGCGTTTGGAGTTTGGGGAAAATCCTGCAACTTTTGGAATGGAATCCTCATGGAAACTCTGAGTTTCATGGGTAAATAACATGCCCTCAGGGAATTTTCTACATGTTAACCCGAGGAGCTTTGTACAACGCTGTCTTTCCGTCAGGGGCCTCTTGGATGTGTGGAAGTGCTGTGAAGCCTGTGAAGACAGTTTTGCCTATTACCAAACTCTCTTGGTGGCAACTGGGTCAGTCAGTCTGGCTGCCCCAATTCTGTCTGCTGAGGGGACTTTCTTTTCTCCATGTTTTTGAAGGTCAGTCCTGAGAAGATTTTGAGTTAGGATTTCATGTGCTATTTATGTGCTATATTCCCTGTTACTGGAAATGGTAGTGTGTGAACATTGCCTTGTTTTCTAATCAATCACCAGTCTATGTAGTGAGCACGAGGTTTATATCCAAGCCATACTTGGCTGATCTTCAGTTTCACAGCGGGGTCTTGGTTAGCAAGTTGAGTCACTGTCTTCAAACCCATAGTCAAGAGCACACAACCTCTGAATGACTTCTAATTCTTAGAAATAGGTCTATGAATTCTCCATATCAAATTTGATCTTTGATTAATGTTTCCTGCTTCAGAGCATAGGCAGAAAAGCATAGACTGGTGGAAACAGGGTGGGAGACATTTTTTTCCTAATCTGCCTTTCTTTGAGTGGTGCCCATTTTATTTTAACTTTGTCACTTTGGGGGTACATTTTAGGTAATTTGCCTGCATTGCTTCCCAATTATTGCTCTGGCTTTAGGGTATAATAGAACTGGAAATCGCTGGGTTTCAGAGAGGCTTTTCATTAGTTAAATATCACTTAAACATCATCAGTCTTAGATCTTTGACTATGGCAGAGTAGCTTTTTCCTTAAGAAATATATACGGTTCTCTTGTTATTCCATTTCAGTTTTTGTAAGGACTGGCTTTGCTACAGTTTCTGTAGAAAATGGAAATATACTCTACTGTTCCGCCATTTTTAAAAAAGATTTATTTATTTCAGAGAGAGAGAGAAAGAGGGAGGGAACCGTGCATGCAAGTATGAGCAAGGGGGAGGGGTGGAGGGAGAGAGAGAGAGAATTTCAAGCAGTTTCCTTGCTGAGTATGGAGCCCGATGTGGGGCTCAGCCTCACAACCCTGAGATTGTGAGCCGAAACCAAGTGTGGGACGCTTAACCAACTGAGCGACCCAAGCACCCCTTTTCTGCCATTTTCTACTAAATTTTCTAGAGCACATAGTTTAATTCCTAAGTAACTGAAGAGGGTAGTTTAAATAATATGTTCACTCTCATAAGAATGACTGGGCTCGGTTCTGGATGCTTCCTATCTAATCTTACTTCAGCGAGTTTCATATTTTAGGTCTTGTCAGTTGCAATCCCCACTCCTGAAAGTAATTGCTCTATTAATTAATTTCAAGCAACAAGAATACAATTAAAAATATTTTCAGCACTTTGTAAGCAAAAGGGGAAATCTATTTTAAGGATACTGATGTTTCACAGAATCCAGGGACATTCATGTATGTATGCTTGCAGGTGGTTTCCAGGAACAAATAGAACAAATTCTCTCAGAAAAACTAATCTCTCTTTCTCTCTCAGGTGCTCATAGTAAAAGTTAAAAAAGAACAATCAGGAAATCCCTAGAAGAGGTGAACGTTTGAATTTTCCTGATAATCTTCCTTCTGTTTACACCTCTCAGGCACGAAGGTCTTGTGTGGAGGAAAGAATCAAATGGTCAGAGGAGAGTTGGAAAGTTCTTATAATTTTGGAGGTTATACAAGTTTTGAAAAAGCAAAATTTTATACTCAGGTTGGGATGGAGCATCACTTGATTCCTAGGCATTAATTGTATTATGAAGCAAACAAAATTTTCAGATTCTTCCAGCCAAACGTGTCTTAATTTGTATTTCCCAAGAACCTTATAAATTATAATTATAGATGCTGGAGAATTAGACACAATTAGTCTCACATGTTTGTTGATAAATAAGTCTATAATCCAAGTCTTTATTTTATATTCAGACGGATATTTCAGTCAAGACTTAGTCCCTTTTACTTATTTGGGTTTATTCACAGAGATTATTCATTGGAACCTAAAGAAAAATGCCATTGTTTTCGTTATTAAAATGATTGGATACCTTTATGTTATTGTATCACTAAATTAACTATTGTTTCTTGGAAACATTCTTTTTTTTCTCTTAATATGGATACACTATCTGCATGAGTCTGCTATTACTGAAATAATGCCGCATAATTAAAAAAAAACAAATTCAGTGATTCATAACATTAAGCATTCATTTTACTTAGTCCTAGACTGAGGATAGCATATATAACCTTGTTTTGGGAGGCTGGTCATCTCACATCCATGCTGAAGTTGGGTCAGATTTGTTCCATATACTTTTTTATTCTTCATGGACCAGCAGGCACTGGAGATCTGTTCTCAGCATAGTGAATTCCTGAAGTGAATGAAGATATCTAGGATAATGTAAAGGGTTGTAGAAATCTCACATAAACAGTAGTGTGTGAATATAAGTAGAAAATTATAAAGTACAAGTCTGCTTTTAGAAAGTCATCTTAGCAAATGATTTTTTTTTATTATGTTATGTTAATCACCATACCATATTAGTTTTTGATGTAGTGTTCCACGATTCATTGTTTGCATATAACACCCAGTGCTCCATGCAGAACGTGCCCTCTTTAATATCTGCCACCAGGCTAACCCATCCCCCCACCCCCTCCCCTCTAGAACCCTCAGTTTGTTTCTCAGAGTCCATAGTCTCTCATGGTTCGTCTCCCCCTCCAGTTTCCCCCCGCTTCATTTCTCCCTTCCTGCTATCTTCTTCTTTTTTTTAACATATAATGTATTATTTGTTTCAGAGGTACAGGTCTGTGATTCAACAGTCTTGCACAATTCACAGCGCTCACCATAGCACATACCCTCCCCAATGTCTATCACCCAGCCACTCCATCCCTCCCACCCCACCCCACTCCAGCAACTCTCAGTTTGTTTCCTGAGATTAAGAATTCCTCATATCAGTGAGATCATATGATATGTGTCTTTCTCTGATTGACTTATTTCGCTCAGCATAATACCCTCCAGTTCCATCCACGTCATTGCAAATGGCAAGATTTCATTCCTTTTGGTGGCTGCATAATATTCCATTGTATATATATATCACATCTTCTTTATCCATTCATCTGTCGATGGACATTTTAATTTTGTTTCAGATTTTACTTATTTGAGAGAGAGAGTGAGTGAGCATGAGCAGGGTGCGGGGGGAAGAGCAGAGGGAGAGGAAGAAGGAGAAGCAACTTCCCCACTGAGCAGGGACCACAACACAGGGCTCGATCCCAGGACCCCGAAATCATGACCTGAGCCAAAAGCAGATGCTTAACTGACTGAGCTGCCCAGGTACCCATAACTTTTCTTTTAAATTAAGGAGTAATACTTGAAGAAAATAATTACCAAAACCAGCCTGTATACATGTATATCTTAACTTGCTTCACTTCTCTTCCAGTGACTTATATTATAATCAAAGCATAGCAAGTTCTAAAATAAGGCTTTTGCATTACAAATGTTGATCACTGCAAAATATTATTATAGTATTGTGAAACCATCAGTAAAGACAGGAATTAATAGTTCTTGTAAAAACTCCAAAGGAGAGCTAATTATTTCAACTTCAAAATCGCATGAGTAAAACTCTCTTGTGTGTTTTAGTGCTTATGTGCATAATATTGTCTTGCATACTACAGGAATATAATGGAAGAAAAGAACACGAGGTTGCCATCTTTTAAAAATAGATACATGACAATGATCAGGAACACTGCAATTTAATTCTGAATAAAACCCTTTTTTATTTTTTAATTTGGGAGTAAGTTGGTATCAAGAATTATTATTCTGGGGCACCTGGGTGGCTCGATCAGTTAAGTGTCTGACTCTTGATTTGGGCACAGGTCATGACCTTAGGGTCATGAGATTGAGCCCCACGTGGGACTCTGAGCTGGGTGTGGAGCCTGCTTAGGATTCTTTCACTCCCTCTCACTCTGCCTCTCCCCTCACCTCCCATTAGCGTGAATTCTCTCTCTCGAAAAAAAAAATTCTGGAAAATCACCTAAATGTAATTCAAACTATCTTCTTTTCTCAAAAATGGAGCTTAATCAAGAGAGCATAGTGGAGAGCCTGAGTGTAGGTTATAAACAGGTATGTGTTTCATTCCTTGCAAGCTAAATCAAAGGAAATTAAACAAAAGAGAAGACAGTTTGGGGAACAATAGCTAAGGTATATTTAGATTTAGGACCATTTTACTGCTATCATTAAAAATCATTTTATTGAGATAAAATAATGAATGTTAGGATATACAGAAGACAAGGGTTATTGAATGAAGCTTGCCCCAAACTATGTCCGGGCAAGCAATGGGTATTTAAGAGGTAGAGGTAGTGTGTGCTTCTGGGTATTTCAGTCTAGGTTCAATTACATTCAATTTTGGGGGTACCTATAGCATGCCAGACACTACTTTAAAGTATGGGGGAGTCAAGGAAAAGCCATTACTTTGTTCTGCGACCTTAGGAAACTTATAGTTAAGAGCAATAAGCTGACAAGGCAAGTGGTTTTTGTTTGACTGGAATAAATTTGGTGTCTCACTACTTTAGTTAGGGACAAACAAAGTTTTACCAAATAGACATTATAGAAATTCTTTGCTAGATAAAATGACCGGCAATGGGAAGGAGGCATCTCCTGGGGAATCAAGTTTCACAGATGATAGCCCTTAATGGAGCGTGTTAACTTTCACTGTTCTACTTATTCCATGAGACAGAGAGGCAGTGTGTGTTTGCAGAGCTATGACAATGAAGTGGAAAATAGAATATGTATAAAATATTAAGCTATCTAAATTTCCTACTTTTTTTTAAGATTTTATTTATTTATTTGAGAGTGAGAAAGTGAATGAGAGAGAGCACGAGCAGGGGGAGGGGCAGAGGGAGAAGCAGGCTCCCCGCTGAGCAGGGGGCCCAATGCTGGGCTTGATCCCAGGACCCCGGAATCATGACCTGAGCCACCCAGGCACCCCCAAATTTCCTACTTTTGAAGCTGAATTGTGTTGGCTTGATTCCTTTCATAATCTCTAAAGTTCAAAATGGAATTTTGATATAACATCAAGCAATTGTTATATAATGAAATCAACTCACAAGAAGCCAAGTAATCATAGACCCCAATAATAAAATTCAAAAAATTTGCTGAAATTGATTTTATAAAAATACAGCTTGGGACAGTTAAGCTTCTGGGTGGCTCAGTTAAGCTTCTGACTCTGATTTCTGCTCAGGTCATGATCTCAGGGTCCTGAAATGGAGCCCTGCATCAGGCTCCACACTAGGTGTGAGCCTCCTTAAAATTCTCTTTCTCGCTCTCCCTCTACCCCTCCTATGCTGCTTGTGCACATGTGAGCTCTCTCGTTCTCAAATAAATAAATAAATATGCTTTATTTTAGAATTTTAGGCCCAAACAAACTTCTGTGTTTTAGTATAAATTCAGTGTGACTTCCTATACCTTTTACTTCTGTAGGTAGTGCAGCCAAGTGAGAATGAATGTTCAGAGCGAGGACTCCAAACTGCTATAAGCTTTACAATCATCAAAGAAGTTTCAATCATGTTTGGACCTGTACTTTTTACAAAAGCAGGAAATAGGACTATGGCATTTTACAAAGGTCATGGACTGGAGGTTGCGGTTTGCTTTAAGTTAAAGAGAAGATAGCACTAATAGTGTATATCAATGATTAACTGGATTTTAAAATTTAAATTTTATGTAAATTGAATTTCACTGAGGTGTGTGTGTCTGTGTGTGTAAAAACTTACTTCTAAATTGACAGTTGCATGAGGATTTAGGATTGAGACTTTTTTGGATGTTTACGATCTTTAAAACCTACTGATCTTTAAAACTTACAAAATATTCAGATTTGATATTCCTTTTTGGGACAGTTTGCAAGCAACTGTGAAAGTCTGTGCTAAAAATATGAGTCACCTCTGTCCCTTAGCCTTGAAATTTAACAGCTCTTCTTCCAGGTCAGAAACACTTAACTTCCTCATCTCATTATGCCCAAATATCACCTTCCTGGATAGGCCTTTCCTTATCATCCCAAATTAAATATCATTCCCTTCCCTGTCAATCTCTGTTCTCCTTACCCTGCTTTATTTTTCTATTTATTGCTGGCACATTATATGTTCATTTGTTTTTCTTCACCCTTCCCCCAACCCCCACCTCCACTACCACCACCAGCACTACCACCAGAATGAAACTTCCCAGGAGCAGAGATTTTTCTGTGTTACTCATTTCTGTATCCTCAGCACCTAGAACAGTGTCCAGCACAATTAAGTGCTCAATAAAGATTGCTTTCAATGAATGGATAAACTTGGAGTGTAAAGCTATTTAACTGTTCAGATGCCTTCCCATCTTTTATTACGAACATGGTAGCTCTCGTTAGGGGTTGAGGAGGTAATTTCAGGTTTCCATTTCTACCTGACTACATTTTATGAGGGAAAATATATGCTCTGGTGGTGCCCAAGAATTCAAGGAAGTCATGAATATCTTGGTATATATCTCCAGAATAACGGTCCACTTTAGTGACATATTTTTTGTTATCTTTACGTGCATAAGCACAGTGATACACACACATATATGTGCATATGACACATAATATTACCTTAAAATTTTACATGTTGGATATTTTATTAACTAAATTTATAGTCATTTCTTTTTTTAAACCTGTCCAATATTTATTTCTGTTACCCTTTCATTCTTGCACAAATTGAACTTTTTACACTGTGTGTTAAATTGATCTAATATGAAATCCAGTTTAATTATTAAATTTAGTTCAATATTTAATTTGGTTTAATAAAAGTGATCTTGCATATAATGTATGCATTTAATTGATATATTTAGGACAGGATAATTTTGAATAGGTTAAATATTTAATGTAGAGTAATTTTTTAAATTATTCAGGATTAAAAATAGATCTATGTTATCAAAGTAGTGAGCAGATAAATGTCACAATTTAATAAATTTCTGTTCACATTTTTGAAATACTGCCATTGCTTAATTTCTGATCACCAATTTGTCTCTGTCTGTGATCTGACTAGGAATTCTATTTTATTAAAAAAGGAAAGAAGCTGAAGATCTTCAATATCACAAAATCTTTTTTCCTTCTCTTTGAGATATCTAATACCGATATCATTTTTACCTACTTTTTTCACTATTTTTTACTCATTCGGATTCTTATTAATACCTTATGGCCATTATTATGTCTTTTAAAATATAAGATGTTTAAAATGACTTAGCACTTCCTTCTCCTTCCTCATTCCTAAATTACACTTCTTCAAAATTGCTTGCTGTCCCTTTAATAGCCACAACTCAAACCCTGTTCCTGAACTTCCCGTGCATATGCTTTCTTTTCAAATTCACAAGTAATTGCTGATTGGTTCAGTGTCATCTTTGATTTCTTTCTCTTTCTCAGCCCCCCATTGTTAACCCCTGCTTGCTTTTATATTTTGCATTCCCACTGGATGGCTCAAGCTTCATCATCATTCCTCCCTATATCAATTACAGGTATTTCCTAAATGGTCTCCATGGTCAGTTCCTTCTCTTACTGCTATACTTTCACTGTCCTGCACCTTGCAGGCGGTGGGGTCCTGCCCACTGTCATTGCTCAAATGATGAATTCGTATGAGTGGACACTGTATTCAAAGACTTCCAAAAGAGAGCCCTTAACTACATGTAGATTTTCAAGGCATAAGACATATTTTTAAATTTCCCTTCATAACTACAATGGCCTGTAGGAATGTGAGTGGGTCTCTAGAAGCTTGTGTCCAGCAAACAGCTAGAACCCGTAGTCCTACAGCCACAAAAATACAAATGCTGTTAACAACCCAAATAAGCATGGGGGCAAAATCCTTTCCAGTCTTGTCTCCAGATGAGAATGCACCCCAAATGACATTTTCATTTTAATATTGTAAAACTCTGAGCAGAAGACCCAGTTATGGTGCTCAGACTCCTGACCCACAGACGCTGAGATAATATGTATTGTTTTAATCTGCTAAGTCTGTGGTGATTTGTTATGCAGTGGAAAACTAATATAGTTATGTAAACTAAATAATTTAGGCCAGGAAAAATCCCCCAACACTCATATCAATACATCCCTTCTACATCCTTTATACTACATCCCTGACACCCTGAACCTCAAATTCAAGCTTGAAAAGGCTACTTCTTGCAACATTAGACCACTTGCTTTTCTCTGACCATGAGATGTTTGTTCACATCTCTCTGTGTGTATTCATGATGGGTTTTCTTAGAGTTAACAAAAATGGGAAATACACTCTACTTATTGTAGGCTGGACATGGTAGGTTGATAGTTATGTGCACAGAAATAGCATTGAAGCAAATCGTATCACAACTTGGAAAAGTTTTCCCTTCTCAATTACCTTCGCATCTATCTTAGTCAACTTGGGCTGCCATAACAAAGTACCATAGACTGGATGGTTCAAATAACACATTTATTTTCTCACAGTTCTGGAGGCTGGAAGTTCAAGATCAAGGTGCCAGCATTGTCGGGTTTTGGTGAGAACATTCTTCCTGGCTTGCAGATGGCAGCCTTCTCTGTGTCCTCTCCTGGCAGAAAGACAGAGAAGAAATAAGATCTCTGGTGTCTCTTCTTGTAAGAGAATCGACTTTTATGAGGGTATTACACTTATGACCTCATCTAAACCTAATTACCTCCCAAAGTCCCTGTATTCAAATACCATTACACTGGAGGTTTAGGGCTTTACCATATGAGTTTGGCGGGGGAGGGGAAATACACAAGTCAGATCACAGCAGCATCCTTTTATTATCTCTTCAGAGAAGTCTCTATTTTGTCTCAGTACCTTGTCTTAAACTCCTTTTAAAAGAAGCAATGCAAACCTGGAGTATCCCTGACTACTCAGTGTCTCTGGTAAGTAGCTAGAACAAGTATAACAATTTTTATCTGTTTCAACATATATGTATTTTTTAAATCTTTTTTTATTATGCTAGGTTAATCACCATACATTACATCATTAGTTTTTGATGTAGTGTTCCATGATTCATTGTTTGTTCATAACACCCAGTGCTCCATGCAGAACGTGCCCTCCTTAATACCCATCACCAGGCTAACCCATCCCCCCACCCCCCCACCCCTCTAGAACCCTCAGTTTGTTTTTCAGAGTCCATCGTCTCTCATGGTTCGTCTCCCCCTCCGATTTCCCCCACTCCGTTCTTCCCTTCCTGCTATCTTCTTTTTCTTCTTCTTCTTTTTTTTTTTTAACATACAATGTATTATTTGTTTCAGGGGTACAGATCTGTGATTCATATATGTATTTTTAACTGCACCTTCTCTTTGTAGCAGATAATACTATTTTGTTTGTTTCATTTATGGAAGTCTTACTAAGTTTTCTTTTTAAGTATATTTATTTAAAATTTAATAAAACTTGAATCATATGAAAGAAAATATGAAATAACTATTAACATGGGTACTAGTATATGGTTTAGATGTGATCTATAATGACTAAACTTTGGGAAACTTCATCATTTGCATTAAATCCCTCCTTCTCACTTGTTCCTTAAGATCCAGTTCACCATATGCCCTGCTCTGATAGCCTTCAATACCGTACTTTAATTAATTAACACCCTTAGTTATTCCATAGAAGATAGCTCAAAAGATTATTAGGGCATGTATCAATTCATTAGAAATTTGTTTCTCTTGATTTATTATAAATTCTTGGTAAACAAGCAAGACCATTGTCTCATCATGCCTTTAGCATGGTGTTTTGAACATGGGAGAAATGTGTGAATCATTTTAAATATGGTACTACTATAAATGGGCTGTAATACTGGCTCGTATAGTGTTTACAGAGAAGGACACCTTACCTGCACTCTATGACCTTAAATTCAAATTACCTAAGTGAATCTTGTCACAAAAAACATAACAAAAGACAAAAAAGATACAATTGAATAGCAGTGCATGATAGATTATAAAAAATATTAAATTTTGCCAATTAACTTAATTGTTTTCAATTTTCAAACTAAAGAACATATTTTACTTTCCAAAAATTTCAATTATAAAGCCAAAAGAAAGAAATGATTACATGTGAGAAAAGTTTACCAAGTAGATGAAGCTGTTTCCTTGTCGCTAATCATTTCTTCTATAATAAATTGAAAAATTTAAAAGCTTCATTACCTTTTAATTTAATTCATCAACCACTTATTGTATTCCTACTAGGTGTGAAAAAGTACCAGGCTCTTTAAAATTATTAATGTAGGGGCGCCTAGGTGGCTCAGTTGTTGGGCGTCTGCCTTCGGCTCGGTAGTGGTCCCGGGGTCCTGGGATCGAGCCCCGCATCAGGATCCCTGCTTGGCAGGAAGCCTGCTTCTCCCTCTCCCACTCCCCCTGCTTGTGTTCCCTCTCTCTGCTGTGTCTCTCTCTCTGTCAAATAAATAAATAAATAAAATCTTTAAAAAAGATAAAATTATTAATGTGTAATATAGTAGTAGGTGATGAAGAATAGCTAATTGACATGGAGAAAAAAGAAACACAATGGTCTTTCCCCATCCTTTTACTTAAAGCTATTCTTACAAAACTATTTATTGGTGACATTTACCTAATAACATTGTTGATCTCAATTAGGTTGAATATAGTCATTGATTTTTTTCATTCTTTTTTTAAAAAAATATGTGAGATAGACGATAAAACTGAATGTTAAAAGATAAGAAGATGTTTCTTTTTAGGGTAAGTAAATAACATATAATATCCAATAATAACAACAAAAAATTTCAACTATTCTGTTTCTTCTCTAAGGAAACAAAAGGGAAATGATTTCTTTTATCCCTTCAAACCAAAGATGCACCTATATGTTATCAAATATTTGAATGAAAAATTTATAGGAAGCTCTATGTAAGTGAAAGTGCTTTTCACTATTAGAAAAAATAGTGCTATCTAAATAAATTCAATCTTCAGGTTATTCTAGACAGTGGAATGCTTTAGCTGTAGTACGTATTTATGGAGGAAGGACTGTTTGTACATGCCATGTAAACATCCATAAGGGATGAAAATCTGCTTACATCCAAATGCTCCAGATGAACAAACACAACCTTAAAATATCAACCTCTTTGCTATTAATCAAGGAAAAATACCTAAATTCCAATTATTTCTTTTAAATTTTGAAGCTGATATTTAGATCCTGAATTTTTCCACTTTTCATTTTTAGGTTTTGGGGTCATGAGACACTGAATTCTTTCATGTTGAGAGAAAATATGGTAGCATTTCTGAAATTTTTCTTAATGTTTAAGAATATTAACTCAAAAATTGCCATGCTATGATTGGCTTAGCCACCATTTGCTTGCATTTGATAATATTTTGGTGCAGTTTGGATAAAAAGGCTACAGATATTCCCCAGTATAATAAATGAAAGGCGGATTGCCATAGAAATAGTAATGCTTAAAAGTACTTAGCTTGAGCAATCACATTAAATTATTATAGTGTTGCTCTGTAATGAGAAAGGCAATTTTTTCCCCTTAGTGTTATAGATCTATGTGGAGACAAAGGGCAAAATAAGTGAGAAATGTGCTTCAATTGACCCTGGAAGGGAGAAGTTATTTCGTATGTCGGTAGAGGTTTAAAACTCATTTGCCATGCATTTCTTGTTATTGCATTTTAATTATAGTAAGTACACATATGCTGACAGTGCATGAGATCATATTTGTTAAATGGACCTCAGCTTATGCAGCACTCATCAGAAAGCCTCTGGGATTGTACAACATATAGTTTTTGTTATGCTTACAAAATAAAAGACAGCTCTATTAGGTATTATTTCAAGGATAAGGATATGAACTAAGGAAGTAAATTCTAAAAGTGTAAATAATTAGAAAACAAGACCTCAAAGTCTCCCTCTAAAGGAAAGCAAATAGATTTAAAACTTTCAAGGAATATAAATTAGTATAGCCACGGGACACCTGGGTAGCTCAGTTGGTTGAATGTCTGCCTTCGGCTCTGGTCATGATCCCAGGGTCCTGGGATGGCGTCCCACATTGGGTTCCTTGCTCAGCAGGGAGCCTGCTTCTTCCTCTGCCTGCCGCTCCCCCTGCTTGTGCTCTCTCTCTGACAAATAAATAAATTCTTTAAAAAATAATTTAAAAAATTAGTATAGCCACTTGATGGTATATATCTTCAACATCTGTATAAATAGATATGTCACACAGTAGAAAAATATATATCCATTTTTATATTTATTAAATATATCCATATATATATTTATAAAAGTAAGTTCAGTTTCTGAGAGTATTAGGCTAATAAGGTCAAAGTTGAGGATTAAATCTCTGTGTTGACCCTTTAGCTCTGCTCTGTTTTAAAGCCCCATACTGCCCATTATCCCCAAGTAATTTCTAGAGCTGCACATAGTTGCTCACAAGAAGAGCATCCAAACTGGCCTCTAGTCCTGGAATAAAAAGCTCAAGCATGTGCCCTACTGATGGGACCCCTTCAGTGCTCCTTGACTGATGGGTCAGAATTAACCATATGTGAATGGTTAAGTTGTTTTTATTCCCAATTATAATGCTATATAAAATGCATATGCTATGAGTCCATAATTATAATGAAGATGGTGGTGTTCATGATGGTGTTGCCTTTTATTATGAAATATTTTAGATATTCGTGAAGCTGTAAAAAGTGATTGAATGTACATCTATGTACCTCTCATGTAGCTTTAGACATAAAACATTCCAAATATAGTTTAAAGCCCTCTATGACCATATTCCACACTTAACTTCCCCATAAAAAGATAGCTATCCTAAATTTGATATTTATTATTCCTAAGCATTTGTTTACTTCCACTGCTATATGAATGCACCCCCAAACAATAAACAATAGTCTTATATATTTTAAAAATGTAAAAAATCTCTATCATGCTGTATTTTCTTTTTAACATTCCCTCTTGTGTTTGTGCATTATTTCTGATTCATATAGCTCTGATTTGTAATGGTATATATCTTTATATGTTTATTTCAGATGTAATGTATTCATTTGCTTGATGAATAGACTTTAAGTCTATTTCCAGTTCTTTACTGTTATAAACAAGGCTCCAGGTTGCCTTCTGGGACTGCCCCTGAACTGGTTTTTCTTTTTTGGCCACTTCAGATGTATTCCTGACCCTGCTCAATGCTCTGGCAGGCTGAACCTCTACTGACTGTATCAATTTATTCCCTTTTCTTTGGTTTTTCAATGGGTTCAGCTACTGGGAGACATCTGTAGAAAGTCAAAGGGTGAAATGTAAGTTTTTTTTAAATTATATTTAAAATATATTTTTAAATGTACACATCATAAATTTACAGCTTAATAGATCTTTGAAAAGTGAACACCCTTTCAGAACCTTTATCCAGGTCAGGATATAGAAGAGTATCAGTATCCCAGATGCTTCATTTTTCCTCTTAGCTATAACTTCCTCCCAAGGCAACCCCTATTTTTACTTGTGTCACTACAGATGAGCTTTAGTTGTTTATAACATATAATTGGAACAATATGGTATCTTTTTTTTTACATTTTGCTTCTTTAACTCAATATAATATGTGTGTGATTGATCTGTGATGTTGTATGTAGCATTTACTATTCTTTTTCAGTATTGCATAGTATTCTGTTGTGAAATGTGAAATTATCACATTTATCTGTCAGTTCTACTGTTGATGGAATTTGGATTGTTTCTAGCTTTGTGGTGCTAAAAATGATGCTTCTATGAACATTTTCAGTACATGCTTTTGTTATACATATGAATATATTGCTCTTAGATTTGTACCTAAGAATCGAACCGCTAGGTAATAATAGGGTGTGCATATCGTAGTTAACTGAGGATTTTCCTAAATGGTTATGCCAATTTATTCTCTCATCAGCAGAATAGGATAGCTCCTGTTGTTCCACATTGTCATAATACTTTTCAATTTAAAAATTTTCAAGCCATTCTAGTGGGTGTCAAGAGGTATAGTATTGTGATTAAAGTTGCCATTCCCTTTCCAGTGTTATGGAGCAGTTGTGTTTATTGAAGTGTGGACATTCTTTTGGGGACATGATTTTCCAAGTCTTTTGCCATTTTTAATCAAATTGTCTTTTGCTCCATTTGTAGGAAAGTCTTTTGTTGGTTATAGGAATTGCAAATATCTTCTAATTTTGGCTTGTCTTTTCACTCTTTTGATGACCTCTCTTGATAAATAGAGATTCTTAATTATAATAAAGTCTAATTTATATGTTATTTCTCTTATTGCTAATGCTTTTTCAGTCTTCTTTATGAAATGTTTTTCTACTTCAAGATCATGACTACATTTTTCTACATTAAAATCTTAACATAGAAACAATCATTTTTATCTGTCACAATTGGATCTACAATCCATTTTGAATTGATTTTTCATGTCTACTCATGAAAGACTGGCCTATAATTTTTCTTACTCACACTAATCTGATCAGATTTTACTTCTACTTCAAACTTTAGATTTCATACTTCCTGTATGTCTCTTGTGAACAGTGCATTGCAGGAATTTTTAATTTTCCTATATATTTTTTTAAACTGAAGTATCATTGTTATATACTATCCAGTTAGTTTCAGGTGTGTACATCATAGTGACTCAATATTTTTATACATTATGAAATGATCCCACATTAAGTCTAGTTATCATCTGACACCATGCAGAGTTATTACAATATTATCGACTATATTTCCTATACACTACATTACATCCTTCTTTTATTTTATACCTGGAAGTTTGTAAATCGTAATCCCCTTCACCTTTTTGCCCACCACCCCAACCACTCCCCCACCTGGTAAATGACACTGTTTCCTGTGTCTATGAATCTGTTTCTGTTTTGGGTTTTTGTTCATTTGTTTTGTTTTTTAAAATTCCATCTATAAGTGGAATCTATGGTATTTATCTTTCTCTGTCTTATTTCACTTAGCATAATACCCTCTAGGTCCATTCATGATGTCACAACTAGAGGGGTTTCATTCTCTTTCATGGATGACCATATCCCATTGTGTGTGTGTATATATATATATATCTACACACCACATCTTTATCCTTTCATCAATATCAACAGACACTTGGGTTGCTTCCATATCTTGGCTATTGTAAATAATGCTGCAATGAATATGGGATGCATATATCTCTTTCAGTTGGTGTGTTCATTTTCTTTGGGTAAATGCCCGGAAGTGGAATTGCTGGATTTTGTGGCAGTTCTGTTAGTTTTTTTTTTTTTTTTTTTTTTTGAGGAAACTCCATACTGTTTTCCATAGTGGCTACACCAATTTACATTCCCACCAATAGTACAAGAAGGTTCCCTTTTCTCACATCCTCACCAGCACTTATTTTTTTTTATCATTTTAATAATAACCAGTCTGATTGGTGATTAGTGATGTTGAGCATCTTTTCATGTGCCTACTGGCCATCTATATGTCTTCTTTGGAAAAAGGTCTATTTGAGTCCTTTGCCCATTTTTTTTATTTGGTTGTTTGTTTAGGAATTCTCCAATCTTTGTTTTAACTGGCAAGTGTAGTTCATTTATATTGCACGTGTTACTAGTAGATTTGTATTTTTTTTTTAACCGTACTATTTTGTAGTTTCTATTTGTCTTGCTTTTTCTATCTTTACTTATTTGGTTCCTCATTTGAATTGGTATTTATTATTATTACTCCATTATATTCCTTCAACTGGCCTGAAAGTTAGACAGTTGCTTTTCCATCTTCTAGTTAACTTCTTTAAAATTTAGTATGTATACTTTTAATAAGGCATCAAGTTAGAATGCTTTAATGGTGTTACCTCCTGCTGTAGTTATTTTTCTAGTGCTTTAGTAACATTTTTTTAAATTCTGAAATTAGTTGTTATAATATTATTATATTCTCAGATTTACCCACTTATTTGCCAGTTTCTCTGTCCAAAAAAAATTTTTTTTGTATCTCTGTTCTTTCATGTTTTTTTTTTTTGTTTTTTGTTTTTTTCTAAAATACATTTTCTTAGAAGACCTCTACTGGCTAAGCATTAAAATGTCTCAGGTTTTGTTGAGTTTAATATATGTTTTTTGCCTTATTATTTGCTATGTTTAGCTGCCTATACATTCCTATGTTGAAGTTATATTCTCTCAGCTCATTGAAGATATCACTGTATATTTTATTTCCATTAATGCTCTTGCTGTTGGTCTAAGCACTTTCTTTATCGCCTGTCAGTTTTTTTTTCCATCTCTGATTTTAATGTCTGCCTTTATCTTTGATATTTGCAATCTCTCTATAATATATCTGTTGTGGATATATAGTTTATTCATTTTAGGATTTCTTCTTCTTTTTTAACGTTTTTATTTAAATTCCAGTTAGTTAACATACAGTGTAATATTAGTTTCAGATCTACTATATAGTGATTCAGCACTTCCATACAACACCCAGTGCTCATCACAAGTGCACTCCTTAAACCCCATCACCTATTTAATCAATCCCCTCTGGTAATCATTAGTTTGTTCTCTATAGTTAAGAGTTGGCTTCTTGGTTTGCCTCTCCCTCTTTTTTTTTTTCCCTTAGCTCATTTGTTTTGTTTCTTAAATTCCACATATGAGTAAAATCATGGTACTTGTCTTTCTCTGTTGGACTTATTTCCTTTAGCATGACTCTCTTTCGCTCCATCCATGTTGTTGCAAATGGCAAGATTTCATTCTTTTTTATGGTCAAGTAATAGTCCATTGTATGCATATACCATCTCTTTTTTATCCATTCATCAGTTGATAGACATTTGGGATCTTTCCATAATTTGCCTATTGTAGATACTGCTGCTATAAACATTGGGATACAGGGTACATGTATCCCTTTGAATTAGCATTTTTGTTTTCTTTGGGTAAATACCCAGTAGTGTAATTGCTGGAACACAAGGTAGTTCTATTTTTAACTTTTTGAGGGAACTCCATACTGTTTTCCAGAGTGGCTGCAACAGTCTGCATTCCCACCAACAGTGCGAGAGGGTTCCCCTTTTTCCACATCCTCACTAACACCTGTTTCTTCCTGTATTCCTTCATTTTAGCCATCCTGATAGGTGTGAGGTGATATCTCATTATAGTTTTGATTTGTATTTCCCTAATGATCAGTGATGTTGAGCATCTTTTCATGTGTCTCTTGGCCATCTGTCTTGACTTACAGAAATTATGTCTTTCACCAAGTCTGAAAGATTTATTATCTCAGACATTATCTCTTTGAAAATTCCTATTCATTCTGTCTAGTCTTTTTGCTGGGCCTCTAATATGGTATACATTCTCATTTTATATCCAATATTTTTGACATCTCTTTAATATTTTCTAACCCCTTTTTATCTGAGTGATATTTTTAAAATTTGTATCTTCAACTGTGTATGTAATGTGTTACTTAATTTGTACATTTAGTTTATAATTCCTATGATTCTGTTTTATTGTTAGATATTATATTTGGTTTCCTCTTTTATTTTTGGTAGTACTTTATTTCTTATTTTCTAAACTGTCTTTTATTTCCTTGAATATTTTAAACAGAGAACAAATTTGAATATTAATATTTTATATATAAATAAATATTTTATATTCTGTATCCAGCCTTTTATTTGGGAGATGTCTCTTTTTGATGTTTGTTGTTTCTTTTGATTCATTTATGTTGATTTGTTTTATTGTGCATTTTGTAATTTCAGTGGGTATTATTTGTAGCAATACTGCAGGACTTGGGTTGAAGGCACATGAAGAGAGAATATGTATTTGCTTGTGCTTGGTGCTCTAAGGTGCTAACAGTCCAGGTCAACTCTAAGACAGTGTCTTGGCTTAGAGCTTCCCTGATTTTCCATGTAGCACATATTTAAACCTGAAACCCTACATTGGTAACTGTTGATTATGAAGAGGTTCCTCTTTTCTACCCCCATCTCTACTCCCCCAGGGTACAGGTCAGTTTCTTAGCTCCTTGCTTTTGTGATTGGACTATTTTCAAAGTTCACCCTTTTACAACATGGCATAGCATTTTAAGATTCCTAGTTTCCTGTGGAGTGTGTGCCAATTCCAACTCCCAACTTTTTCCTGGCCCTCATTGCTTTATCAACCCTAGGCATCAACATAGTCCTACTGTCCTGGTGTTTATTTTTTTTCTTAACTTTGGATCTAGGGATTTCTGTCACTTTGCTTAATCTCAGTTAAATATCTAAAGAATATCTGATTTTTTATCACCTTCATTTCTAAGTGTTTTATATTGAGAAACTATTAAAAGCATCTAGTATGCCACATTAGTAGAAACCGAAGAAGGATATATATCTTGAAAACTAGCTAAAAATTTCATATTCTCCAACTCACATTTTCAACTTTATCTCAATAAAAGTTCCTGAATTTATTTTTATATATAATTATATAGTTAATATTATATGTTATATACATCACACATATAATACACACATATAAAATCATTACAAAATTGACTTTGTGGCTGAAGCATACATTTGTAATATACATTTACAGATGCTGTGTGTGTATGTGCCTTTTGTTCCTGATTACTTTCACATCCCTGAATAAAAATCACCCTGTTGCTTCCTGCCAGGACTTCCTTAGGTTTACTATCTGCGGGACACTTACTTCTCAAGAACGTTGTCAAAAACCCACCTCAATTAACCAGTAATTAAATTTTATTATTTCTGATTTTCCTTTTTTATTGTCTTCTTTCACAATTTGTGAGTATTCAAGGGCTTATGTTTTTAGGAACATTAATTCTCTCTCACATTTACAGCCTTTTTTCTAAATCTAAACAAGTTGTTTCTATCAAACAAAGAGCCTTTTTCTTTGAGAAATATTCATTGTTTACACTTTAAACTGAAGTTGAAATAATCATAGGTTTTGCTTTTTTTAAGAGAGGGAATGCAATGTTATGATTGTGTTATGTTTATGCTGCTTTACAATACAATCACTGGGATCCAAGAGTCATGATGAACATGAATGAGGAAGATCTTTTTTGAAGCCCTTAATGGCTACCAAAAATACTTTTAGAATGTATGTTTGACTGAATGGAATGGCATTAGCACCAGGTCCTCCTGGAATTTGAATTCTTTTCATGGATAACAAACACATTTTTATGTTTGTTTTAAATGACACCAAGGCATGCAAAAATTTTCCCCATTTTTCATAAAATTTCAGAATCTTAGAGATTGGATGTATCTCTTGCATTCTCTTTCAAAAACAGGAAGCACTGTACCTCTTGAGACCCCTCTTTTCATTTTAGAATAAAGTTAATTAGAAGTATAGCTTGGAAGTCAATTAAGATATTCTGTCCTTTGAGAACTTTTGTTTTAGAACAAAAGCAGGTTTGCATCCCTCCCAAACTCTCCAGGGACTTGGAGCAGGGCAGTGGCATGGGAAGTTCTGGGGACAGAGGTCAGTTTCTAGCTCTTTAGCTTTCTTTCTGTATGGATGTCTTTGTTGAATTGGGTTAATTTCTAAAGTTTGTCCTGCGTGAGTTGTGGGTTATTTCCTCTGAGTGCGTTGGTACTCAGCCATTTTCTAAGTGTTCACAAGGAGTCAGCACTCACACACACACACACACACACACACCTCTGTGTGTGTAACAGAGTTTATTAAGTTCTTGGGAAGGAGAAGGGTTTATTTCACAACTTAAAGCACTTGTAATTGTCCGTAAGAACTTGTTCTTCAATCTAATGACAATTCAACGATAATGTCAATTTGTGCTTGACAACTGTACAGTGGCTATTACAGTGTACAGTGAGTTCCCTTTTCAGATCATACTGCCTTGTTAGTCAGAAAGAGTCTTTCTCTCCTTTTCCTCTGATTGTGTATAGCTGCTGAGGCCTGGGGGAGATGATCTCAGGCTCACACAACATATTCATTCACTCATGACATATTAAAGTGCCATGGCATACTTTTAGGGAGGGCTGAGTCATTTAGTAAGTTACTTAGAGACAGGAGAGCATAGTGAGGAAAACAGGACCAGACTGGGGAGCTCAACTTCTTTTGTTCAAATCCTGGCTCTGCCAATTGCTAGCTATCATAGGCAATTATTTCACCTGTCTCTATCTTTTTGTTCTCATCTATAAAACTGGGATAATAATAATACTTTTGGAGATTTTTTGCAAGGAGTAAATGAATAAATACATATAAGACATGGAGAACATTAACTATCACATATTAAGTGTTCAAAAATTAGTAGCTATTATTTTTTAACTTTGAGGCTCAGTCACTCCTTATATTGCTTGGTCAGTTAATGAGGGACTGTAATTTGCAAGATGACACTTACTGTCAGAGATATATATATCTATATATATAAAACTGCAATTGAAATTGAGTTTTTGTGCATAGGCAAAAGTGTTTGTGTGATTAGAATAGAAATCAACATCTGCTTTTTCTGAGTGGCTTAGCCAGTTTTGTATTTCTCTTTTAACATAAGGGCTTGTAAATTGTGCTGTGTTTATTTTGATGATCAGAAGCTCATTGATTCTCAGTTTGATTTCATGGGCAGTTCAGTATTTGCTTAGTGATATTTAGAAATTTTTCTTTTCTTTTTTACTATTTTGATACGCTGTTACACTTAGCTTGCAATAGTAAAATGCACTCAGTGCTAAACATTTTGATTACTAAAATTTCTGAAAGAAAATAACTTATTTTTAGTCCAACTTTTTCTAGTCCCTTTCCTGCTTTGTTTTTCCATTTAAACAAATTTTAACGAGATTTTTATAGCATGAACTTTCTTTTAATACAAATAACATATTAGAAATTTATTTACTGGTATTGAGATTTGTTTCCTTGTAACTTTTAACGTTCAGCCCTATTTATAAGAATTACTATATGTAAAAGCATTTATCTCCTCCATACCCAAGAGTCAAGAAAAAGCCTGGCACATACTATTCAATAAATATAATTTTATAGCATCTCTTCCTCACATTTTCAGCTTTCCACCATCTTCTGATTGTCCTTCTAACGTTAGGGAAATTCCTGCGTTATGATCTTAACTTGCCCAACCAAGTAAAAGCTGGAGGGCAGCTTCACCAGACCCCTCAACAACTGAGCACAGTCATGTGACCCAGACTTTATCAATCAGGTGTATTCTAAAGACCTCTGTAGGCAGTGAGTGACTGGGGAAACAGCTGGATAGAGTTTATGGGTGGAACTGTCCCAACCTGGGGCATAAGGTCTCAAGTGCCTTTTGTGTTGGAATCGTGTGGAGTTGTTGCTAACAGCAGTGACAGAAGAACATGCTACAGAGACCTAAGTCAAGGCTCTTGTCATTAGGCAGCACCCAGCCCAACTCTCTAGCCCTCATAAGATTCTGTGGTGTTCCTAATATCTTTTTTAGACTCTTCTCTTTTTGAACTGGCTTGAGAGGACTCTATTGTTGTATATAACTCTGAATTCTGTCATATAATATTGAATAAAGGAATTCCTATTCTTCTGAAAGAAAAAAAAGCCCAAATTTCCTCAAATATTCCTTTTTTAAATAATAGATTTTTCCTCAGAATAACAAAATTTGGAAAACCAAATTCAAAATAATTGTAAGAATTTAGCAACTTTATAACAAGAATAGTTAAAATTAGTTAAAACACCAACTCCCAGATTAGAATGGCTTGTTCATAACATTCTATTTTTGAGCAACATTATCAATGGCAAAAGCACTTTGAAGACACAATTAGGGCTGCTTATCTAAGAGCCAAAATGACTAGTTATGCTTGCTAATCGTCCTTTAACCTCACTGTTACTTTCCTCTGGTTATGTCTAAACTTGTCACTGTTCTTAAAACTCAGTGTCTAGAACTGAAGACAATATATCAGGTGAAGTTGGTGTTTGCAGAAAGAAAGGAACTATCATCTTTCTTATTCTGGATCCTGTATTTTTTATCAGTGTGTCCAAATTCACACTGGGTTTGTCAGTAGACTTAAGTTTTGAAATACAATAATTGATGGTTAAAGACAAAATGTTAAAATTATAGGTGTATTGTACCCCTAATCCCAGAAAAAAAATATACTCTATGAATGGGGTCCTAGCTTATGGAACTACATAGAATTCCACATTCACACTAATTGCAGTATTTCCCTGTGGTCTATTTTTATTATGCATGAATCAAAGAGATCATAGAATCAATATCTCAAAGAGATATCTGTACTTCTGTGTTCATGGATGCATTATTCATAATAGCCAAGATATAGAAACAACCTAAGGTTCTGCTGATGGATGAATGGATAAGGAAACTGTGGTATATATACAATCTAAAAAAAAAAAAAAGGTGATCTTACAGAAACAGAGTAGAATGGTAGTTACCAGGGACTAGGGGAATGGGAAATGGGAAGATATAGTTCAAAGGGTACAACTTTCAGTTATAAGATAACTTCTGAGGATCTAATATACAGCATGATAACTATACTATATACTTGAAAATTTGATGACAGTACATCTTAAGCATTCTCAAACACAGAAAAGCACACACATGCACACACACACAAAATACTTAACTGTGTGGTGATGGATATGTTAATTAACTTGATCTTGTTAATCATTTCACAAAGTATATACATATCAGATCATCACATGTACACTTTATTTTTTTTAAGATTTTATTTATTTATTCATGAGAGACAGAGAGAGAGAGAGAGAGAAGCAGAGGGAGAAGCAGGCTCCCCGCCGAGCAGGGAGCCCGATGCGGGGCTCGATCCCAGGACCCTGGGATCATGACCTGAGCCGAAGGCAGACGCTTAACCATCTGAGCCACCCAGGCACCCCACATGTACACTTTAAATATATATAATCATATCTGTCAATTATTCCTCAATAAGGCTGCAAGAAAAGAAACTTACTCAGAGAAGATAGAGTTCAATGTAAATATAATCAAAATAACAGTTTTTCCAAGTCTTTAAACTCCCAGATGGCTAATAAAAGTGGTGGTCCCTGGGCATCACCCCAGAAGCAAGGTCCAGGTACTTTTATATATACTGAAGTTTGAGAGTGGACCACAGAAATTTTTTCCATGCCAGCAAATACATGGTGATGCTCATTCATAGTTGGATTAAGGATGTTTTTTGCAAGGCACAAGATTTTAAACTATAAATTGTACTCTGGTTGGTTCTAGTCTTTCGATTCTATGTAAAAATAATAATAGTAGTTGGGAAATAACATAAGGTTTTACTTGCTGTAGAATTTTTATGTATTCAAAATGGTATTAAAGAAAATATATTTGCAAATTTCCTCAGATATATGGACAATAAAACACAATGTTTAAAATAGACAATAAAATACATACTAGAGAAGTTATAAAATTTTGATATTTTCACTGTTTTGTCCATTGCATATTGTCATGCAGATAGACATGTTTGAAGCATAATTTAGATCAATTAATTGATAAAAAAATGAAAAGAATTTGATAAGGAACTTGGGAAATCAATTGAATATTAATGAAAACTTAGGTAATGTAAGCTAGATCTGATGGATTCTGAGAAAATATGGAACCTCTGAATGTTGAAATGACATAATGAAATGATGTTTATGGTTGCTTGTCTATAAATTTTTATGATCTTTCAAAGATTAGCATCTACTGTTTCAACTATTAGAATGGGAATGAAAGAAGACAAAAGTGATTTGGTGAGACTTGTCCTGATAACATGTTAACTTGGCTTGTTGGATCATTAGCAAGTTCATGGTTTTGCTGAGCTTTTTTAACTGCATCAGATACTAAATATGAAACTAAGGTCCAGCATTGTTAGGTAGTAGGCAAGATAATGGGAAATAACTGAAAATGTTCTGAACTCAGAAAGGGTTTAAAGGCTATACAAGTTGGTAACACATGTCTGTGTTAGTAGGCAGCTTGAAGTTTGTTTGAGGCACTGAGGGACCCATTGTGCACTTCTCCCCGTTGGAGGGGTTCAGTCATTTTGCTTGAAAGCCTTGTCATTTCAATATTGAGACAGATTTAAAATTTCTCAAAGCACGTGTTGGGATGAGCCCTGGGTGTTATACGCAACTAATGAATCATTGAACACTACAACATACAATTTATGGTGTACTATATGCTGGCTAACTAACATAATAAAAAAAAAGAAAAAGAAAAAATTAATAAAAATGAAATTTCTCAAAGCATGACCCTTCTTTTTTTTTTTATTCTTGATCAACTCAGCTAAAATTGAAATCATAAAGAAAGACTTGAGAAAATTTCAAAGTCTTTACTTAAAAAATACCTTTTTTAAACTTCCCTGCAGAACATTCTGGTAATGTATTTTCACTTTCACGTTCACATTAAAGTTTAGGGAATTTAAAATCTCCCTCGCTGTGAACATGGTTCACCTGAGTGCTCTTTAACATTATCACCACACTGGAACTATTGCTAATGGAGAATCAATTTGAAAATTGAATTAACTTCACACATCTTTTTAAAATAAAATTTGAAATAGGTTAGTAGTCTGCAAAATTAATATCCCATTAGTTTAACTTTCTGTAATTGATGAATGAAATTTGTGACCAAAGAGGCATTTAGCTGTCTAGTTTTTGTTTGCCTTAAATCTATGTGAACTTGAAATACAGTGTTCTTGACAAATGAGGATGCTAGCAACTAAATGGGAATTCTTATTTGCCACCATAGTGATGACATGAAGAATCACAGCCTTTAGCTCGGGGCTACTAAGCTCTTAATAATGAGAGAAAGATGTTCCATCTTCACCTACGGTAGAGCCACAATTACGATGAACAAAAATAGCTGCCAAGTCTTCTCCAAAAAATATTCATGACAGTGAGAAAAATATTGATTTTAAATGCCAAGAAATGAAATATCTTCTAAAGTGTTCATTTCAATCCAACTCTTATTTTCCAAAAGAGACTGAATGGACTGTAAAGTGTTTCATAGTGCTATTTCACATTTAACACTTTTTCAAAAAAAAAAAAATCCCAAGCAAGAACTTGCAATTTTTCCCTCTCATCTACTCTCTCTCTTTCTAAGTATGCACACTTTCCTTCTTTCTCTCATGTTCTCTTATTCTTAAACAAAAACCACCTAAAAATGTGTAGAAGAAAAACAAGTTATATGAGAATAAAGTTAACTGTTTATTTTAATAGAATATTAGGTAAATAATGTCTGCAATATATGAAATATGCAGAAGGGATATTACTTTGATGAGGGCATCACACTATGTCTCAGCCCTTTATGCTTTAGTGTACCAGCTTCTTTTTCATATCATGTCAAAGTATATTATTATATGAGCCATATGATACTAATAATATATCTTTAGACTTAATGGGATTGATTATTTGCCACATCTTTAGGCATAAATGATGTAATTACTATGACATGAATGCTAGCAAATTGTCCTCTTTTTTGCAATTGATATCTTGGATTCAAGTGGGCTTCTGGTTAAAGGTCAGAAAGAAATTGAGTTATTTTAAAATTGTAGTGGATCTGCTCATATATCCCTTCAAACATTCTCAACCTCAACTTCGGCCATTGCAGTGGTGTTTAGCTATGTACAGGCTTTGACCAGGTTCTCATATGTGCAACCTGACAGCATCCTGCTGTAGGCTTGTATGGTCACACTTCTAGCTTCCTGTGCTAGGGCTTCTGGGATGCTTGCACCTCGTAGGACCTGCTGAAGATAACAATTGGCATTCACTCATATACAACTTGGAGTATAAGAATATTGATGTCCAAGAAAGCATCTTGACCAATGAGAGACAGAAGCCCATGATAACGCTTCATATTTTTTGTCTTCTGTGTGGATGGTTCATAGGTGCATTTCTTCAGGTTCCTGAGAAGGTTGAGGCGAGAGTATGCACCAGTGCCTGTGACTGTGGCCAATGCAGTAATGCATTCTTGATTAGCTTTGCCTCCTTTTGTTTTTTTCACTCTCCACTGCCCTGTCCTACTGCCTGTTATCGTTACAAAGCTACCTGCACACAAGACTTTTAAGTCTCTGCTCTTGGGGGTGAGGACACCCAGGGTAAGACAAACTGATTCTAAATTAATAATGCTTTTCAGCATTGAAGGCCACGTACAGATAATCAATTACTTAGGTGCTAATACATTCCAGAAATTACCATAACAAATGATAGCCCTGAGATGGAGATTTTGATGAGCAATTTTTTATTCTCCTTTCCCTCCTCTGTGTCTATATGAATTGGAGCAGAACTAATGGGCGAAGCCCTTCGGTCATGGCTGGTCTAGGAAACACCCTCAAAGGCAGAGAGTTCCCTGAAAAAATGCAATCCAAAGAATTATTCTCAAAGTACTATTGCTGCCATGATTTTATACTTAGCTTAAAGTTTTCCAAAATTTTCATTAGTGGAAATAATTCATTGTTTGCACATATACCCTACAGAGAGCTTAAATAACTCTAAAAGATATAATATGACACATCAAAATCATAAAATACCTTACAATTGATTATTTGAATGGTGAATGAGCTTTTTTTTTTAAGATTTTATTTATTTATTTATTTATTTATTTATTTATTTATTTATTTATTTATCAGAGAGAGAGAGAGAGAGAGCAAAAACAGGGGAAATGGCAGGCAGAGGGAGAAGCAGGCTCCCCACTGAGCAAGGAGTCCCATGTGGGACTTGATCCCAGGACTCCGGACATCATGACCTGAGCTGAAGGCAGGTGCCCAACCGACTGAGCCACCCAGGTGTCCTATGACTGAGCTTTTTAAAAAATATTTTTTTTCTTTTTTAAATTGAGGTATAATTAACATACAATGTTATATTAGTTTCAGGTGTACAATAGAGTGATTCAACACTTCTGTATATTACTCAGTGTTTATCATGCAAGTATATTCTTAATCCCCTTCACGTACTTTACCCATTCCCCCATCCAGCTCCCTTTTGGCAACCATAGTTTGTTGTCTCTATTTCAGAGTCTGTTTTTTGTTTGTCTCTTTTTTCTTTGTTCATTGGCTTTGTTTCTCAAAATATTTAAGAAACTAGAAAGTACATTTTTTTGTTTCAGCTTCTTTTTATGTTTAATTCCCCCATCATGGTGTCTATATTATTATTGTCCTTGGATTTATGTCTATAATTTTAGCTTAAAGTATTTTTTTTCTTAGATAAGCTGCATTTTTATATTTATTATCATTAGAATTTTAAATGGATAAAAATATCAAAAAATCCTATGTTAAGAACACTTCAAATACTCTAATTTCAAAGGAAAATATTTGTAAGTGAAATTTTTAGGCTATGTCACCACATTACTCTTTACAATTAGAAAGTAAAGTGGAATCTTTTAAAAAGAAATTAAACAATTGTTACATTGCTTGGGCTTCCATTGAGATCATGTTAATAGATTTACTCCAACATTTTTTCCCCCGTGGAATATGTAAACATCTAAATCAAAATGTTGAAATGTTATACCAAGATTTATAATCAATTCATTTAAAGCAATTGAACATAAGTGAAATGTGGCTCTAAAACACATACACGAAATTTAAAATATAGCATTGTGGATGTTATTAGGCTAAGTTCTAACATTCAGGTGTACTAAAATTCTAACTTGTTAAAAGTAGGGTATAATTTAAAGGTTATGAAAATTCTTTCTCCCCAAAATACTCTCCGTACTTAATTTTACCTTCCCTGCAGAGTTGAGGTAAGAAATAAAACTAATATGGATAAAGAATTAAATATTGTGCATGGCACACACTAGACCTTTTATAAATAATAATTATGCTTATTATTACTAATGTCATTTCTGTACTTCTGTAAAAAGCAAGGAAGAGGGATTAATTTCCATACTGGATGCACTGGCTTTTTCTTTTTGAGAAAAGATGAACTGAAATTCTTTCATTTTGTATCCCCTGATAACTCAGTTGAGTAGAATGCCAGGTAATGAGAATGTCTCATTTTTTAATGTGCTGTGAACTTGTGCCTACAACACTGGTGGGAAGGTTTAATACCTCTGGATGGCAGGCACGGCTGAGCTGCAGGAGCTCTATGGATGTGTGAAACTCTGAGCTGTGGGCTGTGTTTTTATTAGGTGCACTTGGGTTTCCTGCTGCTTTTTGTTCTAAGCTCCACCCTGTGAAAAGCACAGACCTCTTTAGCAAAATTAAGGGAAAACAGAGTGATCTCTCTTTGGGCAGTAATCCTGTGAAATAGATTAAGAAATACACTTGCTCAGGCCAGCAGGCAGCAACTACAAACTGACAAATGTTCGCAGACTCAAGTCACAGAACAAAGGGAGTGCACACTGTGACTTGTCTTTATTTATCTTTACCTGCAAAGGTATATATATGTGTGTATGTGTGTGTTGGGTGGGGGAGGGCAGTGGGTAGAAATTTTCCCCGGAGAGAACAGGAAAATAACTAAAAAGAATGTAGGGAAAAGTAACAGTTTGAAGAGTACAATTTTTTCCTGTTACATTTGCAATAATAATAATAATAATAATAATAATTCCACCTAAACTACATAGCAGATGTTTTATGATCAAACTCCTGTTCCAGAACGAATCTGCTAAATCATGTTAATTGTCCTGACTATGCCTCATCATAACCTGAAGTGTAGCTGTAGATGGTTAATTGTTCCTCTTCTCTTATATCATTAACAGATTTTTTTTTCCCCCCAAGAGGAATGTTGGCCTAGACTTAGACAAAGTAGGGTCCGGTTTGCCCTGAAAGCAGTGTGGCATTTTCCCAGTTTACATCAACTTCTTATTTTTAGATGTTGCTTAGGGAAGAAAGAGAATAAAAGCATGGAACAGACCAAACATGATAAGTCATTGTGACATTTTGTTTGGAGCATACAAAGCTCCCTCCCTGAGCTGAGTTCAGAAAAATGAAAGCAAGTTAAGGATACTATTCCTGGAATGGTGCGTCTCTGAGTGGAAACCTTAGGACACTACTTATCACCAGGGTCCTAGATTAAATTATTCAATTCAATGTTTAATGAAAGTTCACTGAAGGTCCATTGACTCACATTGACCATCCTTGAGAGACATAGATGTTTCCCTTTGGGAAAATAAATATAACCTATTGAGAGACAGGGAGGACATTGGAGTTAGAATATAGTCTACTTTTTAATAAGAATGTGATCTCAGAAAGAGAAGAGACAATCTTTCAGTGCCTCCGTTTCATTGTTTCCAGTGCATGAGTGTGTGGGAGAATGAGGTCTCTCACACCTCAAGATCACAGTGTGGGAGACCGTGGGTGCAACTGTAGGAGCTGCAGGAGCTATAAGAGCTTCAGGAAGAATTATGCTTCCAAATCAGGAGGAAATTACCCTGGATCTCCTTGTTGATATTTAGATAGTACTATAGAGGGATAGGATGCCCTCTTGAAGTATGTGGGACTATGTGAAAAGACACCAAATGAATGAGCTAATGGGGTGGATCTGACCATGCTGTGGAGAATCTAAACCTAAGAGTAAGAACATTGGTCATCAGTAGAATGAGAAAACCCTGCCATCTGAGGAACCAGGGCTGTATAGGGCATGGCAGCTTCAGGCATAGGAAGAATAACCCATTCTGAAGAACCTAGAACACGGTTCTCATGGTGGGTGGTACTTCTTTCCAAAGAATGTTTTGGAAATTTCTGAAATCATTTCTGCTTGTTCCAAGACTGAATATTTGTGCACCACCCCCAGTTAATATGTTGAAACTTAATCCCCAGTGCAATGGCATTTGGAGTTGAGGCCTTTGGGAGCTGCTTCCATCATGAGGGTAAACTGTTCATGAATGGAATTGATGCCCATATATAAGAAGACATCCCTTCGGTCATGTCTTTTGGAGAAGACAGCCTTCTCTGAACCAGGAAGCTAGCCTTTCCCAGACACTGACTCTGCTGGCACTTTGATCATGGACTCGTGCCTCCAGAACTAGGAGAAATAGGTTTCTGTTGTTTATAAACCACACAGTCCATGGTATTCTGTTATAGCCACCCAGGGGAACGTAGACAACCGTATTTTATTTTCAATCTTAGAGAAGGGGGCTTGAAGTCATAGAAAGTTCATCATTAAAAGAGACAAGACTAAGTATTGTGTAAACCAGCATGTCCTCCCAAATAGTTAAGTGGGAAATATTGGTTAGATAACATATACTTTTTGGTCAATTGTATTTAAAAGTTCTGTTTCTTTAAGTAGTTCATGCTGCATGATATTCATAATAATGTAATCTAGAATGTGGATCTGGGTATCTGACACATTTCTATATGTTCTCAACAGACATGAATAGGAGCAGAAAGAGCCTATTTAGATTAATAGCCAGTTAAAATTTCCCTATCCACTGACATGCTGAACTCTAACAGAAAGAAGGGTTGAGGACAGATGACACTGACAGGATGAGATGTAAGATGGGACAAAATGAGCTGGAGTAGAATTAGGACGGGTATTCAGGAATGGGACTGTGTGATTCGTACCAGAGCTCATTTGGAATGCCAGGCAGCTGAAAAGTTTTTACTGAGCATCACTGAAACTAGGAGGTTGGATTGGACCACTTATTTTTATTATTTGGGCCCAGCCTGAAATAAAAACAAATCATAACACAAAATTCCATGCCCACATGTTTTTATATTTTTACTTTTTGTTCCACATATATTTTTCCATATGCTGATTCCACCCCCACATTTTCACCTGTGAGCCAAAAATCCTAATGATAGAAGTCATTAGAAATAAAACAGAGGAAAGGATTATATACAAAATTGTGAAGGATTTATGCACAAGATCATCTATTACTGTTCACTGCGTGACTTAGATATTCTTTGTGTGTTTGGTTAGTGGTAGTGTCTGTCCTTTGTATGTATACATGATGCTCACTAAGTATGAGCATAGGTAGAGTCCCACCAGCTTTTATACACAAAAAGCCTCTGATAATTGTCCATAAACCAAACAAAAGCACAAAAGACCTGAAAGGAATCTCTGGAGACTAAAAGCTGGCATGAAGTATTCAAGTAACAGGCTGATAAAGTACATATTATTTTACCAGTGAGCTCTGTATCACTGTTTATAGACATATTCGTTGCACAATATATAGTTTTGTTTCTTTTGTTGGATATAATATGACTCCAAACACTTTCTCTGGAATTGTGGGAAGCAGAAGACAATATGCATGTTATATTTCCCTTGAACACCTTTTAACAACTGTAGTGAGATATAATTCACATAGCATACGATTCACCCATTTTAACCACACAATTCAATGGTTTTTGGTATGTAACATGACTAATTCTTAAAATTATGGTTCTTTCTCTCTCTCTTACACATATATATATATTAAATTAGCCACTTAAAACCATTTTTATGCGTACAATTCAGTGGCATTAATTACATTGACGATGTTGTACAACCATCACCACTATTTTCAAAACTTGTTTACCACCTCAGAGTGTTTTATTTTTTATTTTTTTTAAAGGCTTTATTTACTTATTTGGCAGAGAGATCACAAGTAGGCAGAAAGGCAGGCATGTAGGGTAGAGGGAGAAGCAGGCTCCCTGCTGAGCATGGAGCCCGATGCGGGGCTAGATCCCAGGTCCCTGGGATCATGACCTGAGCCAAAGGCAGATGTTTAACTGACTGAGCCACTCAGGTGCCCCACCTCAGAGTATTTTAAAAGAAAGTCTACCACTTATGATTCAAAAAAAGTAAGCCACAACATAAGAAAAATTATAATTCCCAAAGTAGAAAGAAACATTTTAAAGCTTTTGCTATGCACATCAATAGCTCTGACAGGGCAAAGGGCGGGGGTGGGGGGGCGCTCATGGTGACAATTAAGTTTATGATGAAATATCTGCATGCTTCCACACATGGGACTACATAGGCACCTGACCTCCCACACCCAACACAGACTCAGTCATATCCACATGGACACATGATTCTAAATGCAAGTGCACGCACACTTTCCAACAGACTGAGGTTCACCACGCAGAAATAAGCCAACATATGTGCAGAGAGGCACATTGAGAATAGATGACCAAATGCTGAGGAAGCTAATCTGGAGTGAGATGATAAGTAAAGGAATATGTCAGTTGAGAAAGAAGAACATTTGGAGACTAGGGATTAGGTAAATTTGGTGGTTTTAAAACATGCCCACAAGTTTTTGGACACTCCTCCCATCAAGAGGTAGAGCACAGTTCTCTTCTCTTTAAAATATGGGCTGGCCTTACAAACTTTCTTCTATAGAAAAAAAAAATGCAGAGGAAACAAGATGACATGATTCTGAGATTAGTTTAGAAAAGGCTGCTCGGCTTCTGCTGGATTCCTGGCTATACTTGGAACCTAGATTCCATGCTGTGAGGAAGCCTAGTCCACATGGAGAGGCCACAAGTAGGTATTTTGACCAACAGCTACCAGTCAAGTCCCAGCTGACAGCCAACATCCATCATGAGGCATATGAATAAGGAAGACATCAAAACAACTCAAGGTCACCATTAAACTAAAACCGCATAGGAGGTTTGAGCAACAGCCAACTGATTGAGCCATATCAATTCCCAGAACTGTGAAAGATGATAACAAATAATCTTTGTTTTTATGTCATTAAATTTAGGAGAATTTGTTGTACAGCAGTAGGTAACCAAATAGTAAGTGAAGTGATTGAAATAGGGTAGGCAGTTAATAGGGTAGTGATCAGCAAAGGCTAGGAATGAGGCTAATTTCTCCATATTTGCTTTCCTTGAAATAAAATGGAGAAAAGAGTGTTTTTATTTCTTTAAAGATTTTATTTGAGAGGCAGAGAGAGAGAGAGAGAAAGAGAGAGCACGAGCGTGGGGGGAGGGGCAGAGGGAGAAGCAGACTCCCCCCTGAGCAAGGAGCCCAAAACAGGGCTCTATCCCAGGACTCTGAGATTGTGACCTGAGCTGAAGGCAGGCGCTTAACTGACTAAACCACCCAGGCACCCCGAAAAAAATGTTTTTAAATTATGGTTTCTTTTTTTTGTTTGTTTTTGAAATTGAGCGACAAGAGTTTCAAACAAAAATGAATTAAAAATATTTACAAAGAGGATGAAGATTTTTATGATTCACCATAGATCTTGAAATTTTTCTTTTACTCATTTATTAAGTAATGCATATTTCCTAGCTTTGGAATAAGATACTTGTTTGATATTAAATTAATAAAAACATCTCCTAAGCACATGACTTGTGTCATAACTAAACTTAATTACTTTATTCATTCATTATCAATATTTATTAAGCATCTATTAAGTGCTGAGTATCCTGCTGGAGATATAATAGCTGATAGTATATGATCTTTATACTCAAGGAGTTTATAAGAAAATCTTACGGGAGAGACAAAAAGTAAAGACGCAATTATGATATAGTGTGGCAAGTTCCACATATGAGTAAGTGATCTATGATATAGTGTGGGGACAAATCATAAGCTCTGGAATAAAGGTTGGGAGGTGTCAGGAAAGGATTCTTGGAGGGTCTTAGCTACACTGACACCTAAAGGAGAGAAGCATAAGAGTTCATCTCATGAACTCTAGAGGTAGATGGGGAGGTTGGGGAGGAGAGCTGACAGTTTGGGCTGAGGGCATAGAATGTACAGAGACCTAGAGGCAAGAATACACATATTGAGTTCTGAGCACTTGCAAGTGTCTTAATATGGCCATGGCAGAGATCACAAGGCAGAGAAGCAACAAAATAGAACATCAGGGACTCCTCTGTCATGGTAATAATTGTGAACTTTATCCTGAGGGCTTTGAATGCTTTTGGGAAAGAGAGAGACAGGATCAGATTTGACTGCAATGTGGACAACATATCTGAAAGAGGCAAGAAAGACTAGAATCTGGCAGGCCAATCAGAATACTCTTGCAGCAGTTCATGGGAGAGGTGACAGAAGCTGGAGCCAGGTAGTGGTGTAGGAAGAATCACCCTTTGAGGAGGAAACAGAGCTATTGTTCATTTCCAGCCCATGGATCCTCCACTCTGCATGAAGGCCTTTTGGACATGGATAAAACAGATTGTAAGTTAGTAATCTAATTTCAAGAGGGACAGATCCTGGGTATGTATTTCAGAGTGCCAAAGCCTATCTGGAAAGTGGATACCCATGTGGCATTCTGGATCGAATGCCATATGTGTTGTAAAAGCAGACAGGTGCTTTGATAAGCTAGTAACAGATTTCAAAAACAAAAATTCTCTTTTAATGAGAAATCCCTGCCACACTAGGAACTTATATGAAAACAACGATTGGTGTGTGTATATCTATGTGGCAAATGAATATTCATGCCTCATGAGCCACTTTAACATTTTCAAAGTCTGACCTTGAATGAAGGGGTCAGAGTACCACTCATTAAAAAAAATGATAACTCTCTCCTTATGAGCCTACTTGGTATTGCAAATTGGAATTTGTTTAGCCCCTGTTGAGAATGATTCCTCAAATTAGGGCAGTATACTAGGTGCTCACAGTGCCAGTGTACTTTGAATGAAATCAACACCTAAAGACATAGCAATTTATTTTTAAGCATTACGTATGTGTAAGTATATGCATATGCATGTGTGTGTGATGTACATGCATTATATAGTTATATTGAAGATACCTATGTGGATTAATGGATGCATAAATACAGGGAATGAATAAACCGAGCCGCTCAATAACAGAATCTTTTAATGCATTCCATATAAATTCAATGAGGAATTAAAGTGATTCTTTGCCAACAGAATAGCTGATATGATAGGACAACTGCTTTCTTCTGCTGCTACCAGAACAAATTAACATCACTGTGGAGAGAAAAAAGGCGAAGTGGTTTGCAGCAATTCATACAATAAATAACCATAGTAGCTGTAGCTATTGTCATGGAGCCAAAATGCTTTAATTTAAATCATTTATACTAATTACTGAAATTACAAGGGAATCGTTAGGAGTAAGTATTTATAGAAATTCAAAAAGGAAATTTAGTGGTGCTATAGATTCCATATTTGTATTCCTTGTTTCACTTTATTTTTAAGTGTTCTTATGAAGACAGTAGACTATGGTTTAGAAAGACAGGTCAGGGTCATCACAAACAGGTGACCTGTGTGTGGGGGTCGGCAGTGAATGTTCATTATGACTAGAGAGCAGAAATTTACTACTTTTCAAGTCATATTATGTTTTATTCTATTATCTATAAGCTACTTATTATGTCAGCCCAGCCTGAAAGGAAAGCAAACAAGAGAAGACGATTGCAGACCACCACCACGGTCCAGACACTGTCATACTCTCTCATTCAATCCTCACAATGACGATGTGACTTGGTTAGGATTGACATCATGTTCAAGTGAACAATCCTAGAGTTTAAAAGGTTACACTGCCTGAGGTCCTCTGACCAGTAAGTTCTGGCGGGAGGGTTCAAAACAAGATCTGTCCAGTTAGATCTCACGGCCCTGTAGGAACACCGGCCACTGGTGTCTCCCATCTCACCAATCTCATTGGGTGGCCGAGGAGGTCATCTTTCTGGTGTGAGATTCGAATGTTAAGCAGGAGCCAAATAAGCAGAATTTAAATTTTGTGCTTCAAAAATTACAGTTTTTGAACTGGAAGGGAATTTGGAGGTCTTCTAGTCCAAGGAATCTACTTTACAGAGGAGCGACTGAAACTCCCAGAGGAAAATTGATTAAGTCAATGTCATTCTCATTGTTGGTAGTAGACTTGGGACTAGAATTCATACCTCTTGAGCCATGCTGGAAATCAACTTACTCTGATATAAATCATAAAAATAGAATACCTAATGGCCATGAGATTAAATGCATATCCAAACCAAACATGACCTGTTTGCCACACTTGGAATTTTAGTTTTAGCTCTCTGAAAATTATGGTCTATAAAGATTTGAACATTTTGCATTTGAGTTTCTTTTACTATATCGTCTCTTCATTCTTCTTACTACTGTAGAAATGTCTAAATGCAAACCCAAACAATAACAGAATTAAGTTAAAATGCAAAAAAATAGTTAAATTATATATGCCCAGTTTAAGATAAATTCATCCTGGTTTGGTTTAATGCAGTTTTTCCTGGGTTTTTCTTTTTTCTCTCATTGGTCAACTAGAATCTTTTACTCCATATATTCTTGAGTCTATCACTCTGTTGTTTCTGTTGGTATTCTCTCAGCCAGGCCAAAGTTATTACTCTCAGGTTTTGGCCCTGAGGACACAAAGTTCTTTGATTTGAATCTCAAATACTCTTCAGTTTGAGGGAGAAACTCCATTTTTTCACTCAAAATATCCTTAACCTCTGTCTACAGAATTTCTATGAACTAACATAATGTATTAAATGTACATAGCACCTGGGGTTACCAACACCTCACCCCAGTTTGCCAGGGACCTATGGCTTTCAGCACTGTGTCTAGGAAACCCCTCTGTCTCAGGCAAGATGGGATTAGAACTAGTTTTCAATGATATTTTCCATATAATTACTTTATTTGGGTTTGCAAACCACCCTAAGGTTTAGACAGAGTAGAGATTATCAGCATAATTCTGTAAAATTGTTTGCATTTCAGTTCTACAATTGACTCTATAACCTTAGGGACCACCTCACCATTTTATGTTTAAGTGCATTCTACTGTATTAAAAAAAAAAAAGCCACTTGACAAAGTCAGTGAGTCTTAGGTGTCATCTGTTTTCTGGCTTATTCAGATGCTAGTTAAGTGCTTAGTATTCAGAGATAAAAAGTGACTTACTCAAGGTACTCATTCTGATGTCTTTCCCCCTTAGTATTATACCCAGCTGCTTCTGGCATTTTAGCTTCCATAGTTCTTTCAGTTTTCCCATTTTATACATTCTCTCCAAACTCCAGATCCTTCCCTGCTGGTCACCTAAGCATCAGCACCCATGACTTCCTTGGTAACCCCCACAGAGGATGTCCTCTTCAACAGGAGTTTGCCTTCTCGAATAGGAAAGAAACAGAGATGCCTGAGTCATCTATCTGGCTCTCCCTTGCAGGTTGTGTAGCCTGAACTGATCAGGTTTCTTCTCTCTAGGGCCTCTAATTTTATCAGTTGTTAGAGGGGTGATGGGACAATATCATCTTTCATGATAGGGGATTGCCCTTCTCACAAGGGGCATAGGAAAAGTAACAAAATGGTTCCTAGATTATTCCTTTTTAGAAGTACATGAAACAATGTCTGAAGCATAGTAAGGCATTAGGAGGGTAGCTATTTTAATTATCTGGGGAAAACCTAAGAAGGTATAGATTTGGAAACCTTAGGTAAAAAGGCAATTTTGAAATATGTATAGTTTATGGTTAGCTCTTTGAAAACAACTACTATACATATTCTAGTTAAAATGAATGATTTGGAAGTACCTGGGTGGCTCAGTTGGTTAAGTGTCCAACTCTTGATTCTGGCTCAGGTCATGATCTCGGGGTCATGGGATCATCAAGCCCTGCCTCTGGCTCTGTGCTCAGTGCAGAGTCTGCTTGAGATTCTCTCTCTCCCTCTCCTCCCCTTTGCACGTGCTCTCTCTCTAAATAAATAAAATCCTTAAAAAAATTAAATGATTCAGGACTCATGAGAATCTTCATTTCATTTAGGGAAAACTAACTTTTTTGGTGTATTCTTGAGAGTCCTGTAGATTCTAGCTTTTTGAAGGACTATTATGGTTTAATCTGTTATGTGTAGGGTCTATCACGCAGTAAATTCTGCCATTCCATAAACTGGGCTAAAATTGGAGAAGTCATAGTTCTCATTTTTTTTTTTTCTTTCTGTGATTTGCCATCAATTTGACTGAGCTGAAGTCACTGGGAATTGAGTTAGGGGTAGGTTGGCATGAAAATGAATCAAGTAGTATGCATATAGCAGGGTAATCAATAGCTAAAGAAATAGTTAAATGCAAAGTCAAGTAAGATAATGAGTCAAGAAGTGGGAATTACATAAATTATTTTTATGTAATAACTGGGATGTTCCTGAGATTAGAATGTTGATTTTGTTGTGTGTGTTTAGTTAGTTACTTCAGAATTTCCCTGTGAAAGCTAGGTAAAAATACATGGAGGTGAAAACATACAGACAGAAATAATTAGCAAGCTTTCTGGATCCAATTTAAACGTACTTTCCTTCTGTATTCCAAAATGTTTTGAATTAACTGATGAGCTCATAGTGAGAATTGATATAGAGAGAAGACTCCCAGAGTAAATCATACAAAATAAATTTTGTTCTGAAGCTAGAGCTGACACCCACTGTGTAATCAGAGTTTTGCTCCACAGGAACCCCCTCCACCTCCCCACACCTCACCAAAGTCTGGTGTTTTTAATGTTTTTTCAAGTCTATATTTTAGCCAGAAGGATTTATATCAAGAATAAGCCATCAAGTTGTAGGGAGATGAAGAATGAAGGTCACAACCTTTCTATTTTATCTTTCTATTACTCCCAGCCTAAAACTTGCTCCTGGGGTAATGCCTATTTCTGTAAGAAATTCTTTTCACTGATCTCTTCTTTGTGGTCCTCATAATAGGCTGCATTCAAGAGCATGTAAACATCTAATGTGCATGCACTGAGGCTTCTTCAAGGGGGAAGAACCTGGCTCCTGAAGTCTGTGGGCTTCTACTTGACACCAGGAATTCTGAAGTGCCTGCACTCGAAAGAAATCATTCTCTTCCCTGGTGTCCTGATTAAAAAGGGCAATTCACAACTTATTTTAAGAGGCTGCAGACTCTAGAGGCTGGGCCGAGTTCCTCTCTTCTCTTTACAGGTGGTTTATGGAGTATGACTTGGCAACGTTTTATTGTGTTTTCGTGTATTAATAAGTAAATTATTAAGTAAAAGCAGCCTGATGCTGACAGTATGAGAAACACATGCACTTTCTTTACTCTGCCTATATGCATGTATACACACGCAATGAGTGATTCAAGGTAAAAATAAGATCTTTGACAAGCCTGTTTACTAAACGGTGAGGCTCATATACGTACACATGTGCACGTAAACGGGTCTGTGTGTGTGTGTGTGTGTGCACGTGGGCACATATACTGCCTCAATTGCACAGGGGTGCTTTTGATAAATCAACTATCCGTTAGCTTGCCTTTCATGACTACATTTTACCTCATTTTGTCTCTTGCCATCTCTTTTGGAGCCTTTGAGTTCTCTGTTGAATTGAATAAAATATTCTGTGATTTGAAATTATTTCAACTGATGTCAGAGGAGTTTTTCAAATCCTCTCAGGTGTGGTTTTATGAGCAAGCTAAATGTTTGCTCTCTGTTCTGTAACTACATCTTATGAAACACTTGGAGTAGATTTAGCACCATAATAAGTCACTAAATTAACCTGATTTGTGAATTTAAAATGAAATAATTTAGTGAAGAAGAAATTGCTTAACAAGGTTTGTCAAATACTATCTCACAATCAAAAGTATATTATCTGACATTAGATACATAAATGAAATCTTAAGAATATAAATAGTCAGATGGATAGGCAATAACATGTCAAAGATTTTTAATAGAACATGACCATCACTATATTTCATATTAACTCATTTGTTTTTTATGACTTTTTTTAAAATAGGGAAGACTGATATTTTTATCTTCGGGGACTCTGCCTTTAGGGAGTCTGAGTCATGGAGATTATATGCTTGAGGTTTCTGCATCTAGAAAGTAGAATAGCCTGGAAAAGAAGATATTTGATAAATATTAAGCCTTCATTTTTTTAAACCTAATAACAAAGCTTTGTTAAATAAATATAAATAAACTGAATAAACTATTTTTTGTTTGTTTGTTTTTACACTATTTGACAGACATATGTGTGGAGATGTTAAATTTACAAAGAACATCAGATTGGAGTGCATCTTATGTCTATCTTCCTGGAGAGAGGCTTCTACAGTGGTTTACATATTTTATATTTTCTTCTCCATCTTCCCTTCCCCTCCCTACTCCCGCTCATTTATTCCAGATGAGAAAATCTTATCAGGCGCCTGGCTTATCTGAAGTATGGACCTAAGAGTTAGGAATACCAAGTTGAATAGAAAAAGAAACATACATTTTAATTGGAAAGACAAATAAATTAACTATTACTGTAGGATATGCAAAGAGAACAAAGGGGTGAGGGGGTGGGGTGGGTATTAAAATCAAATGTGGTGTGTATGGGTGTGGATGTTATGTAATGTTTTACATTTCTTATTTTATATTTTTCTTTGCTAGGTGCTCCAAAAATAAATTACATATATTGACTGCACATTATCTCATTGTACTTCATACATTTTATATCATAATAATGGCAGATACCTAGTGGAGATCAAATTTATATTCTTTAAGTAAAAAAATTTTCTACCTCACTTTTCTTTTTCCACTTAAATTAAAGCTTGAAAAGAAAATTGGTTTTTTTTTTCCTCTCTTGCCACTAGTATAACATCAGCTATTCTTAAAGGAATCACATTCATAATAAGTTTGAGAATTTTGAGTCCTTGAATTAAGGACTATATTATTTACTGGGAAACACCCCAAATCAATTTCTAACTTGACTGTAATGACGCTACTTATTGTGTCCAGAAAATGTGATATATAATCCCAAGTAGTTATTACATGGACTGCCTTCACAACAGAATTCTGAGGGAGAAGCTTTAAAACAGTATGCAATATGAACAAGCATGAATTGGAGATGAAATATATGCTTTCGGGCGCCTGGGTGGCTCAGTTGGTTAAGCGACTGCCTTTGGCTCAGGTCATGATCCTGGAGTCCCGGGATCAAGTCCCGCGTCAGGCTCCCAGCTCGGCAGGGAGTCTGCTTCTCCCTCTGACCCTCTTCCCTCTCGTGCTCTCTATCTCTCATTCTCTCTCTCTCAAATAAATAAATAAAATCTTAAAAAAAAAAGAAATATATGCTTTCAATTAAAAATAAAAAACAACCTGGGGCCCTGGATGGCTCAATTGGTTGAGCATACCTTGGTTTTCGCTGAGGTCATGATTGCAGGGTCTTGAGATTGAGTCCTGTGTCGGGCTCTGTGTGCTCATCGAGGAGTCTGCTTGAGATTCTCTCTCTCTCTCTTCCTCTGAGCTGCACACCCCCCACCCCTGGCTCGCAGGCATTCTCTCTCTCCCTCAAATCAATAAATAAATCTTAAAAAAAAAAGACCTATTGTATATTGTGGCCATTCTTTCTTTGGATATATTTTCCTGGTGTTTTGCTTACCACAACGTACTGGAGTTGGCTTTGCAAAACAAATATATGAGTGCATAATGGGCCAGAGATGAAAAATTATGGCCACTATCTAAAATGGTGTCTTTCAGGCTATTAATAAAATTTTCATCTTATGGCTTAAAGTATTTTGTTAAATACAAAAATCACCATGAACCTCATGTGAAATTTTTCTAGATATCACAAAAACCTGTGGATACTGAAAGCCACAGGTATACTTGATTGTTTTATGTTTTCAGTGAGTATCTCCAAAATAAAGTCAATCATTAAAAATGCTTATTTTCTTCGGCTCACAGTTGAGAGAAAAAATATATTAATAAAATTTTTCTTTTCTTTTTTTATTCCTTTGTTTTCATCGTAAACACAATTTGACAGATGGCAGATGTCAAAATCAATATAGAGCGGTATCCATGACGACACATTTCTTTGCCCAATTATGGAAAAATCATTTAAAACCCACATAAAAAAAATTTAACTGGAATATATGTTAAATACGGATTTTTAAACACGATATCAGTACTAACATAGTCCAGATACAGATTATTAGTGTTCCACACGTGGTTTGGCCTCCTCCATTTTCCTGGTATGCTACATTTTATTCAAGGAAACAAGGAGAATGTGAAGTATTTCAGCACTTCTCTCTTCCTCTAATCCCTAGAGATTAGAATGAAAGATGCAAGTAAATTTAGACACATCTTTATCAGATTTAGTCTAGAGACAGAGGACTTGTCCCTGAATTTAATTTAAAGGCATATTTGATTGGAGAGATGGTCTTAAAAAGTTAGATTATACTATTCAACATACTTTAATTACTTTAAAATATTTTTGAGACATCTATGAGTAAGGAAATCAAGTTTTAGAGGCAATTGAAGGCTTATCCCAAATTATATTCCCTGTGATGGCAGAGAAAAGATTTATGTCATGTATTTCAGTTTCTCAAGTGAATGATCCTTGCAGTCTTCTCTGTTCACTCTCACCTCTGATCTTTCCACTGCTGACCTGGTAAGAAAATGCTACTTCATGCAAAATGTTGGTAACAATATACACATTCCACATTGCTTTGTGCAGGTAGAACCAATTATGCCACAGGCCATCATATACACTAATAAGGTCAGTGAAAACAATGCCTTTTGAATATTGAGCCAGTTTTATAACACATACCAATCTTGTGGCAGGCATAAAGAAATTGTTTTTAAATTTATTTTACATTCTTATTCAAAAGCATTTTCAAATCAAACATCCTTCAGACGTCCTTTAACTATTTTGCTGGGGCTTAGGAAAAATGCAGAGCAATACACTTTCAGGTGTACACTGTATAGTATAATTTGCATACAAATGCATTTTTACTGAAAAAGATCAGGGCAAGGTTTTAAACATGTTTCTACATTGAACTTTTAGGCATTGTGTAAAGTTGAATATAATATAAAATTTGGAATTCTCTCTAGTTCGACACACTCCATATGGAATAAGTTTGTGTTTCTGGGTAGCAAGGTACTAATTTTACTGAAGCTGCTGCAAAGAGAGTCATATACTTAAAACAACATTAATGAATCAGATCGTTTAATATCCTTTCATACTCATGCTTTTTTTTAAAAGATTTTATTTATTTATTCATGAGAGACACACACGGAGAGAAAGAGAGAGGCAGAGGGAGAAGCAGGCTCCCAAGGAGCAGGGAGCCTGATGCGGGACTCGATCCCAGGACCCTGGGATCATGACCTGAGCTGAAGGCAGACGCTTAACCATCTGAGCCACCCAGGCACCCCCATACTCATGCTTAATCAAAGACTTTCAAACCCAAATATTAATATTTGAAAGATATGTATAGTTGGAGATCTTGATGGAATAAAGGGAGATTTTTTTCCTCAATGTCATATAAGATATTAGTAATAAATCATAAAACTGGTTACAGAATTTTGACATTTCAGTATAACTTGTTGTATCAATGTATTAAAAATGATGTGAAAGGTAGGAAGAAAATAGTATTTTCTGGGAACCCAAGAAGATGTAATGTATATGGAGCACTCCTTAAAATATAAATGAAGCCAGATAACCAAGAGGAAATGCAATAGCTAAAGAAAACTTATACAGTTAAGGTAATTTCAGGATCAATAAGGCTGGTAAGGGAAATAAAGATAATTAAAAAAGATTTCTATGAATTTATATTTTTCAATAATGATAGAATAAAAAGTTGTGTATGCCATTCTTTCAGATTAATACATACATAAGTAAATAGGCTAACTGCAGAATTGAAAAGATGAAAATGAACTGGATATAGCATAGAAAGAGATGGGAGAAGTGGTATTTGAGGAAGATAAATGCATTGAGTATTTATTCATACATATCACCCAAAATTCATTTAGGAAATCTTTCTTGAGAAGGTGTTATATGGCACCAGAGATTCACTAGTCAGCAAATATAGACATAGGGCCTGTCCTCAGAGTGTTTATGATGACTGACCATCTAAAACATTTAAGAAATTGACAGAAATGATTGTGTAGAATCTAGTTAGCTTAAAAAAAAAAAAGCTTTACTGAGGTATAATTGATCTACAAAGCACTAAACATAATGTATACAATTTGATGACTTTAGACATACACATACACCTGTGAAACCATCCTCCCAACCAAGGTAAAATTTGATACCTTTTCATGTAAAAATTTTCAACAAACTGATATAGAAGGAACTTGCCTTAATATAATAAAGACCATATATGAAAAGTTCAAAGCTAACATGACACTCAATGGTAAAAAACTGAAAGTTCTTTCTCTAAATTCAGGAACAAGACAAGGATGCCCATTCTCACCATTTATATTTAACATAATACTCGAAGTCCTAACCAGAGCAACTAGGTAAGAAAAAGAAATAACAGACATACAAATCAGAAAGGAGGAAGTAAAGTTATCGCTGTTTACAGATGACATGATCTTATATAGAGAGAATTCTAAAGACTCCACAAAAAATTGTTAGAACTAAGGAGCAAATTTAACAGTTACAGGATAAAAAATCATCATGCAAAATCAGTTGTGTTTCTTTTTTTTTTAAGATTTTATTTATTTATTTGACAGCGAGAGAGACAGTGAGAGAGGGAACACAAGCAGGGGGAGTGGGAGAGGGAGAAGCAGGCTTCCTGCTGAGCAGGGAGCGGGATGCGGGGCTTGATCCCAGGACTCTGGGATCATGACCTGAGCCAAAGGCAGATGCTTAATGACTGAGCCACCCAGGCGCCCCATTAGTTGTGTTTCTATGTACAAAAAACAAAGTATCTGAGGATGAAATTAAGAATATATTAGCATCAGAATCAGGGCACCGGGGTGGCTCCATTGTTTGAGCCTCTGTCTTTGGCTCAGGTCATCAGGCTCCCTGCTCAGCAGGGAGTTTGCTTCTCCCTCTGCCCCTCACCCTGCTCTTGTGCTCTCTCTCTCTCACTCTCTTTCTCTCTCTCAAATAAATAAATAAATAAAATCTTAAAAAAAAAAAAAACCTTAAAAGAAAGGAATATATTAGCATCAAAAAGAACAAAATACTTAGGAATAATTTAACCAAGAAAGTGAAAGACCCATACACTGAAAACTATAAAGCATTCATTAAAGAAATTACAGAAGAAACAAATGGAAAGACATCCCGTATTCACGGATTGGAAGAATTAATATTGTTAAAATGTTCATACTACCCAAAGCGATTTACGGATTCAATGTAATCATTACCAAAATCCCAATGGCATTTTTTTACAAAATAGAATAAAATGATCCTAAATTTCATGTAGAACCACAAAAGACTTTGAATAGCCAAAACAATCTTGAGAAAGAACTAAACATTGATACTGGATGAAAGAAAAATTTCCCCTGATAATTCATTCCATAAGCTGGCCCTCCTGGGAGTTTGAAGCCAATATTCATATTCTTTGTGTGACCTGGATAACAAGCCAAATATTAAGATGTTAGACATGTTGGGTAAAGTGGAAGATCGATCTAAAGAATTGACAAAACCTGTATCATGATAAAATTGCTCATAGACGAGGAATAGAGGAAAACCTCCATAATCTAATGAATTTATGCAGACCTACAGCAAATTACACACATCCATGAACTATTAGAAACACCTCTTTAAAATCAGGAACAATACTTGAGGCCCACTTTCAACACTTCTATTAAAGATTATTCTGGGCTTCCTAGCCAGAACAATTAGAACATAAAAATGAATAAAAGAAACCAATTTTTTTTAAAAGAAAGAAAACTGTGATGATAGTTGATATGATAACCTAAAACAGAGATCAGCAACAATGGCCCACAGGCCAAAACTGGCTTGCCACCTGTTCTTATAAATAAAGTTTTATTGGGATACAGCCATGCTGTGCTTATTCATTTACACATTGTCTATGGCTGCTTTCATGCTACAATGGCACAGTTGAATAATTGTTAGAGACCATATGGCCCTCAGAGTTTAAAACATTTACTACCTGGCACTTTACAGAAAAAAGAAAAAAAAAATGTGAACCCCTGGCGTACAGTCTAAAATTATGAGAATTAATAAAATATTTTTATCATCTTTTTCAAAAATGCCAATAAAAACTCAGATCTCAGAGTCATGAGATGGATCCTTGTGTTGGGCTCTGTGCTGGGCCTGGAGACTGTTTAACATTCTCCCTCTCCTTCTGCACTGCCCAACCCCCCTGCCCTGACCCCATGTTTCTTAAAAGAAAAAAAAGAATATTTAAAACTCTTCTAAAGAAGAAAATTGTTTGGAGATATTTTTCTATCAGGTGACACATTGTAAAGTAACAATATTTAAATCAGAATAATATTGAAGCAGAGGTAGAAACATAGACCAATGAACGGAAAAGGAAACTCAGACACATATAAATATGGAAATTTGATCTATAACAAATGTGGTGTTAGAGTTTAATGAAGAAAATATATATTATTTAGGAAATGGTAGAAGGGAATTGTTTATCCATAAACATATGCAAACAATCAATTGTGCAAGGCGAAATCTAAAATAACCTAAGAATAAAATATAGGACAAATCTTTATAAAACTAAGGAAATTATTTCATTAAAAATAAAAAATGCATAAAGCATAAAGGAAAAAGCTACTACATCTGAGTGCACTGAAATTAAGAATATCTATTTATCAATATGCACCATAAAAATAGTGAAAGCACAAACCATGGCCATATAGTGGTCATTTCCCACAGTTAACCAACAATGTGTTAGTGTCCAAAATCAGTAAAGAACAACCCCCAAATAATGAGAAGACAAAATAAGTTTCAGTAAAAACAGCCCAATCAAGGAAACAAAGATGGAATTTAAACTTGTGAAAAATGTGCTCAATTCAGTAGTTATCATTTAAAGCTAATAAAAATTACAGTATGGATCATTTTACATTCACCAGCCTCGCAAAATTTTAAAAGATTGGAAATACCAGCTCCAAAGCTTTATTCCTTGTTGTTGCAAATATGAATTCACACAACTACTGCAATCCAGTAGTTTCTTTCCTACATATTCACCCCAGTGAAACTCCCCAGTGCACTGGGAAACATGCACAAGAATGTTTAAAGCAGCAATGTGTCTAGCGACAAGTTCCTAGAGACAGAATAACTGAATGAAACATCCATAAGAATAATTCTCCAAAGCAGAATGCTGAGTAAATAAAGCAAGGCACACAAGAGTGTATACTGTATGATTCCATGAATAAAATATCCCCAAATACACAAGACTAAACCTAATCATGTTTAGGAATACATATGTATGTAGTCAAACTATGAGGAAAATCAAGGGGCTGGTCAGTCTGAAACACAGTTCAATGTTCACTTTCTGGGCAGAAGAGGGGGATAGAGTTGATAATGCTCTCTTTCTTACCAGGAGTGACTAGAAGCTGCCCATCAGCTGTGTTACTTTAATATGGACACATAGGTCTGTCATAATATTTTGGTATAAATGATACAACTTTATAATACGTAGTTATAAAATATTTGTGAACAAACTAGACAAACTAGTTCAATATTTGTGAACAAACTAGCTCTACATCACCCTACCTCACCCCCCACATGTGATCACTAACAATTTTTTGATAGCCCAAAGCTTTGATGTGACATTCGACCTCTTGATTTTATGTAGGATAGGCTAAAAAAGAAGACAAACAAATACCACCACATACTATTTGTAATTCTTTGTTTTTCGGAGTCACATTGGAAAATGTGCTGTATCCATTAACCTTTTTGCAAAGAGCAGAAGGTAAGCTAGTTAACATTTGACAGCCTTGCAGAGTCTATCGACTTCTAATGAAAAATACTCTGCTACCTCTATTTTCTGTATAACTGTCAGTTGCAGAGAAATTGTTACAAGAAGAGCCATTACTATCACTACGTTTTACCCCCCCAGTCCCCCATATTCTGCCAGTAAATATAAATTGAAGGAGGTCTTGACTTATTACCATATGCATTTTAATTTCCTCACCCAGTAATCTCATATTGACCAGTTGTTTGTTAATGGTTTATTTTGTACATAATAAATGAATTTTACAGTTCTTGTAAATAGTGCTTGATAGGGATCCTGTAGGATAGTCCAGAGTTAACTCTCTTGCCTTTAAACACTAAGCAAGACAAGGCTAATGGAAACAACACATTCCTCTCTGGCCTTGGAAATTATCCAGCATGTTCCTATAATCACAGAATGATTAAAAATGATGATGGTATCATGGAATATTTGTGCAAGGGACAACAAAGATGCAGGTGCAGTAATAATAGTATGGTGGCAGAGTCCCAAAAGGAAAATGGTGAGAACAGTTTTCAGTCTAGAATATAATCAATCAGTAAGTGGATGTCCTCTCTGGCATATAATTAATAGCCTGGGATTTCACTCAGTAATTGGCTATTACCTAAGCCTTCACCATTTGCTGATAGGTAATTCAAAAGTCCCCAGAGCTCCTTGTCAATCCTGTACAAATAGAGCATATACCCGTTTCCAATGTCTTTTTAGGCCGTCCATATCTGCATAATTTTTAGCATTTGTATCAGTAATATATATATTTTCTCTTATCACTTTCTCTTACAAAATAAGTCCTCAGGTGAGGTTTTAAGGTTAGTTAATTTGACGGTTGAACGGTGTCAGTGAGGACACACGGTTTCCCTCCCTTTCCATCCTGCCATCCTCAACCTCTTGACATTTGTTCTCAGGCTCGTCCCCTCCTAGTCACGGGGAAGCTTATTTTAAATAATGGCCTCAGATAATTGCCAAACAATTTACAAACAGAAGGGGGTAGTTTTATTCTTTTACTCTCTTATTTTTGTCCAACTCTCCTGAGACATAAATGATATACAACACGTGTAAGTTTAAGGTGTACAAAACAACGATTTGATATGTGTGGGTTTCGTGAAATACTGCAATGAGGTTAATTAACACATCCATCACTTCACATAGTTACAATATTCTTTGTGTATGATGAGAACTTTCAAGATTTACTCTTAGTAATTTGCAAATATACAACACACTATTGTTAACTATAGTCACCGTGCTGTACATTACATTCCCAGGACTTATTTAGCTACGTCCATAAGTTTGTATCCTTTATCTCCATCCATTCTCCCCACTCCCCTGGCAACCACTAATTTACTCAGTTTCTATGAGCTTAGGACTCCCCCGCCCGCCCCAGGGGTGGGAGGCTTGGTTTCACATATATGTGAGACCATTCAGTATTTCCCTTTCTCTGTCTAACTTATTTTACTTAGCATAATGCCCTCAAGTTTCATTCATGTTTTTGCAAATAGCAGGATTTCCTTCTTTTTTTATGGCTGAGTAAAATTCCATTGTGTGTGTGTGTGTGTGTGTGTGTGTGTGTGTGTGTGTGTACTGCTTCTATGTCTTGAGCATTGTAGATAATGCTGCTGTGAACATGGGAGTGTAGATATCTCTTCCAGATACCAATTTCATTTCTTTCAGGTATATACTCAGAAGTAGAATTTGTTGATTCGTATGATGGTTCTATTTTTAATTTTTTGAGGAACATCCATACTGTTTTCCACAGTGGCTGCAACAATTTACATTCTCACCAAGTGTGTACAAGCGTTCCCTTTTCTCTACACCTCACCAACACTTGTGATCTCTTTTATTTTTAATAATATTTTTCTAACAGGTATGAGGTTACCTCATCTCATTGTGGTTCTGATTTGCATTTCCCTGCTGATTGGTGAGTTTGAGCATCTTTGTACGTACCTGTTGTCCATTTGATTATCATCCGTAGAAAACTGTCTATTCAGGTCCCTTGCCCATTTTCATTTGGATTGTTTATTTATTTGCTATTGAGTTATATGGGTTCCTTATATTTTGGGATATTAACCCCTTATCATATATGTGGTTTGCAAGTATTTTTACCCATTTTGTAGGGTGCATTTTAATTCTCCTGATCATTTCTTTTGCTGTGCAGAAGCTTTTTAGTTTGATGTAGTGTCACTTATTTATTTTTGTTTTTGTTGCTTGTCATTTTGGTGTCATAACCATCAAATTGTTGTCTGTTTCCTTGTTTTGCATGTAAATACCCAGGTTTCTCAACACCATTTATTGAAGAGGCTGTCTTTTCTTCGTTGAGTATTCTTGGCTCCCATGTCTAATGTTAGTTGACCATATACACATGAGTTTATTTCTGGGCTCTTGATTCTCTTCCAGTGGTCTTAGTGTCTGTTTTTAAGCCAGTACCACAGTTTTGATTGCTATAGCTTTTTAGTATAGTTTAAAATCAGGAAGTGTGGTGCCTCTAGCTTTGTTCTGACGATTTTAGGATTCCTTTGGTATTCAGGGCCTTTTCTGGTTTCATCAAATTTTAGAATTTTTCTCTATTTCTATAAAAAATGCCATTGGAATCTTAGTAGAAGTTGCATTGAATCTATAGATGGCTTTGAGTAGTATGGGCATTTTAACAATACTAATTCTTCCAATCCATGAACATGGAATATCTATCCATTTATTTTGTCTTTTCAATTCCTTTCATTAATGTCTTAAAGTTTTCAGTGTACAAATCTTTTACCTCTTCAGTTAAGTTTATTCCTAGGCATTTTATTCTTTTTGAAGCTGTTGTAAATGGTATGGTTTCTTAATTTCTTTTTCAGATAATTTGTTGTTAGTGCATAGAAACACAACTGATTTTTGTATGCTGATTTTGAATACTGCCAAGTTTATTGAATTCATTTATTAGTACTAATAGGCTTTTAGGTTGAATCTTTGTCATTTTCTATACACAAAATCATGTCATCTGCAAACAGAGACAGTTTTACTTCTTCCTTTCTGATTCAGATGCATTTTATTTCTTTTTCTTGTTTAATTCTCTCTAGGTAGTACTATGTTGAATAGAAGTGGTGAGAGAAAGCATCTTTGTCTTGTTTCTGATATTAGAGGAAAGCTTTCAGCCTTTCACTGTTGAATATGATGCTAGCTGGGGTCCCTGACCAGATAGATGGTGCCATTAGCTGGGTGTTCATACAGGGGCTCAGGCAGGGCTTCTTGGTCAGACAGATCTCAGTCTGTGCTCTGCGATGAGAGGGAGATGCAGACTGTGCCTCTAAATTGGGCAGGGCTGCGGGCTGTGCTCTGCTGTTGGGCAATGTCTCTGGCTGGGATCTTTGGTTGGGAGGGGCTACCAACTGTATTCCTCAATTGAATGAAGGGTAGAGACTGTACTCTATGGTTGGGTGTGGTGGCTAGCTGAGCTCCCTCTTGGGTGGGGCTAAAGGCAATGCTTTGCACTGGGCGAGGCTCCTGGCTGTGCTACCTCCCCAGGCTAAGCATAGGCTGTATCAGCAATCTGGCAAGGCTGTAGGCTGGGCTCTGTAGCTGAGCAGTACCATAGGCTGGATTCTGAAGCTGTCCAGGGTCACTGTTCAGGCTCCTGGTTATGAGGGGCCAGAGGCTATACTTATACTTAACATTTTGATAGTGTGGCTCACCTCTCTGTCTAAGTGTGACTGTAGGATGGGCTCTGCTGCTGCCCAGATTCTCTGGGCAGGCTTCCTGGTCAGTAGGACTGGAGGCTATACATTTGGGTGGGTTGGCAAATTTATTTCCCTGACAGGCAGGGACATACAATAGGCTCCATGGTCAGTATATCTCTTTGTTGGAGAACCAAATCTGTAAGTCCTTTAGTAAAATTATCTCCTATTTAGATTTAAGCAGAAGAATGTTTTATATTATAGGTTATTTGTAAAAGACAAATGAAAAGCAAAAAAAAAAAAAAGACAATATCTAGATACTTTGTAGTATTTCTCAGGGAAGATATTGAGACTTCTGACTGCAAGGAAGACATAAGGCAGAAAAAAAAATCACATTTAAAAAAAAATTCAACATTTAGTGCAAGAGGGATCCAATAGGAAATCCAGGAGGAGAGATTGAACAGGAATTTTACTTTTATCTATTTATTATTCTTACCTCATGATGCTCTTAAATGGAAATTTATACTATAATCTTACTGCAGGATTTGAAGACAGAGAAGATGTGTGACAAAGAACTTGCTAAGTTTCTAGAAATGAGACTCTACATTTGCAAGCATTTTTAAAAGAGCTTAAGTCTCTAAGTGGCTCAAAATGTGTACAAAGGAGAAGAAATATGGGAAAAGCAAGCTAACATTTATGGAGTACCCACTGATTGTCAGGTGCAGGTTTAGGAATTTTTATATACCTTTTTAACTGTTCTCTGCATAATAGATTTGAAAAAAACACACATGATTATTGTCGTGTTTTATTTGAAGAAACCATTGACCAGAGAAATTCTATGGTTTGCCCTGTTGCTCGCAGGGGTGAGTGTGACAGAGTTGAGAATCAAACAAACATGTCTTCTGACCACACAACCCATATCCCATACCCTGGCAGAGAGGATCCCAGGCATATTACCAAAAATGTCTAGGGAAAGAAATGAAACAAGTAAAAACACTTAGAAAAAGTCTACTTTGGGTATATAAAAATTCGTTAAGTTTATGTTTTAAATAATGAAAATAATTGTGAGGTTGAAATTTTTTAAGTGTGTTGTCAAAGAGGTCTTTATGTAGAGCCCTCGGAATCGCATTTCTATTCTCCCTAATTTCTGTAAATAATCCCTTATGCGAGCAAAAGGCAAATATATTTCTTTAATATCGAAATTAGATGTAGACATTTCTTACTCTTCAGAACATACTCTTTTCTATGTGTCTATAGTTATAGAACATACAGTCTTGGAATATACACTTTTTGATACATATTTCAAATAAGAAAACTGAAAGGGTAGGAACGCTTATCTTCTAAGATAGACTGTGGAGAACAGAATGATGGCACAGTTGTCAGGGGAGGGAAGTAATGGTGGTGATGATGGAAAAACACCTTGAAGGGAGGCTGCATCAAGCACTATTCCCACATGTTTCACATTATAGCTCAGTGTGTGAGCGCCAGGCTGCTCACCACACCATCGTGGGAAGTGTGAATCTAAGCACACTGAAAGGGGGATTTTTCCCAGTGTCTCACAATTACCAAACACCTGCACAGCAAAATGCCCCTTATTTAAAAAACAGTATCTGAATGTGCTCTTAATTCTCAGGTTCACAGAACTTGTCAGCCTGATATATGTTGCACTGTAAGAAAGCATACATAAATGATGTAACTATTAAAAACAATTTTAAAGATTTTAATGTAGATTATTGGAGGGAAATACAAATGCATGGATAAACATTCAGTTCATTCATTTTCCTCACAATTTTATTGTCTTCATCTGCACATTAGACATGGAAAATATAATGACATAGAAATGGTACATGAAACTATTACATGTGTGCAAATTTAAACATAGAGAATTATAGTCAGGAATACAAATAAAAGTTATCAGGAAAAAATAAGGTATTTGTAACAAGAACAGATAGATGGTTGGATGGATGGATGGATAGATGGATAGAGACACTGATAAATGATAGGTAAACTAAAATATTGGTCACTTAAAGTTTTCCTTCACTCATTTTAAGTTCTAATAGACAAATGTAGAGATCATTTTCTTGGCATGTAATCAGACTGGTGAAACTAAAAACTTTATTACCCCTGCAGCACGAGGGATGAGATCATGCATACTGGTTTAGGTTGATCAGAGCCAGTGCCTAGAGCTGGTAGGCACATTGATCCCAACCATATTGAGTGGTAGCTACTTAATAGGGGACACTTGGTTTCCCACAGGAAATTAGGAATGGTATTAAAACAAACAAACAAATAAACAAAAAACCAGAAGGGCAGAAAGAATGGCTGCTGGGTAGGCAATCAATAAAGGTACATAAAAGAATATGCTTTTATCACCGTCTGGGCAAGAAATGACAAGAGCTTGAATTTCTATGGGAGAAATAGAAATAAGGAGCAGTGGAAAGTTTTGGAATTGTACACTGATTGACTTTGACAGGTGTGGAAAAGAGAGAAATGAAGACTGCCTCCAAGTTTTGTGGTTTGGGTACATGGAAACTGGAGAGTGGCATAAACGAAGGTAGAAGAAATAGAATGAGGATTAAGTTTAGAAAAGGGAGAAAAGGATAAGATTATGATTTGTTTGGAATATGTTGAGTTTAAGGTGCTTGTGTGAGTCCAAACTGGCATGATTAAAAACATTTATAGATGGATGTGGAGTTTTACATACAGGTCCTAACTGAGGACAAAGACATAGATAAAAGTAGATATTAATGGTAATTTAAATAAAGGTAATAAATGAGAATAACAGGAGTAGATTTGTTGAGAGAAAGAGAAAAGGGCTAACTACAGAATCCTGATGATGTTAAAATTAAAAGATTGATTAATAAGATTAAAAAGTAGCACTGGAGATAGAGAAAGAAGTATATTTTAAGCAGAATCAAAAATTACGTGGGATTTTAATGGGAGTGAGAATGTCAGGAAGAAGAGAGTAGTCATCTACATATTACAAAATTTTATATAATAATAATTATTAAAAAGCAAGCCTAGAGTAGAAGTGGACTCTTTGAGAAAGCATGCTAAAGGAAGACCCCTCAGAGGAGGTGATAACTGACCTGAGACTTAACTTTAAAAAATAGGAAGATATTCAAAATTGGGGGGGGTGGATTTTTTCGGGCAATAAGGATAACAAGTGAGGTGAGCTTGAAATGGGTAAAAAAGGGCAAGAAGGCCAGTATGGCTTGAGCATGGCTAGAGCTACTCGTAGAAAAATAGGCACAGATCAAAGGAAGGAGGAGCTTACAAACTATAGAATTTAGACAGTGGAATTTTGTTTTAAGATTTTATTTATTTGAGAGAGAGAAGAACATTGAGAGAATGAATGGGAGGAGGGGCAAAGGGAGAAGCAGATTCCCTGTAGAGCAGGGAGACTGACGCGGGGCTCCATCCCAGGACCCCGGGATCATGACCTGAGCAGAAGGCAGATGCTTAACCCACTGAGACACCCAGGTGCTCTAGACAGTAGATTTTACTCTAGGTGTGATGGGAGTTGCTGAAAAGTTTTGAGCAGAAGAGTAACATGATTTGATTTATATTTCCAAAAGAATTTACTGGTTCTTACCTGGAAGAAAGTTTACAGAGGGAGAAAGAAGGATGGAGATCAGTTAGCCATCTATTGCAGGAGTCAAGATGAAGATGATGGTGGGATGACCCATGATGTTTGTGGTAGAATAGTGAGAAGTGTTCATATTCCGGATCTATTCTGAAGGTGGCAGAGTTAAAAGACTGGCTTATATCGAGTGAAGAGAAAGGAATGAGTCAAGATGACTTGCAGGTGCTAGCTTACATGTGGAACACTGAGACAAGAGTTAGTTGAAAGAGGGGCGGTGGGCATTTGTGCTTTGGCCCAGGTTAATTTTCTGTTTTATAAGCAATCAAGTACAGCTATCGAGCAGACAATGTGATAATACAAGTGTAGAGGTAAGGAGAGAATTTGGAGCTAGAAATAAAGGGGGACCTCAATGAGATAATGCAATTAGAAAAGAGATGCACGACCGAGGTTTGCAAAATCCATATTTAGAATTTTGACTGATAAGAAACATCCCCAAAAGGAGACAGAAAAAATCATCTTTGTGGTAGGAGGAAAACTTTGAGGGTGTGTTGTCCCAGTGGCCAAGCAGACAGTGATTCAAGCAGCAGGGTGCGTCTTCCGTTTTAAATGCTGCCAAGAGCTCAAAAAAGAAGACTAAGAAAGCATCATTCATGCTTAAAAATTCAGTGAGAAAATTTCAGTGTCTTGCTGGAGGTAAGGTATTGGATGGTGAAGATTATGAATGAGTGGGACTTAAGGAATTGGAGAGAACAGATACAAAAATCTTCTTTAAATATTTTTTTCTGTAAGTGAGAGCACAAAAATGGGAAATGTAGTTTAAAAAGGCTCTGAGGTCAAAGAAATGTCTGTTTTTTTTTTTTTTTAAATTCAAGAGATAGTAGAACATGCTTATATGCTAATGGAAATTTTCTTCTGGAGAAGACTAACTTGATGATCTTATTTCAGAGTGTGGGCATGGACCAGAAGGGAGACATCAGCCACAAGCGGAGGAGTGGGTTCAGTTGTTGGCTTGGTTGTTGGGACTATTCACCCACTTGTAGGGGAAGGAAAACAAAGCGTGGATGTAAATTAAGATAGACTGGTAGATTTGTTGATCAGGAGATGATTTAAGTATCTTCCACTTGTTTCTGTTTTTACCAGGGAAGCATGAATCAAGCTACTAGTTGAGAGTAAGGAATTTATTTGAAAGACAACAAATTTGGTTATCTGTAGAAAATAATGGCATTGAAGTCATTTCTACTGGTTTATCACTGGCCAGAATTATTGTTAGTGATAGACTTGGATAAGATGCCCAAACCAGAGTTAGTAATATGACTGAACTGGGACAAATTAAAAAAATGTAATATAGTTAACATAAAGGTCCTATTACTTCTCTTGGTGATATATGTTCCTTGTTCTCTTTTTATGTTTCCTCATATCTTTATGCCTCCCCCCACTTCTCTGAATATTGTTCAGTAGAGCATTAGCAGAAAAATATAAGATACTGTAAAGGTCAAATCACTTTATTTTCATGAGAAATTTTTAGAGAAATGTTTGTTTGGAGAGATGGCTCCCAGAGAATATTGTAGTCTGGACTTATCTGTGGATACAATTTATTCATGCTAACTTTGTCCCCTTTTAAATGGGTAATCAAAAGTTGTTTGTAAACCTATCTAGTTATAGATTTTCAATAAGGAAAAGGAAAGAGTATTAAAGACTCTCCCATGATTAAATCACCTGATTGTGAAAAGTCTGGATGCACTTTATTGTTAGTACAGCTTTGTTCATGACAAAATTCCTTCTTGATTAACTCCCCTAGGAAATTATAGCTTTAGCCATTCATTGTTCATGCAGTTTCCGTAGATTTGTACCATAACATTTTGACTCTTCAAATAGTCTATCTTTGAAGATGTGGCATTTAGCTCAATGGAAGATTTAAAAAATTAAATCTAAGAGTTCTGGTGAATGTAAGGAAAGTGGCAGTGTCCCCACTCTTGGTACAACACAAGCTGGTTGCTTCTCAGTCTTTGGAGACACATTTGCATTCCCTGAACAATGTCTTGGAAAGGCAGATGACAAATTTTTTATGCATGTAATTTTTACATTCTATGGGCAGGAATGTACATTCACGTATTTCCAAGGTTTTTAAACAGATATAAATTTGACGGAAAGGAGTTTGCCACTATCATTTAGTTTGGCGTCAGTAGGTATATTAAAGCTTTTGAACATTCAGATCCTTCCTGAAGAGCAGGAAAAAGAGCCCTTGTCTCTCCGCTGAAGTGTTTTTCAGTGAGAGGACATAACCACGAATAACTGCTTACAAGATGTCTCCAATTTCCAACTCCTACTAGAATGAACATAGCACCTGGAGCACAGTACATTCACAGTCAAATTTTGACATGTGAGAAATAAATGCCGACCCTCTTGTCAACCAACAGGTTTGTTTTTTTTTTTACATTTTTTTTTTCTTATCATCCTCCAACAGTTTTGTGGTATTTTGTTCTTAAGCATATCTTCTTCTTCTTCTTTTTTTTTTAAAGTTTTGTTTTGTTTTTTTAAAGATTTTTATTTATTTATTGAGAGAGAGAGAGAATGGTAGAGAGAGAGCATGAGAGGGAAGAAGGTCAGAGGGAGAAGCAGACTCCCTGCTGAGCAGGGAGCCCGATGCGGGACTCGATCCCGGGACTCCAGGATCATGACCTGAGCCGAAGGCAGTTGCTTAACCAACTGAGCCACCCAGGCGCCCTTAAGCATATCTTCTGCTGAGGAATTAATGTTATGTTTGAATCGTTTAATTTGTTTATACCTATACTACAGAAGAACCCAGAGTGTATCTGCACCCAGATATTGGCATCCAAGGAGAAAAGAATGCCCATTTCCTACCCAGGCTTTTTGTTGGAAGATTTCTTTCCTTGCTGTTGGAAGGTTTCCTCCTCTTGGAAGGTTTTTAGGGCACAGAGAAGTAAGTAAAACTACATGTGTCTGAATTTATGTCCATTTTTCTTAGAACAAAATAGTATAGTAGCAGGACAGGTTGAGATTTTCTGAAGAACCATAATAATGGTGGTATTTCTAATTCCACATACTTTTTTTCTCCCACTGGCTCTTTTGTTGGTCGTCTATTTACAGGGTAGTGATGAAGGTCTATAAGCTAGATTGCAGAATGTTAGAGTGAATAGAATATGAAAAACTGGAGGTAGAGAGTATGTACAAGTCTTTCAAGAGGCCTGCCAGTAAAGAAAGAGGACTATGAAGCTTGGGGGTAAATGAGGTGGGTTTGAGGTCCACATAATTCCGTGACCAGTGGCCTTCTGTCTATGACTCTACCATTTCTACTGCATGGCTAAATTTTTTTCTAACACCTTACTAGAATTCAAGCCACTCTCTTCCCCACTTTTTTTTAATATGAAAGATACTTGATCACATTTATCTCGAAAGACAATAGATAGGAGGAAGGAGCTGATAATATGTGACAGAGAGAAAATAATTGATAGGGCAAAATATCTTCAAAGGCAGAAGGTAAATGGATCTAGGGCCCAGGAAAGGGGAAAAAGTTGTCTCCCGATGTAACAAGAAGGAAAACAGAAGAAAAAAAAAATATCAGAATCTGTAAGTTTGTAAGTTTTTTACGGGTGTTAAGAACGTCCTTATGATAGGTCTCCCTTTTCTTTGCTAACCCGTAAGCAAGATTATCTGCTGAGAGTGAGAAGAAGGAGGTGGTCTCCAGAGATTTGACACTATCATAGAAGGCTTGAAATAGTTGCTTTGGAGAATGCAAAAGTGAGCTAAGGGAACATAAAGATTATCAGGAATGTTTGAATGACATATATTTGTAGAAAATAAAGAAGTATTAAGCTGCCAGAATAGGAAGTTCAGAAAATGGAACACATGAAATTTAAACATTCAAAGATAGAACATTTCTAATAATGATAAGATCAAGGATGTGACCTGGCAAGGAATAACTGAAGTGGAAGAAAAGTCATTAGGTATGAGCAGATAAGGGAACTGACTGATGGACTTTTTTGGAAAGCTTATTTACACTGACTTTGAAATTACAATTAGCATAGCTTTTTCAGTAGGTCCAACCATATTAATGAATTAATTGTGTGATAAGCAACCTCAAAGATGGACCCAGTGATTCCTACTCCTGGGATTCCTTTAGTCTTCCTTTGTGTGGACCCCTTCTACATTTAATAGAGTGGAAATATTTAGCCACTACAATACTGTGGAAATGAAATAAATTACATACAAATCTCTCAAAAGATTGACAGGAAAGAGGACCAAAATCTTGGATAATAAGTGAAGAGAGCTTGAGGTCCAAAGGGTTCTGAGAATATGACTTCTGAGGCTAGGCCATAAAGATGCTTTGCTCTTATTTTATTTTATTTTTTTCTCTTAAATCACTGTTCTGAAGGAAGCTGTCTTCTTGTAAGGACATTCAGGCAATCTTGTGGAGAGATAGACATGAAAACTAACGGGATCTTCTACAAAATCAGCACCAACTTTCCAACCATGAGATTGGGCCAACATAGAATGGGATTCTGCAAGACAAGCTATCAACAGAATACCATGTGCTAGTTACCAATCCTCAGGGAGGGCCCTAAACACTTTTGCCTGCTGCATCTTGGTATTGGAGTCATGAAGGAAAACACAACTCAGTCAAGTACTGGATGGAACAACACCTTATTTACATAGAGAAAAGATAGAGCAAGATCAACTTCATGCTGCTGTGGAAGGACCCTGTCCCCTTTCTGAGGGGGACGGATAAAACACTGGAGTCACCCACGTGCCATAAGATACACATGCTTTGTGCAGAGATGAAAAAGTACTCACTAAACATGAAATCAAGAAAGATTTTCCCACACAAAGTGATAAACCCAGCACAGGGTGTGTGGGCTCTTTATCTCTTGGGTGTTCCAGGACCAAGGCCCATTCTTTATGCAGCTAAGTGGAACTTAGAAAACACTGCATGCACAAGAGCACCTTCCTAAAAGCCAAATCTTCAAATGATTGCAGTGTTGGCCAATGTTTTGATTGCAACTTCATCAGAGACCCTACACTGGAGCCACCTAGCTAAGCTACTGCTGGATTCCTGACCCACAGTAACTGTGTGATATGATACATGTTTATTATTTTAAGCCACTAAATTTTGAGGTAATCTATTATTCAGTGATACATAACTATAAAAATTTGATTGATTAGTGGATGGGAAACAATATGATGGATTAAGGGCATTTAAAATTCCATGGATAACTATCACGTTCTAGTATTTAGAAAAAATTCTGTCTCAGGTGTCGAGATGAAGAGGATCCTCATGGCATGAAAACTAAGTGTTTTGTGATTCCATAAATCTGAAACAATGGCCAAGAAAGGCATTTTGTTACAGCTGCTTGAATTTTTCACAGCTTGAAATGATTATGTGGTTATGATCTGTGATACAGAATCAGGGACCTATGATTGTCACTTCTTCTGAGTTAGAGTTGACAAAATTTATTTCTTCATAAGTTCACTGGATAGGGCATATTGGGTTCATCTTTATTAGAAGGTGAGATAATTTTCTGCTTATTTGTGTGTCCTTGTGGGATGACTTAGATTTATTTAAAAAATATTAGTCTAGTTTTACACCTTGGTTACTTAAATATTTAAAAAATACCTTTGCACTTTACCAATCTACTAGCAAGGAAAAATAGTAGAATGTAAGCTATTGTCAGAGATACTAACTTTGAGGTAACACTTGATCAAGTTTTTAAAAATTCTATATAAGAGAAAAATGATTTATGAGTGGTCCTCTGAAGATTTCCTCAAATTAGTATTTCCATTTATACCTTCAGGGCCTAGGAGACAAAAAAAGAGCAAATTAAATCCAATATAGATAAAAGGAAATAATAAAGATCTGTGAATATCAGTGAAGTAGAGAATGAAAAAAAAGATAATAATCAATAAAACCAAAAGCTGGATTTTTGAGAAAGTAATTAAAATTGGGAACATCTATCCAGGCTGATTAAGATAAAGATGGAAGAAGAAACAAATTACCAAAGAAACATGAGAGATGATTTTATGACAGAATCAACAGATTTTTAAGAGGATAATAAAGGAATTTTATGAATAATTTTTTAGCAATAATTCAAATAACTTGGATGAAGTGGATAAATTCCTTAAAAGACAATACTAACAAAGCTTTCTCAACAAGAAATGGATAAGCTATATTGCCCTTTCATCTATTAAATACACTGAATCCAAGGTTTGAAGCCTTCCCACAAAGACAACTCTAGGTCTATACAGCTTTATTGGCATATTCTACCAAACATGTAAGGAAGAAATAATACTCTATATAAATTATTATAGAAATTAAAAAAAAATCATTAACCATTAAGGAAGTAACTAATTACAACCAGAATGAGATACCACTTGCTATAGACTGAGTGTTTGTGTACCCCCCAAATTCATGTGTTTGAAAACTTAATCCTCAATGTGATGGTATCTGGAAGAAGGACATTTGTGAGGTAATTAGGTCATGAGGGGAGAGCCCTCATGATTGGATTAGTGATCTGATAAGATCATCTCTCTTGTGGCTCTATGAAGATACAGCAAGTTGGTGGCCATCTGCAAATCAGGAAGAGAATTTTCACTGGGAACCAAACTGTTCCACACCTTGGGATTATACCACCCGACCTCCAAAATTATGGGGAAATAAATATTTGTTGTTTAATGGGGTGCCTGGGTGGCACAGCCAATTAATCACTCCTTGGTTTCTTCTCAGGTCATGATATCAAGGTCATGATATAGAGCTGGATTTAGGCTCCATCCTCAGCACAGAATCTGCTTAAGATTCTTTCTCCCTCTCTAATGGCCCCTTCCCCCATGCAGGCATGCTCTCTCTCTCTAGAATAAATAAATCTTAAATAAATAAATAAATGAATATTTATATTTTTTTAAAGATTTTATTTGTTTGTCACAGAGAAAGCGCATGTGTACAAGCAGGGGGAAGAGCAGGCAAATGTAGAAGCAGTTTCCCCACTGAACAAGGAGCCCGCCTGATGTAGGACTTGATCCCAGGACCGTGGGATCATGACCTGAGCTGAAGGCAGATGCTTAACCAACTGAGACACCCAGGCATCCCCTTTTTTTAAAAAAAAGATTTTATTTATTTATTAAGTATTTGTTGTTTAAGGCACGCAGCCTATGCTTTTGGTTTTATTAGTCCAAATTAACTAAGATGCTACTACAACAAAATAGAATGGCTAAAATTAGAAACATTGAACATAAGAAGGGTTGGTGAGGACAAGAAACTCTTACTCCTGATTGGTATTTGAAATGGCAGAACAATTTTGGAAAACAGTTTGGCAGGGTTTCTTAAAATATTACACATATACTTATCATATGATTCAGACAGTCCACTCCTAGGTATTTACCAAAGAGAAATGAAAACATATATGCATACAAAGACTTCATAAAAATGTTCATAACAGCTATATTTGTAATAATCCAAAATTGGAAAAAAATATCCTTAAACAGGTTAATGTTAAAGAAACTGTGGTGTATCCGTATAGAAAAATATTCAACAATATAAATAAAGGAACTCTCATATACAACCACATTATCATACTGAGTTAAAGATAGACAAAAAATGCATACTCATTTAGATAGAATGATCTCATTTAGATAGAATTTTAGAAAATGAAAATGAATCTCTTATGTCAGAAAGCACATCAATGTTCGCTTGGGGTAAAATAGGACACATTAAAGGGCAGGGTTGAGAGATTACAAAGGGGCTTGTGGAAACTTCTAGGTGATGGATATGCTCATTATTTTGGTTAGAAAGAAAGCTTAACATGTGTATACAGCAGCTGCTATTCTTTTCATGTACAGTGCCAAAAGTTGTTCAGAGCTACCATATTTTGTGAAGGGCCATAGATGACCTCTTCTTCCCATCTGGGATAACAAAACAACAATAGTTAAATTTATCTAAATGACAAATGACTTAATAGCTAACATTAAATTTTTATTTGTTCTCACTAATATAAATTTTTGAAAATCATATTTTAATGTTATTTTATAAAATAGTGAATTTTTTGACTTAAAAATTCACTATAAAATTATGAATTATACATTTGTATTTGAATGGGGCAATTTGAATATCCTCAGAATGGCTTAAAGTTGTGAAAAACTTGTTAAATGAGTAAGTCTGAAGTCTGATTTGCCCAGTGAGAATGATTCTTTAATAGCTATTCAGTGATAATCATGTTCAAAATAATACATTAATGGAATAGTAAGTCTTATTATAATAAGTTAGTATTCATCAGGAATGAAAAATAGAATAATTTTAAGCTTAGAAATCTATAATAATTCAATGATTATAGCATATTGACTTTTTATAAATATAACATATCAGAAAGTGCCAATAGAATTATTTGTTAATATGAAAACTGGTAAAAAATGTAATTGGAAATGCTTTTCATTAAAAATATATAATGAGTTTTATCCATCCTGTGAATGGTTCTTTGGTTTTATTTTTTTATTTTTTTATTTTTTAAAGATTTTATTTATTTATTTGAGAGAGAGAGTGAGAGAGAGAGAGAGCACATGAGAGGGGGGAGGTCAGAGGGAGAAGCAGACTCCCTGCTGAGCAGGGAGCCCGATGTGGGACTCAATCCCGGGACTCCAGGATCATGACCTGAGCTGAAGGCAGTCGCTTAACCAACTGAGCCACCCAGGCGCCCTGGTTTTATTTTTTTTAGGCACTGTAAAAAACATGTATTTGATTATTTTAACTTATTTGACATGACAAAGGAATATTGTCTAACTCCTTTCAAAATTATGTTTAGCACTCCGACCTAATGCATTGTGTGCTTGAGGACAATTCAGCTGCCAACAAGACATTTAAAAAATTAAAAGTAATATATGTAATCCAAAGGTAAAAACATCTAATCTTCCCCTGGCTATAAAACAAGAAAGGAAGAGGGCACCTGGGTGGCTCAGTTGGTTAAGCATCTACCTTCGGCTCAGGTCATGATCCTGGAGTCCCGGGATCGAGTCCCACATTAGGCTCCCTGCTCAGCAGGGAGTCTGCTTCTCCCTCTGACCCTCTTCTCTCTTGTGCTCTCTATCTCTCATTCTCTCTCTCAAATAAATAAATAAAATCTTAAAAAAAAACAAGAAAGGAAGAATGCTAATTCTCAAAGATTCTTACAATATGATCTATAATCATTTAAATAGGAAATCTGTGTGATGCATTTTATGAAAAAATAAAGATTCTATATGAAGAAATATTTCTTAGTAAAAGTCCTTCTGTCTGAGAATCAATTACTAAGATAGTTTCTGATAAACTCAGGACTACTTTGAGGGTTGATTATCCACCGTTTATCCAAAAAGTCAGTGTTTTAATAACCAAACTCATCATTTTTAAACTGTTTCTCTAGCACCTTCTCATTTGAACTCATCTATTTCTGTTAATAATATTAACTGTCTTTCAGAAACACAGTCTCAAAAAACAGTCTTCCACTTCTTTTGGCTCATCCTCTATCTCTTGTAGGTAATGCCATCACTGAACTATTTCAATCCGAGGACACCCATATTCAGCCAATTGTTATCATACTGCTTCAGGCCACTGCTGACCATATGATTCTCCAGCTAATGAAGATTCTAATATCTACAAGACTTTGTCCAAAATTCTTACTGAGATTAAAGCTTTCTGAGATCTTTTCTCTAAAGCTCAAGACCCTCAAAGGGTTAAGGTCCCTGGCTAAAATTATGCTCCCCTGACAAAATTATCTATGTGTCTGGCCATTCCCCCAGCTGTTTTTAGGAGGGCCAGTTTGAAATGATAGTTCCGGGCTGAATAATAAGGTTCTTCTACATGAGACCACTCTGTCAAGACTGGGATAGTGTCTTTTCTCTTAGCAATTTTGTGTAGACTCCAGGACACCAGTATACCAGGATACTCTTTTATCATGTCACATGGCTCCAATCTCAGTGAATGTGACTCCCAAAAGGCAATCTGAAGATTGTTTTGCTGCCACCAAACGAGGACTACTAACGTCTTAACTTCAGAGAACATTCTCACAGTTCCTTTCCCTAGTTCAACACAGTTCCATGTTATCCAATTACTCCTAATAATATTATTTATGTGATAAACCTAAAGCTTTATTAGCATTTACTGAGTGTCAGGCACTGTCGTTATTATTACATACATTATTTTATTTAATGCTCCTTAGTCTTCAAGTGAATTTCAATGTTTGACTTTAAAGAAATTGTGGTTTAGGGGCACCTGGGTGGCTCAGTCCATTAAGCATCTGCTTTGGCTCAGGTCATGATCCCGGGGTCCTGGGATCCAGCCCCTTTGTCAGGATCCCTGCTCAGCAATGAGTCAGCTTCTCCCTCTCCCTCTGCCCCTTCTCCTGTTCATGTGCTCTCTCTCTCTCAAATAAATAAATAAAATCTTTAAGAAAAATAAAAGAAATCATGGTTTAGAAACTTTAAATAAACATGTCTAAGATCATGAATCTAGGTGGTGATGGGACCAAGACAGGAATCTGTGTGTCAAGTTCCAAAGCCCTTCTCCTTCATATTCTGTCTATATATTTCCAACTTATCATTCAATTTATTCCAAAATGCATGAAGGAATATGTTGAAAATATATAGCAATATAGCTACTACCATAACAATTCCAACAAAACTCTGGCTAATGGTTGGGTACCATCTATCTCTCCAGAAAAGTTTTCCCCAAAATTACATTTTATTTAACCATATAAGATAACAAAGAATAGGAATGTTCTAATCATTCTAATTCTAATTTTTCACTTTCTCTTATTGTTTCACACTCCCTCTGCTTGTATAAGCATTGGTATGGTTATGCATTTTCTATTAGAGGCTATGGGTCAACTGAATATTCAAACATAGATTTGAAATTAAGACTGCTTTCCTTTCATTATTTGCAAAAGAAGGTGCTTTAGGGGAGGGGGTGGGGGATGGGTTAGCCTGGTGATGGGTATTAAAGAGGGCACATTCTGTGTGGAGCTGGGTGTTATGCACAAACAATGAATCATGGAACACTACATCAAAAACTAATGATGTAATGTATGGTGATTAACATAACAATAAAAAATTATTAAAAAAAAGAAGGTGCTTTAGTTGGGAAATGGATATATAATTTCTTCTCAAGCACCAATTAGGAAAAATAGTATGAATGTTCCTGAAGTGAGGGATAATTTCACTGTCTTTCTTCATCATATTTCTTAAATCCATTTCCTTTTTATCTTATACATGACCGCCACTATAAGTTTTAATTCTTATTGTCAGGTATGTAAATTAGTTCACTACCTCTTAATTAGTCTTCCATCTTTAGTTTTCCTTCAGTATTTTGTATGCATGACACCAGCCAAAACTTTTTAAACAATGTATCATGACACCCACTCTCCCCAAATTTGCATGAGTCCTTGTTATCTTTTCCTGGGGGATAAAGGACATTTAACATTTATTTTTCTATCCAAAGTGACAAAACACAGAAAAATTCCCATGCTTGTCCTTGTACATATATTTTTAAATGAACAAATGAATAAGCAAATGAGTGAACAAGGCATCTTATATAACAGAAGCATTGCATATCAAGTGCATGTGATATTAAATTGACCTTTTATGTTTTTCAAATACTATTATGACTAATATGAGGGAATCAATTCAAATCTTCCTAGTGGGTGAAATTTGAATTGTTAGGTATTTTCATGACATATGAACACTGTCATGAGTGTGCTTGTGGAGGAGTTAAGCTATGTCCACAGATCTTTGATAACAATGTCTTTTAAAGGTGGAGCTTAACCTCCTCCCCTTATGAGTGGATTGGATTTAGTGATTTGCTTCTATTCTGGTAAATAGAATATGGTAAAAGTGACAGTGGGTAACTTCTAAAAGTAGATCTCTCTCTTGGTTCACTCACTTTGGAAAAAGTCAGGTGTCATGTTATAAGAACTCTTAAGCAACCCAATTGAGAGGACCATGAGGTGGGAAACTGAAGTCCCCAGGCTGTAGCCTAAGAGGAATTGAGGCCACCTGACCACATCCCATTGAAGAAGCTTGGAAAAAGATCTTCCAGCTTTCATCAAGCCTTCTGATGACTGCAATCCCAGTCAACAGCTTCACTGAAATTTCATGAGAGATCCTAAACCAGAACCATCCATCCAAACTGCTCCTGTTTTTCTAACCCATGGAAGTAATGAGAAAAGAAATGTCTATTGTTTGTTACATTTTGGAGTGATTTTTTATATAATAATAAATAATACAACAGGGGGGCAGATTTTATTTTGAAACAGGCATGTAGAGGTATATAAGGAATATAGTAAAAAGTAATTGATCTTGTATCCTTCTCTCTCTTTTTATTATTTTTTTTTACATGAAGAAATTAATAACCATTATGTCAAGAACATAGCAGCACTTACCGGAGTGTATTTGTGTTGCGAAATTAGAAAATACAGCTCAGGGGGTAGAGTAGAGATGATGTCAGCATCACAATGTCATGAGTTGTTCCTCTTTCCTTTTCCCTTTGATTTACAACTAATCAAACATCCATTATGGGGTGAAAAAAAAACACTTCTGCACAGTGTACCAGGACACGCCAGAGATCCACCTATCTGTGCATCTGAAAATGTCTGGATTGGACTGCTAAGGAGGCAGCAGAGTGAGGGAAGTGGTGGTTGAGTGGGAGGCAGAGGCAATGATGACAGAGAAGGTGGCAGGTGGATCAGGTAACAAGCCTGCATGACTTTTCTGGCAGATGATGTGAAGGGTGAAGGTAGTGAGTAGGGGTCTGACTGGCTAAGCTATTGCAGATGGAAAGACCATTTGTTCTCTCTGAGGAGAAACCGCAGTAACTGGGGGAGGAGAAGGAAAAGGAAGTAGGCAAAGAGAACTGAAGGAATGTGTCTCCTGCTTTTTGCCCTGGGAGGCAAGAATATTGCCCTCGGGCCTCTGGAAACCCCCCACCCCAACTTGAAGATCCCCCTACCAGGCTGTGCACATATCCAAAGATCCAAGTTTTAAATACATACCACCTCCTGCCACTTTTTTTTTTCTCCTGAATGCGCCAGCTCTCAACCCTAACAGGGACTTAGGTAAGAGAAACCAAAAACTTGTGCTATAGAGCAACCTTCTGGAAAACAAAAGGAAAATTCCTAACTACCGTTGAACTGTTAAAATCAAACTAAAAAAAGCCTTGCCTAAATAAGAAAAGTGTTTACTACTTCCAGTGTGGTGGCAGAAGCACTTTTCATCAAACACCATGAAAAAGCATGGTAATACAATATCACAAAAAGAAAATGACAATTTTTCAGCAACTGAATGCAAAGATATGGAATATCGCAATCTAACTGAGGAAGAATTCCAAATAACCGTTATGAAAAAATTCAATGAGCTATAAGAAACCTCAGAAAGGCAATACAGTGATCTCAGGAATAATATTAATGAATAGAAGGAGTACTTTATCAAAAAGATTGAAATTAAAAAAAAAAAAGCCAGACAGAAATTCTGGAGCTTAAGAACTCAATTAAGGAGATGAAGGGGGTGTTGGAAATAAAGCAGGTCATATGGAGAGAGAGAACTAAGATTTTAAAAACTGGAGAAACTCTATGATGGCTATTTGGTTCCATTAGAAAACCTAATGTAAGAATAAAATGTATCCTGGAAGAAAAAGAGAGGGAGAAGGGAGCAAAGAGTGTATATAAAGAAATAATATCTGGGAGTGAACTGGATATACAAGTCCATGAAGATAATAGAACACTTTATTATCACAACACAAAAAGACCTTCTCTAAGACACATTATATTAAATTTTTCGAAGTAATGATGAAGAAAAAAATGTAAAGGCAGTCAGAGGAAAAAAAAAGACAATAACCTACAAAGTTACCCCCATTAGGTGATCAGCAGATTTCTGAGCAGAAACGCTGCAGGCTGGGAGAGAGTGGAATGGCATATTTGAAATAGTGAAAGGTAAAAACTGCCAAACAAGAATCCTATATGTGTCCAAGTCCCCCTTCAGATATGGAGAAATAAATGCTTTCCCAGACAAACAAAAGCTGAGGGAATTCACTACTGCTGGGCCTGCCTTACAAGAAATGCTGAAAGGAGTTCTTCAAGCTGAAACAAAATGATGGAAGTACACAAAACTCTGAGTAAGGTGATAAATAGAATTAGAATACTGTAACTGGGGAGCCTGGGTGGCTCAGTTGGTTAAGTGACTGCCTTCAGCTCAGGTCATGATCCTCCCGGGATTGAGTCCCACATGGGGCTCCCTGCTCAGCAGGGAGTCTGCTTCTCCCTCTGACTCTCTTCCCTCTCGTGCTCTCTATCTCTCATTCTCTCTCTCTCTCAAATAAATAAATAAAAAAAAACTTAAAAAAAAGAATACTGTAACTATTTATTAGAATAGTATATTAAACCCTTAACTATAGTATTAAAGTTAAAGGAAAAGAACACTAAAAATAACTAGGTGATAAAATTAGAGCATAAAAAGAGATAATTTATGATATCAAAAACATAAAAGGGGAAGAGTAAAAGAAGGCAAACTTTATAGGCAAATGAAGATAAATTCTTACAAACGGAAAATGTACTATTTTATCTATAAGATGTTTTTTTTTAAAGATTTATTTATTTGAGAGAGTGAGAATGAGAGAGAGAGAGTGCATTAGAGGGGGGGGGGGGCAGAGGGAGAAGCAGGCTCCCCGCCGAGCAGGGAGCCCGATGCGGGACTCGATCCCGGGACTCGATCCCGGGACTCGATCCCAGGACTCCGGGATCATGACCTGAGCCGAAGGCAGTCGCTTAACCAACTGAGCCACCCAGGCGCCCCTATCTATAAGATGTTTTATGTAAATCTCATGGTAATTACAAAGAAAAAATCTAGAGCAGAGATACAAAATTGTAGGGAATGGCTTCAATGATCCACTATCAGCAATGGATAGGTTATCCAGACAAAATCAATGAGGAAATATTGGAATTGAACTACACTGTAGAACAAATGAACTTAATAGACCTATATAGAACATTCCATCCAACAGCAGCAGAATATACATTCTTCTCAAGTACATATGGAACATTTTCTAGGACAGATCTTATGATAGGCTCCAAAACAAACCTTAGCAAATTTAAGAAGATTGAAATCATACCAACTATCTTCTTGGACCACCATAGTATGAAAATAGAAATCAACAAAAAAATTAAAAATGGGTTTACTATACAATCCAGCAATTCCACTTCTAAGTATGTACTAAAAGGAAATGAAAACAGGATTTTGACAAGATATCTGCACTCCCATATTTATTACAGCATTATTCACAATATCCAAGATATGGAAACAGTCTAAGTGCCCATCACAAGTTGAATGGATAGGGGTGCCTGGGTGGCTCAGTCTTTGGGAGTCTGCCTTTGGCTCGGGTCATGATCATGGGGTCCTGGGACTGAGCCCCACATCTGACTCCCTGCTCAGCAGGAAGCCTGCTTCTCCTCCCACTCCTCCTGCTCATGTTCCTTCTCTCACTGTGTCTCTCTGTCAAATAAATAAAATCTTTTTAAAAAAATTGTTGAATGGATAAAAAAGATGTGGTACCTGCACACAATGGGATATTATTCAGCCATGAGAAAGAATATCCTTCCATTTGTGACAACATGGACCTTGAGTACATTTTGCTAAATGAGATAAGTCAGACAGAGAAAGACAAGTATTGTATGATATCAATTATATGTGAAATTTTAAAAAGTTAAACCTGTAAAAAAAAAAGAGTAAAATGCTGGTTACCAGGGAATGGGGCAGGGATAAGAGTGCTGGTTTTTAAGGGCATAAACTTGTAAAGAGTAGTGAATAACCCATAGGGATCTAATGCATAGTATAATGAATACAGACAATAATATTGCACTATAATTATGTAATGTGATAAATATTGCTGCATAGGCAATCATATTACAATATATAAAAATGTATCAAAGTAATATATTGTACCCCTTAAACTTATTCCATGTTACAAGTCAAATTTATTCAACAATAGAAAATATAGCTCAGACTGACACCATCATTATCATTCATACCAAATAATATAAAACATAAACTATTTTCAAATAATACTCTTGTATTCAATTACTTTTATAAAGCCGTTGAATAACATACCTCAGTTCTTAGGGACTCAGAGAATATACCATACGCTACAACTATTCTGCTTGCCATCTTTTCCTTCTTGCTTTCCCTTATTTTTACAAAATAAACTCTATACTTCAAATTCCTTATTTACTGAGAATTGTATTTTCAAAAATGAGATATATGTTTTGGCAATGCATATGAACTTTCATAGAATGGCTGTTTGATTAATATTAGAGTTGGTTTGCAAAGCTTGTATTCAAGCTCAAATACCATCATTTTTCTCTTTTTTTTAAAATTGAGCTTAAGTTAGATATTATATTTGATTTTCTACTGTACCAGGTAATCACAAAACAATTTCTTAGAATGTGGAAATATTTTTATAATTAGCACAATAGCTGTGTAAAGAGTGAGTAAAACCATAAAATAAGTAGATTCTTTTTAGTCAGCATGCTATTTTATGTGTTTGTTTATAGAAATAGATATCAATTGGGTTTCCTATTCCAAATACTTTTTGCCAGAATAATATGTTTTTTTTAGAAAGGATGCAAATAAAAGGATTTTTATGTGATTTTTCAAAGCTCATTAAATAGAGCAGTGATTTTTTCATTCTTATTTTAGACAATTGCATTTATTCACCCTCCTCTTACAGAAATGTGAGTCTAACCAGTAATATTCAAAAGAGAAAACTATCAGCCTTACAGAGAGAGACAGCTTGTCACTCTCCATTTTCCATATCTACATTAATTTGGCTTTAATTTGGTGTGGTTTTTCCATTTATCCAGGAACTGAGGCTTGTGATTTTTTTTTTTTTTATCTTGTGAGGGATGTCTAAATATGTTTGCATGGCAAATAAAAAAGTTGCAAGTTGTATACAGCAAGAAAATGCTCAACTGTGGTGAAACTCCATCCTGTGTGCTGTAGGGTGACTATATACATGTTTGTTTTATTGTTTCTAATTTGCATATCTTCCGTCTGTCCTCAAATTAGATGCAGGGTCTTAATAATTTCACTTGAAACTCAAAGCCCAGATTTTGCTGTGTGAGGAAGTTTCTGAATAAGACATCAAGTTTCTAGCCATCAGAGGATAATTTATTGATACTTGTCAAGAGGAAGTATCAGTCTAACAGAAATCAAGACAAAAGGAATGCCTGATGAATTTTCTTTGAAGTGCCTTTTATAAAAGTCCTTGGTAATACATATTGATGAACTCCAAATTGTCTTGCCTGAAGGGAAAAGAAAGTAGACTGCTTTACACTGTCTTATAAATATTCATCAAAAGAACAAGACTTATGTTTCCAGGCGTGAGGTGAATGATTACGGTTGTATGATTGCCTTGGAATCTGGATAATTAGTAAAACAGCCCTTGACAGTTAGAGAATTTTAAACTTGGTATCTTGCCGTCACTTCATTTGGAGTCAGAGATAAAGCTCCCTATACCAAAGGGAAACAGCTTTTAGGGGGTGATGGAGTGCTACTATCATGTTCTAGCCATCAGTTGCTTCCACTGTTGGCTTATGTATTTGTTTAGTTGAAAATTAAAGCAAAAATAATTGGCTTTGTTTTATTTTATCTTACTTTATTTTTTTAAAATTATTTATTACTTCATAATTTATTCTGGTCTAATGAAACAGTACCACTTTTACTATAGATGATTTGCTGGATCTGTGTCTTAATTAAAACCCAAACACTCTAGAGTGATACAATGACTCCATCCATATGTCCATGGAGAATAGTTTTGTGTGATTATATTTTTGTGGTATTGTCATTTTGCTTACCAAGATCCACTTTGGACTGAGCAACTAACCATGGTTTCTTTTCTTATTGAGTCCGTATGATTAAAGATTGAATTTGATTAAGTGGGTATGGAATATTTAATGTTTGGAGGATAATATGGTTCACTTCAACAATCAGAAAATATCTACCATTTTCAAACTGGATGTAAATTCTTCCTGACTCTTGTTTCATAAGCTATCCTCTAACCAGTTAAGAGGAAAGATCCCATTTTCAGGAAACGTTACCCTTTACACTGCTTAGCACTTAAATGCAATTAAGCAAATATAGTATCTTCTTTGAAGCAAATAGTTGCTCAGCTTAACTAACTGAAACTAATTATCTCTGTTGAATCAAAGACATATTCAGCAAGTGTTTGAAGAATGCTTTCTTCGACTTGAGCAGAAATAAGTATCTTTGTTGCCATTACAGTCAGAGGAATGCTCTCTATTCTACATCTACCAGTGGGTATTTATATGTCCACTTAATGGTAGGGAAGTGAAATTTAAACTTATGTATCCAGGAGTAGCATGAGATAGAATCCCGCCCCCACCCTCCGCCGCCAAAAAAAAAAAAAAAAAAAAAAAAAAAACCGGAAAGACACAGAGAGTAAATTATTCTCTTATTCTCCTAAAAAATATTTAGGCATTTTCTCAAAAGTGTCTCCTTTTTGTAAGGGAGATTTTTACTGCTTCAAAGACCTTGGCCAGCAACATACAGAGATGTTAGAGTATCCTGTAGCACTGAGCTGTGATCAGTGTAGAGCGTGACGATGATGGTCAAGAGGGCATTGGTGTTCTTGAAGAGATAGCTGGACTGTTTGGTAAGTAAAGTTAAAATTTTTTTGAAAGCAAAGGAACCACCTTGCATTCACTCTCTCCTTTCCTTCTTTTCTTTTCTTTTCTTTTCTTTTCTTTTCTTTTCTTTTCTTTTCTTTTCTTTTTTTTTTTTCTAGTCTTGCATTTTGTTTAATGTGCTGTATAATTCAACTCATTCGGAATCTATGAAAGAGTTTGGAAAAAAAGACTCTCATAAGGCATATGTTGTTAGCAGCCTGGAACACTTAAATCGATCCTACAGAACATCTAGATGAATTCAATATGGAATAGACACAAACCAAGAACAGCCTGTGAACTGAAGTGTCAGTATCTCTGAGGAAATCTATTATTTTTCTTTTATTTCTGACAAACTACCACTGAGAGACTTACCAAGTGTGTATGATAGCATTTTTGGAACATTTTTCCAAGTCTCCAAGGAACAAATCTCCATGTAAAATACAAATGGAGGATTGCAGGAAAATGGGCAGGGCGGAGAAAGAGAACTGACAGTAAAATATGTACAACTTGGCTTTATTTGCCACATTAACCTAAAAAGATGTAATATCAAATACTGCCTCATAGCGTGCAACCAATGGTGCAGAAAAGCATTCTAGTTGAAATAGTTCAGATGTCTAGATGCAGAGAACCACAAGGGGAAGGCTACCATCTAAAAATAAGAGGTACAGTTAATATTTGGAAACTATAGGGGAACGCAATGTTTACTCAACCACAGCCCTGGTAGGATTTCTGTCTGGGCACTGTGTCTGTTCAGAGCACATCTTTAGCGAGACAGAATTTACACTTGTCACTAGGAGGACATATGATGCAAGGAAAGTGGCTGGGTTTTTTAACTTCACAACAATTTCCCTGGTAGTGACAGAAGCGGCTTGTGTTCTGCTCAGTGGTTCATTGAAGAAAATAATGAGCTTTAATTGTAAACCGTAATGATAGGTGGGGGGAAGGTTCAGATGAGGCCTGCCTCCACAAAAGGAAGATTATAGATGGGCATAAAGACGGCCAGAAAAAAATGTTTACCCCTCAGTCCCGGGGCCAAATTAATTTCAATGACCATAAATGTAAAAACAGTAAGTTGTCTTTTTTTACTAGAAAAGAAGGGAATGATAGAAACAATGAGGAGCTGGCATGGCAATCGTAAACAGACATTCATATTTCATAATTGTTGGAGTGAAAAATTGATGCAAATATTGCAGTGAGTATAAAAATCCCTAAGGGAAAAAAAAAAGAGCATACTCTTTGACTAAGAGAATCCACTACTAAGACATTTATCAAAAGAAAATTAATAGGAAATTTTGTCAAGATGTATATGGAAGGATGTTCATACAGCAGGATTTAAATAGAAAAAATACTAAAAACAACTTAAATGATTGATAGTGGGAAACTGGTTAAATGCATGGGGTTAAATCTGTATAATTATATAATATTTAGTCATTAAAATATATTTTATAGATTTTTACTCATACTTATATAAAAACCATGTATTAGGTGAGAGAAAGATATATACGTATTTAGCTCTATCTATCAGCTATCTGCTTATATGGATGATTTTATGGGCTTAATCATGTCCCCCAAAATTCATATGTTGAAATCCTAACCTCCAGTACCTCAGAATGTAAAATGGGTTCAAATCCAATATGACTGGTGTGCTTATGAGAAGAGGAGATTGGGACACATGGTAATGAGGGAAGACCATGTGAAGACAGAAGGGGAGTTCTGCAAGCCAAGGAGGAAGTTATTAGAAGAAATCAAACCAGCTGACACCTTGATCTTGGATTTCTTGTATCATTTAAAATATATAAGAAATAAAAGGCAAAATGTCCAACTATCTTAGTTGTGAGACACTAAATATTTGGGAATGACTCTCTCTAAGAATTGTATTAAGAATTAAGGATAATATACTAACCTTATCCAATTATTTACATGCAATTCTGCCCAGAAGCTAACTTTTTCTAGTTTTTTTGCTGTCATTTCTTGTTTCAAATGGAATCAAACAGCATCTCAGTTCAAATAGTTTCAATCTTATTCACCACATCAGAGCTGACTAGCAAAACAAGTGGGACAATACTTTTCTTGCAAAAATCCTAAGTTCCTAGTTAGTAGATCCCAAGGTTTTGGGGTCTGAAACTTTTTTTCTCCCCATAGCATCTAGTAAAGTTCTAGACATGAAATAATCCTTCATAAATACATTCTGGCTGCCTTATCTCAAAAATGAGAGTGATGAACTGCTTCTCAATAATTTACTTTGCTTCAGCACTTTACTAATTGATCTGTGTGTCCAGTGTGATGGGATATATCTAGAAATCTTTAGATTGTTGATTTTAAAAGCTACCCATCAAAACAGAATCAGGGGTCTGTCATTTTTTTCCTTAAAAAAATGAATAAAACCCAGAATCTATTGAGTCAGAGAAATTGCCCTGGAAATGTCAGTATCAGGTGTGTGATAGTTGGAGAACAGGACATGGAAGTGACAGTCAGACTGTACAGTGTGATCATTCATCAAAAGTTTGGGCTACCTCATGCATAGTATATTTTTTATTCTATAGGAGAATTCAGAAGAATCTCATATTCTGAATCCAACAGAGTCTCCAAAACTTCTATATGCATGTTAAGATTTAAATGAATGTAGTTTTATCTATAAAGGAGGAATAAATAGGTAAATGTGTTTCAAATAAAAGATATACATTTTCAGGAAATATATCATTGGAAGCTTAGGAAAAATATTTCGGAGGAGCAAATAACTTTCTTGACATTTGGTTATTAAATTTAATATAAGATTCTTGATAACACTACACAATTGTTTAGAATCTGCTAGCTTTCTGTCTCAGACATTGCATAATTGCTTTAGCTAATTATACATAATATGGTTTAAATTTTATTCACATATTAGATCCTCTGAAGGTTCACTGCTAGAAAAAAATAATGTAGGACATATATCTTTCATTATATATGTTTATATATATCATATATGTTTCATTATATATATATGCTTCATTTTATATATAAAATTTTGGAGGGTTTCATCTTCATAGAGAACAAGATGTTATAATTTTACTTGTTTTTTAAAAATCCAATCAACACTTAAAGTGACATTATGAGAAAAAGATAAGAATTTATGTTTTCTTCTGAGAAAATAAGTGCAGAGAACTTTACGCCTGAGTGGCTCAGTCGGTTAAGTGTCTGCCTTTGGCTCGGGTCATGATCCCAGGGTCCTGGGATGGAGCCCTGCCATGGGGCTTCCTTGCTCAGTGGGGAGCCTGTTTCTCCCTCTCTCCCTGCTTGTGCTCTCTCGCATGCAATCTCTCTCTGTGACAAATAAATAAATAAAATCTTTAAAAAAAATAAAACCACAAATCACATCACAAAGAAAGTGTCTATGAGTTAAAACCACCTTTTCTGACATGGCTCTGAGGACTGTCTAGTTCCTCTGTTTCCTTCCTGTCTTTTGTTCATTAGTGACTCTGCCTGGTCACCTCAGCCTGCTGCCTGGCTCTGACCAGTCTTGCTCCTCCCTCTACCTCTCATGGAGTCCCTTCTGCCCCTCGTGCTGGGAACTGCTCTCCTGACATCCATCTGCACCAAGTTCACCTTTCTACCTTCAGTCTGACTTAGTTTTTGTCACTCACAAAAACTACATTTTCAAAATTCACAAAAACTGAGAGCTTTTGCCATAAATGCTGCAAAAGATGTTACAAATATATTAAATCAAGAAGTATTTCAAGGAAGGCTGCAAAGTTTTGACTCCCTTAGGAGAACATAAAAATGCTGCCTAGATTTTAAACACACTGTCCCAGAAGACTTAGTACCAGGTGTAGCTTTGGTAAGTTCAGATGTGGAAAGGCTAAAACTTACATAAAAGTTTACTTGAAAGCATCATTATTTACATTTAATATGCACTTATTGTTTTTTTTACAATTTTAATAAAAATGTTAATATTAACATCTGGTTTTAGCCTCTCTAATAGAAGGTGACAAACATTAACTAAAGGAAAATTTTTTTAAAGATTTATTTATTTATTTGAGAGAGAGAGAGAGAAAGAGAGAGTGTGGGTAGGGAAGGCAGAGGGAGAGAGAGAGAAGCAGACTCCCTAATGAGCATAGAGTCCCCCACAGGACTCGATTCCACAACCCGAGATCATGACCTGAACTGAAATCAAGAGTCAGAGGCTTAACTGCCTGAGCCACCCAGGCACCCGAAAGCAAAAATTTTAAATAAAAAATATTGTATTCAAAATTAAAAAAGAAATTATATCAGATTAAACTTTCAAATGCTATTTTTAGAATAAATGTGTAGCATTAAACTTTTGAAATTATTAAAGGATAAAACTGCACAAAGACTTTGGGGATATTCCAGACTTCACAATTCTTCCTTAAAAAAAGAGATTTTTGTAAAAACGTAAACAAAGAAAAATAGGGATTTATTATACTTTCTCTACTTATTGTGTTCTACTCTCCTTCAGAAATTACTGAAAATTATCTTGCAGGCCAGTGTCACTTGTCCTCAGTCATCCAGAGATTACATACCAAATAGGGCAAGGAAGTGGCCGCAGGTTAATGAGGGGAAATGTTCCCTGGACTTGTCATTCCATTTCTTTTCTCACTCTCTAAAAGGATTAAGTTGATAAAAATTATGGACTTGATGTTTTCATCATGGTACCTGCATCCCTAATATTTCCCTTAACTAAAGTTGCCCAATCTGTAACCCTTGCTCTGTATGGTAACATCATGCTCTTTCTTTGCACAAAACTTGGCTCTTGTCTGGACAGCAGTGAGGACCTGCTAGGAGGTTAGGGAGGGGGGTATGGCTCAGAGCCTGCAGAGTGGGCCCCGCTCTGGCCTTTCTCTGTTGCATCACTCCCCACAGGGAACGAGAGTTTGGGAAGGGAACTCTGAGGCCAGAAGTACATGTTGTGATAGCACATTTGGTACTCAAAACAGAGTAGATGACTGATAAATGTTGATTCACAAAGGGAAAAGATTGTTCACTTTACTCGGTAGAATTTGCATGCACTCCAAGATTTATTGTTGTCCTGCTTATAAAGTTTTTTTGTTTGTTTTTGTTTTGTTTTACTTTTGTATTTGAACGCTTTCTTGGTCTATCTATTTTACTTGCTTTGAAAATGTTATAGTGCCATGTCTAATTCTCACAAATATTTCACCCAGTCAGTGACCTTTTCTCTGTATTCATAAACCTGTACCTTATTCTCATATATAATTTCATATGCCAGTTGCTTTGCCTCCTTTTGTCTGTTTTGAACGAAGAGATGGAAATAACCCTTATCTTTAGAAAAGAAAAAGTCAAACTTGTATGTATTAGGAAGAATCGATGGAAGACTTTCTAAAATATGTGTGGGAGCAGTGATATATGACTATATATAAAATGATATATATGACTAAAATACAATTATATATTATATATAAAGAATATATTGGTAATACAAAGAAAATATTTGGAAAACACATTTTGTTAGTCAACATAGACCATATGAGCTTTCCAAATCTTTTTATAACTGGATATTGAGGAATCTCAGATTTTTTTGATTATTTAATTTCACTTTTTTCCCGAAGACTGTATTTAACTGTGCTATGTAGATTTTCCTTTTACAATACTTTAAATAAATATTTGGAAGATTCCAAAACTTCCCAACCTTTTCTATTATTAGACTTAGTTGAATCCATATTAAATTTGATCTCATACTTGATAGGAATTATTCTCCCAGCACAGGCTGAACACGTTTGGAATTGTGCAAGGATTGGGATCTACTCTTTCTCTTCTCTTCCCTCTTTAGTACCTTGAAAAATGGAGAGATCTCAGGTAGGCTCTGGGTCATTTCCTTTTTTTGGATCTAACTCTTCAGGAGTTGGGGGTAGAGAAAAAGAAGAGTAGTGGCAGAGAGTTCATCTAGGAAGGTGTATGTTGGTGTAGGAGTATCCCTAATTACTACTCCAGAGAGCTGTTACACATTTATCAGGCACACATACCACTTCTTAAAATCCACCCTTAGTTCAGGCATCCTGTGTATTCTACTATCTACTGAATTGTCTAACCCTTGTCAAGAAGTCTTCTGGAAGAAGTCTCTTTTAAGATGAACTCGGTTGATTCTCTCCCATGTGACCCACCTTCAGGCCATGAGAAATACAATGTCCTCTCTTTCCCAATATATTCTCTCTCTCTTCATAGACTGCTTCCTGGCTTAGGGACCAACCACTCACCCTGTAGATTTCCTGGGCATGAGCCAGACGTTAGTCTAACATGTCTCTCAGACTCCAACAGGAGTGTATCATGCTTTCCGAGTGGTCTCTTTGAAATCCCTCTTGAAGTGACTCCAATGGCTTGAAGTAGTGGGGAAGTACCCTCCTCCCTTCTTTTACAGGAATGGGAGGGATACATTGAATTTATCTAGTTTGTAAGATAGCAAATATAGAAAATACTTAAAAGATATATTATTCTAAGCTAATAAATTCTAAACTGACAAAATAGAAAATACTGATGGAACAAATAATCTACTTAAAATATACAGATAATAAGATTTGCTTAAGAAGGTATGTATTGCTTCAACAGACAAATAATGATATAAGATTTGCCTTTGAAAAAGGCTTCAGGGCTAAATGGTTTTACTTGTGAATTATCCACCCCCTAAACAACTACTCTGCTAATTATCTGATCTAAAGGATAGAATATGGTAGCTTTGATACAATGTATCATTTTGAGACAATGGATAGTATGATAGCACTAGTGAGCACAGATGTATGAACTCTAAATAAAATGTAGCAAATAAACTCAATCATTTATAAAAAGAATCTTTCATCAGGATAAAATGATTTTTTAATCCAGGCCACATGATAATGGCAGTGATAATTATAATGATGCTGATGAGAGCTAAACTTTATTGAACATTTATAATGTGACATGTATTGTTTGAAGCATTTTATATCTATCATTTATTCCAAGCAACAATCCATGCATACTTATATTATTCCCATTTTAGAGATGAGAGAACTGAGTCTCAGAGAGATAAAGTAACTTGCTCAAAGTCACATAGCTATTAAACGGCAGAGTTGGGATTTGAGTTCAGGCACCCAAGTTGTTCTTCCATAGGGAGTAAATATTAAAACACGAGTAAGAAAAAAGTATATCATCTCAGTAAAAAAGACATTTGGACATATTTTAACATTAATAAAATAAAAAGCTTTTTCAAGTTATAGCTCCTAAAAACTAGACAAACATAAGCCTCCTTAACATGATTAAAAATATCTCAAGAATGTCTTCCTTAACAGGGAAAAACCAGCATGAAATTCAAGACAAAGATATTTGTTATCTAATTTTTAAAGTTCCATTATAGAAATTAGTCACAAACAAGAAATAACTACAAATACTTGAGATAGAGGAAAAAATATTATTTAAAGCCATGTGGTTATATACCTAGAAAACATTAACCTGCCAAGACAGATATCTAAAAATAAAACATTTTGTATTGGAATGCCTGGGTGGCTCAGTCAGTGAAATGTCTGCCTTCGGCTCAGGTCATGATCCGGGAAGCCTGGGATCAAGTCCCACACTGGGTTCCTTGCTCAGTGGGGAGTCTGCTTCTCCCTTTCCCTCTGCCTGCCACTCCCCCTGCTTGTGCTCGCTCTCTCTCTCTCTCCCTCTCTCTCTGACAATAAAGAAATAAAATCTTAAAAAAAAAACCCATTTTGTATTTATCCACAATAATGATGATAATACTTAGAATCACATATAGTAAATTTTAAATATTTAGAAATAATAGTCCTGACTGATAATATCTGGGATTCACATGAAGAAAGCTATGATTTTCTTTTTTTGAGTTAAAAGAAAGATTTTCAAGCTTATTTTTAGAATAAATAAATGCAGATAGTTATTTTTTAAATAAAAGTAATGGGAATAGTTTTTTTCTTTATGATAAGTAAATATTAGGGAGCTAAAGAAATTAAAATCAACCTAAACTTAACAGAAGATTAGTAGAGTAGAATAGATAATCCAGAAATAGATCCCAGGAAAATTATTCTTGAGTTTAGGGTCCCTAAGGGTCACCTAACACTGTTGTTTAAAATATCTAGATTCTGGTGTCCTATCCAAAGGTATTCATTCTGACTAAGTTTGGCATTATTTAAAGCATATGGGCTTTGCATTATTTGTATTATTTTGATTGGTGATAAAGCAAATATTAAACCCTAAGAAAGAAAACATTTTTCAATGATGTTGGTAAGTATTGCTATGAAAGAGAAAAGTATATTCTTAAATTACTAAATGTAAATTATAAATCAATTAAATAGTTATATATAAAGGAAAAAACAAAAGCTAATGTAAACACGTAACCCATGGTTCCTAAAATTTGCAACAAATCTCAAGGATACTGCAGAGGGTCAGTTCATGGGCACCATGGGATATTTTAACTTGTCAAGGGAAACAGCAATTTTGACATCTGTTGAACACTGCACAAGCTACTAGGCACACAGTTTCCTCATTAGATGGAGCAAAACTTGTTTCATTGACATCCTATCTTTTTTATCATAATAACTGCTGAGATAGAAGCAAATACAATGTAAAATCACTGTGTGAGGACATGAATGTGGTGGCTTTCAATAGGATTCCAAGATTTGAGAAGTTGTACAGGATTCAGTAGGGCACAAATATCCCATTAGTAATTGTGGTTATATAAGAATTAAAAAAAATCATTTATGTGCATTTTTTCAAACAGCTAAGTTGTTAGTAGGACATAAATACTTCTTAAGTTGTTTGGACCTGATTACTTAATGGTTGTAGGTATTCTACTTGATCTAGGAGAACACTGAAAAAATTGGACACTAAGGGAGCTGTGACCTGAGAAAGTCAGTATAACTTATAAGCAGAAAAATATATGGATTAATTTTTAATCTCTGTATGAGAAAGGCTTATCTGAGCAATAGAAATGGCAGTAATAACATTAATAGTAAAACTAATATTTATGTATTGAGTGCTTACTATTTAAGGTCCCATGTTTAAAGGTTTATATGAATTGTGCCATTTATTTATCACAACAATCTTTTGAGGTCGATTTTATTTTAATCTCAACTGAGATTTAGAGTAATTAACTTCCCAAAGATGGCACAGCTAGCTGGCATATCAACCCAAGTATTAAAGTATGGTACAATTCTATCTGCAACAAATATAATAAACAGCTAACAACATACAAAGAGCTTCTCACTAGATATTCAGAAATTGCACTAAAAAATACCGACAGTAAAATTCATGAGTAGATAATTCATAAAAGAAATAATGCAGAAAAAGTCAATACAGCAGGGGAAAAAAGTTTACTAGGAATGCACAAATTCCTACTAAAACTACCATGATTTCAACGTCAGATTGCAAACCCCATAATGGCAGCAACCATATATATTTACCTCTGTTTGTCACATACAGGCATTAATAGGTCTTTCTAAAAGGAGGAACATCCTGGCTCTTAAAATTGTAAAGATCAAAACCTTTATTAATTTTCTCCTCGAATAATTATCAAGTAACTGTGGGCGTCTAATCTTGCTGATTCTTAGAGAACAACACAGATGTAGTGCCGTCCTTGATGGAGACGAATACCTATGGATTCCAGCAATCCTGAAATGCAGTGAGATAGGCATTTTTACACATTGCCATTGGTGACAGTGCCACTGGATACAACCTTTCTGGAAAGCACTTTGGCAATATGCAACAAAAGTCTGAAGAGGGACTCACTCTCTTATTCCATTTTTAGGAATCTTTCCTAAAGAAATAATCAGAATGGCAACAAAAGATTTTCATCATGGCATTATTTATTAGAGCAAAACTCTGAAAGCAGCAATGGTCAATAACCCATGAATGGGTGAGTGAATTATGGCAATCCATAAGATAGAATAGTAAGCAGTCAATAAAAACTATATTTTTGAAGAATATTTAACAGTATCGAAATTATGTTTTGTGAAATAGCAGGGGAAAAGCAAAATACAAGAACTATTACCAGTTTTTCAAAACCACTAAAACTCCAATAGGATAAAAAAGTGGTGGGAGAGTATAGTTGGAATCTAATACCAACATCAACACACATATCTAGACACACACACAAATATAGCTCTGAAAAAAAGAATACTCAAGGTAGTTATATCTGGGTGCTAAGGTTGGCACTATGGGTGGTTTTAATTTTCTTTTTGTTCTATATAATATGATAATACAGATTTTGTCCAATTGACTAATAGCAATGAGAATTTAATACAAATATACATGAGAAATGAATGGTGATAAAAAAATAACTTTGCAATGGTCAGTTAAGTATATGGCTTAAATGTGTCAAAAGTAGTAAAAGTAAACTTCTATAGGACAAAGTTATTTAAAGATAATTATTTATTCAACATTTATTTAATATTTACTATTTGCAAGTATTTACTGGCTAGGAGCTAAGTTAATTAGATAATTATTTCATGCTCTGGTGAAACAGAGTAAATTATTATTTTATAGCTATCACTATTTTATTGAAGCCTAATTAATCAGACAGACATTATTCAGTTGGTCGCCAGATAAGGGGATAACTAAAAGGTAAAAATATTTTGTTTTTCTCTAAAAATAATTACTGCATATTTTCCTCAGGGATTCTCAACTTCTTAGAAAGATAAGGACAATATCAGAATGGACATAATGAATTTCATTAGTAGTTTATTCAGAATTACCCATGAACAAGACAAGATCAGAGCCAACAAGATTGAGAAGGTCAAGTTACCAACTTAAACCAATGCTCATGGTAATAAAACATCGTACACGGTGAGGTTATGAAGGGAAAAGGGATCGGGAACCCCAGGCAGCTCTTCTATCAGGAGCTGTAGTGGAGGAATTGCAAGATGCATTTCAAGGATGCCCTGAGGTGGAGCTTTGGATAGAGGGCTGAAAAACAGTAGCAAGTCCACAAGCAGAGGCAGGTCAGTCTCTTTAAGAGAAGAAAGGACCGAGTCAGCAATAGGGCTAGGCTCAACACAAAGCAACAGTAGGCTGAGATAGAAGACATGCTTAGGTATTTGCAATCTGGAAAATATGGCTTCCCACATAAGCTTCTCCTTTTGAGCCAGAATACAGAGCACTCATTTTCATTTCTGAATTATGTAGCATAACACTGAAAATACCCCTCTTAAAAAATAAGCTAAGACATATTAAAAATTTTAAGAGTTTATTGAGCAAAAATCAATTTGAATCAGGCAGCATTCAATCTAGCAGATAGAAAGGAGCTCTGAAGAACTGTACAAAATGAAAGATTTTATAGGCAGAAGGGAGAGGAACAAAAAAGTTGAATTGGTTATTGCAAAGTTACTTTCCTTTAGGGGACGGCAGGGATTTATCAGCATATTACCAGTGCTGACCAGGCAATTTCTGACTGACTGATTTAGATTCCATTTCTGGGAGACTTGAAACTGTAATTAAGTCTCAGTTTGGTGACATGGAACATAAGCAGCTCCATTTTGGAGCTGGAATAATTTTGTCTCATTTTTTAACACCCTATTCCCTTTATTTAAAAAATCCTAAACCTTTTCCTGTATCAATTGTCACTTTAATATTTTTGTTTTGTTTTGTTTACTTTATATCTAATCAGTCTATAACATCCCCACCACCACCACCATCATCATCTTTACCCTACCCATTCTTACCACATCATCATGCCATGGAAATCTGATCTGAAAAAAAAAAAAATCTGTTAAAAAATTAGTCACTCTGGTAAGAAATTAAGAAAACTATGCCAAAAGGTAGCACACAATGTTATTCATTGCAAAGAAACGTCAGGGCAAATTCATCTATGAATGGAAAACAAAGAGAAAAAAATGTCTAATTAAATGGTATTGTCATCTCACACATCTATCCACAAATAGATTGGGATTTTACTTTAAAGAAAGGAAAGTCATCGAGGTCATCAGTTAATCAAATCAGTTATCAAAACAGGCAAACAAAATATTGGAATATAGTTGTAGAAGATTAGAATTTAAAACAAAGGAATAATATTCAACCTTGCTTGATAGATCTAATCTAGTATACTGTGATTTACTTTAAGGTTAAAATTGAATTACACACTGTGATTTCAATTTTCTGTAACATTTTTCTAGATGTTATGCTGGTTTGTAAGAATTTCATTTTTTCCCTCTTTTATCAGAACTTCTTAAAAATAATTTCTTTACTGAAAAGAAAATATTTCTACTTCACTCAGTTCATCAGAACATTCTACTTTGCCTCTATTTTTCTCTTTTCAATTGTTATTCGCCTTCTTCTTCTTTTTATGTTTTAAATACTTTAAGTGTTTTTTTTCTACTTAACTTCCTGTCTCTTTTTATTTCCCCTTGTGTCTGATTTTTCACAACATAGTCTATTTTTAAATTTATGGTCCATATCTAAAAGGTTTCCAATAAATTTTCCATTCCTAAATTCCGAAGAATACCTAAGTGAACTTTCTCTTGTGTATAATACCTATTTCAAAACAACGAATCTCAATCAGAATAGCTTTGTGATCTATTTAGTTGTGGAAAAAATCAAATTCCAACATTTTGTATTGCTCTTAGAGCTGCTTTTAGAACTTCCTCTAACCTTTTATTTAAATGGAAATCTTTAGTGTTTACAATTCCAATGGTTTTGGGAGAAAGTTACAATGAAACAGTGATTGCATTCATTTTAAATATATTGATTTAAATAGGAAGAAAATATTTCAAAAGAGAGAAAACAAAAATAAAGCCACTTTGAAAAAATTACTAAATATTTTGTGTAGTCTATAAGGCTTCCATGTCCTTTTTCTGAGAATAATAACTTTCCATTCAGTAGAATCTATAGTTTTTCATCTAGGTAAGAAGATTTGGGGGGTATCCCTTGGAAATTATCATAAAAATAATATATTTCTTTAGCTCTTTTATGCTTTTAAAAATAAAGAAAGGTAAGGATTGAATAAGAATTTACCTAGTAAATAAAAATTCGACATTCTAATGTCTGAAGTACTTTTGAAGATAATTTAATTTCTATTTTATTTTGATGAATATTAACAATTCTAGTTCAAAATCAGTGTGCAATGCTAGAACCTACTCTTATCACTGAAAAATGATATGTTCTCTAGAGGAGCAAAATTTGCCACCTCAAAATGGATCTCTTTGGCACGTGGATTATTTTAGATTTTTTTTTTTATTATGTTTAAGAAACAAAAGACTCAAGAAGTTTTTCTCCTTTTTTTTTGGTCTCCCAACCCCAGCTGCCTAAAAGAATTTAGACAGAGGATCTATTCCAAGAAGGCAGCTATCACCATGGATAACAACCGTCTAATACGAATGAGGTGTCATAGGGAGGGAGGAATCTAGGCAAGCCTGTTTGCTAAAATTTCTCTCTGTATCTCATTGTTTCTGTTTTGCCCAGCAAACAGTTTACCAAACATTTACTCTTTTTCATCTTCCTGTGAGTTGTCTTTCTTCTCTTTGAAGTCCCAGACCCCTACTCCCTTCTCCTTAGCTCAGAATGGCATATAAGCCTCAATAGCCTGACTACCTATGGGCCTCATACTCTTATGCAGCCCCCATATGTACATAATTAAATTTGATTTTCTCTTGTTTATCTGTTTCATGCCCATTTAATCCTTAGACTAACCAAAAGAACCTTAAAAGGGTAAATTCTTTTTCCCCTCCTTTGTTAGATCTTAACACAATCATAGAGATATTTTCTCAAACATTATTTTGTTTGCAGCAATTTATATAACTGCTTGGCTGTTTGACTATGAGAATGATTCATGACTCAAATAAATTATGTCCCAAAGGGTGACTAAAAATTCTGTCAGCATTTGTGTTACATCCTTAGGCTAGCCCATAAATGCCTATTTAACTCATAATGTTATTAAAATAAAAAAAAAACATGTTTTATAAAGGAATAAGAAGAAAATAATTATACTATACTTTAAAAGGAATAATAATAAAACTAAAAATATGTATCAAAGTGGCTATTAAGGAGATAAATGTAGACTTCTTAAAATTATAAAAGAAACTTTTTGGCAAATTTATAGACTTGAGGAATAGATGATATTTATTCTTAATCATGAATGAATTTATTTTAAAATCACATTTGTTTTATTTGTGGTAGCTTTTCTACACAAATCCTGTCTTCCTCCCCATCACATCTCAATGAACCACGCCTTCTGATACTCATGTACATAGGTGTCCCCTCCCATACTGATTCTGAGATGGTCCTGTGTAGCAAGCAGAAAAGCAGTGGAAACAATGATTTATAACTTCCAAGGTTTAGTTTATAAGAAGCCGTGCAGCTTTGCCTTGGGCTTTTAGAACACTTGTTTTTGGAGAAGCTAGTTCCCATATAAGAAACCTAATTATTCTGAGAGACATACTGTAGGGAAGTCCAATCTAGCCACAGGGATAGATCATGTAGAAAAGGAGACAACTGGCCAGTTTCCTGCTGCTGAATGTTCAAGTCATCTCAGCTGAAAAATCAGTTATGTGTGGTAAGAAGCCCACTTGGATTGTCTAGCAAGGTTGAGCCTTCAAAAAATGCCAGCCCTACCCACCATTTTACTCTAACTGCTTGAAAAGTATCACACAAGACCATCCAGATGAACCTAGTCAACTCACGGACCATGAAAGGTAAGAGTAAATTGTTATTTTAAGCTACTCAGTCTGAAGTTTTATTGTTACACAATAGAGAACTAGAGTAATTTTCCCTTGTTAAAGGTATAACACCAATACTAAATTGTTTTCATCAACTAAGATTAAAAGGGCATAGAGAGTAGAAATATTTTCTTTATTGGCTATGCCAAGGTGAAAAGGTAGCTAGTCAAGAGGTAATGACTTATTCCCTGGGTGACTTAATTGCTGTCTAGACAGTTCTAAGGAACCACTTTATGGATGCAATGTTGATAAACCAGTCTCCAACTTTAAAAATTGTCCTTATTTAATCTTTTTGATTTATAAACGGCACTTCTAAAACTTTTTAAAGACCTACAGAGCCATAACAAAGGTATAATGTTATATTCTATAATACTCTCTGTATCAATGACAGGTCATAGATAACCATCTGGGATATATTTGTTTATGTATGCAAATATATACCTTAATGTAGTCATTCTTCAACACAAACATAATCCTGCACCCTAGAGAGATTTTAATGCAGTTCATAAAATTGGAATCAGAAGATTCAGTTTAGTCCAACCTCCTTTTTGGGGAAACCATGACTTTACCTGAAAAAAAGTTGGAATATTACATGTTATATTAGAACATAAAATTAAATTCAGCTATCTCAGAAGACAAGTTCAAATTTAATAAAAATAAATGCGACTGCTCATTCATTCAAAGAAACACACTCTCATTTTCCTACAGATGCTTCAGTAAAGAGAACACTAATCTAATTATAGTATTTAAAAAAATAAATTGTCTTTGTGCTTGCTATAAAATAAACAACACAGCTGCAGGGCCTGCCGGGCCTCACTTATTAAAGAAAATACCTTTTGATGATTAACAAAGGCAGATTTGTTTGAAACATGAATGTGCTCACTGGAGTCTCCTGGATGGAGGGGATTTTCAGAAAGGGAGGATTTCAATGAACTGAGTAAAATGTAAGCCTAGATAATTAGAGTTAGGTAACTTTTGCTCCCTTTTGATTTACTGTACTGGCAGGGGTGAAGGACAGGGGGTAGAAAAGAATAAAGAATGAAGGAAAAATACAATATTGATTTCCTAAAAAAAACCCCCCAAAATGTCTATTTTTTGACATAGAACTTTTATGTTAATACCTTTTAGGTATAAAATGGGTCAGTCATTTTAACAGTTTTATTTTATTTATTTATTTTTAAAAAGATTTTATTTATTTATTTGACAGAGAGGGAGACAGTGAGAGAGGGAACACAAGCAGGGGGAGTGGGAGAGGGAGAAGCAGGCTTCTCACGGAGCAGGGAGCCGGAGGCGGGGCTCGATCCCAGGACCCCAAGATCATGACCTGAGCCGAAGGCAGACGCTTAATGACTGAGCCACCCAGGCACCCCATTTTAACAGTTTTAAAAAGACATTGCCCCAGTCAGGTACTGGAGAGTTTGGCAGGTAAGTCTTACGTGTGCTCACCACTATCGGGTTATTAGGACACTGATAAGAAGAAAGTTTCCTTTAAACTGGGCATTTGGCAGACAATTCACTTGGATATCATCAAAACTGGGCTGCTTTTGAGAATAAAGGAGGTACACTTAATAATTAATTAATAGTTATGCTGAAGCAATATGTATAAAATGTCACTGTCTCTGGCAAGCCTGGATTTTACGGTCACCCCACAAAGAGAAAGTATTTTTAATCATTGGCAGAGTCTTCCTGTGTATGTGAATGTAGAACCAGTTCTCTCATTTTACAGTTGAGGATAGAGATGAGGATTAAATCTTGTGTTTGAAACCTCACAGTTCACTAGGGACAGAATAGAACATGGGTCTCCTAAGGCTTTTCCAAAACCACTGCTGCCAAAGACTCCCACTACTGGTCTAAGGGCCTACCCTTAGAGATTTTTCTTTTATTTGTGGACAGACATACAGGTCTTGTCAAAAATATAAATATTCTCTCCAGGTATTTATATATTAAGCCAACAACACCAAATAACTCGGCATGGATAAATTTATCATATTAGCAACCTATTTCCTTGGAAAATAAGGAACAGGGTCCCAAGGAAATGAGTCCTAGGACTTTGTGTGTGTGTGTGTGTGTGTGTGTGTGTGTGTATGTGTGTGTGTGAAAGTGACCATTTAAAAGGAAGCATCCAAAGCATTGGGAGGCAGCACAACAGCAACAGGGTAAACACAGGGATACCTTCAAAGCCATTTCTCATCTCATAAAGTTTACCAGCTACCTTAGAATAATGTTTCTCTAAACCTAAAGGGTGAAATTCCAACAGCATTTTTTAAAATTGTTATTATTCTACAACTGTCCTTATTGGGTTTCTTGTCCTCATTCCTTAGCAGAGGTCATAGACTATAACAAATCTTTCCTACAAGTGTTTGAATTTCACTGCAACTTATTTGCAAGTGTGAATTAAAAAAAAACTAAATTTTGAAATATACACCATTTCTTTGACTACAATGCTGGGTTTATTATGTTTTCATATATTCCTTACATACGTTCATGTGGAAGAGTTCACTGTTGAGATATCTGTGGAAACATAGAAAGGAGGTATCCATGTGGTTGAGCCTCACAGGTACCAGGGAAGGGTCATATGACCCGGTTTCACAGGAAGAACAAAAGCTACATATAAACTATATGCCTTATTTTAGATGCCCTGCAGGTATATCAGGAAATTTTGGAATCAGGAATGTTCTAAACACAGAGCTTTTGGTTGTCTTCTACCTGTGGAGTCAAGGACAGCATTAACTCTCCCAGAAACAAAGTTTGTGACAATATACATGGAGTATTGTCAACCAAGGCTGAATCCTGAGCCTTGAATCCAAAGTTTTTATTTTTATGTAGCCACTGACCCTGTGGCTGACCTCAGTCTCTAGGTGTTCTGGAAGTCTAGCTGATACCATGTGACCCAAGGCCTCCTACCATAAATCACACTGTTAGACTAATCTGGAATGACCCAAGGCCTCCAGATAAACACAGGCTCTTTTATGAGGCAGAGCTTCCATAGGTTTGGAAATCACTTTGAAGGAACAGAGGGCAAAGGGTTGATTTCTCTTTGGGCAAGGTTAAATTCTTTATTGCACACCTCTCCAGGAGACATCTCTGAAATCCTGCTGCAGGGCTCTGCACTGACAGAGTTCTGCTCTCCCATCTCCCACCCAAACACCCACTCACTGCTTCTCCTTAGGTCTTTATCTTTTGGTGCCCCTGCCAACTGGTAGACTTGTTAAGAGACTCTGGCTCAAATTTCTAAAAAGAATTGGTCTAGTTTATCACCATAAACTGTGTAGGAGTGAAGATTTGTTAATTGCCCTTTCATGGGCTCCTGACTAACCCAACTAATCTTCAGTTAATCAATCTTAGATCGGATAACAGCTTTCATCCAATCAGCTGTGAGCAAGAGGAATGGAGAGTTGGTATTTAACCAATGCAACCCTCAGAAGTAATTGTCTGACATGCTGTCATTTGCATAATAAAACCTATGCCTGTCATGAAATACCTGATGTGTTGGTGTCATGTATGAAAGAGCCATTATGAACAGCATCTAAATTTAAGGTTGATAATAAAGAGTAGTTTGGTTTCCTAGGCCAGATGAGAAAATCTATTCTTTTGCTTCAGAGCCACCCTATCAACTATTTGGATCTGAAGCCCATATAAGTGATATTTACAGTCTTTCTGCCACTGAGGTTCGGAATTAGGCTAATTCAGACCTAATAATTCTTTTGCTAGTCAGCAGGTATAATATCTACCCCTTAAGAATCTTTTTCAAGGAGAGGAATAGAAAAGCTTATGTTTGATCATGAAATGTCAAAAGCAACATTCATTTTATTTTATAATGATGAAAAAATGGGTACCCTAGTGTTACGAACTGAATTGTGTCACCTTAAAATTCATATGTGGAAGCCCCCAGTGTGGTTGTATTTGGAGATAGAGCCCTATAAGGAGGTAATAAAGGTTAAACGAGGTCATAAAGGTGGGCCCTAATCTAATAGAGCTGATGTCCTTACAAGAAAAGGAAGAGACCAGAGTGTTCTTTCCTTCCACACACCACAGAGGAAAGGCCATGTGAGGTTTCAATAGGAAGGCAGCCATCTGTAAGTCATGAAGAGAGCTCTTACCAGAAACAGAATCTGCCAGAATCTCATTCTGGGACTTCTAGTTTCCAGAACTGTAAAATTAAATGCCTGTTGTTTAAGCCACCCAGTTTGTGGTATTTCATTATGGTAGCCCAAGCAGACTAATATGCTTTGAATTATGACTGGGTAACTGAATAAATGACTGAATAAATATATTTATTGAATATGAATTTAGTAAGTGAATAAATGAAAAAAGTTTAGTAAAAATAAGGATCTGAGCACACTGTATCCTCAGAAAAGTCATTTTCCCTTAGATGTAAACTCAAAATTTCCCAGTGAAGGACCTAGAAATTTAAGAAGGCTTTGATTTGGCTTAGGTCTATAAAATTTATATAATTTTCTGTCACAGATGTAATGAGATTTTTTTTTAATCTTTTCTGAAGACAATTGGGAACCTCTCATTTGCCATACATTCTGAATGAGACTGAAGTCATCTGAAGATCAAAAATCAGTGAAGAAGCAGAAAGCGTTAGTGAGTGAGAACAATTCACCATGTGACCATCTGTCCCACATTCTGAATTCAAGAGACTGGGCAACTCTATAAAAATATCATGCGTGAACTTTCTTTAATGGTCATATTTTTTATTGCCGGATATATTAATTTTCAATTGCATTTCAATGGGGCATTAGTGATAACCAGTTAAACAAATCCAAGATCCTAATGGATATATATATCACAGACTTCTTTTTTCATATTTGAAGGTAAGATCAAATTTATACCACATTGTTCAGGAATTCACTTATTTATTTTGCATACTTTATGGGTGCTATGATGCCTCATAAAATTTCAGCTACGATCTCCTACTAGGAAAATAATATGGCAGTTAAATTAATTTGCATTTTTTTTTTACTGCAGATATTTAGCTTTGTATTTTTGTCACTCGTGTGTTTGTGTGTGTGTGTGTGTGTGTGTGTGTGTGTGTGTGTATTCATGCATTTTATACAACCTCTTCACTGACAGGAGTGAATTGGAAGTCAGATCACGACCTGATATTTTCACTATGACTTGCATATGGTTACAGCAAACAGAAGTGGCTTGGAAATATTTTAGGGGTATCTGGATAGGTGTTCCGATATAAGAAACATACCTCTAAACCAAGGCACTGTAATTATACAAAGGAACATTTGTGTCCTACAGCTCCCTTGGGCCTCCTTGACAAGAACTGGGTATCGAGGATAGATAAGGTCACTGTTCAGTGGTCAGGAGTGAAGACTAAGCAGAATTGCTCCTCCACTTGCTTTGAGGCTATAAGATTTATGAGGGCAAGGACTTGGTCTCTTTTGTTTACTGTTCTATTCCCAGGGCCTCTATTTGCTTGACACATACAGCAATTATTCAAGAAATATTTGTTGACTCATTGATTGGAAGAAAATGAAACCAAATGTCCTTCTCACTGCTCGGAGAAGGAAAAAGAAAGGAAATAAACTAAATCGTTAAGTCTTCTTCGTCTCTAAGCCAGCTGTCTTCTCAGCTGGCAAGATCCCTGAGAAAAAGGTCAGAGAAAATGAGCCATACGTAACAGCTTACCACACTCTCTTTAAGGTAGAAAAATAATAGACATCTTTTCTGTAGCTTTCTATACCTTTCTACAAATTAAGAGAGAAGGAAAGAAAAGAAGGAAGAGAAAGCGGGGGAGGGAGGGAAGAAGGAAGAAGGAAGGAAGGAAGGAAGGAAGGAAGGAAGGAAGGAAGGAAGGAAGGAAAGAAGGAAGGAAGGAAGGAAGGAAGAAAAAAAAAGAAAGGAAGGAGGCAGAGCACTCTGAGGAGGGCTCTTAGCCACTTGTAGTAACTCAGGGTGTTACTTATACCAATAAGGTACCTCAGGCATGGTAGACGTGGACTGGAGAATGGGCCTTGTCAGGCAGGAAGGACTGTCTGGAGAGTCTGCACTTGAGGATAGTGTTTTGGCTGAGAAAGTACCATCTGACTACTCAAAACATGGAGGCTGCTGAGAGAGAGAACAAAACATTTTCAGTCTTGGAACACTGTAACTTCTTTGACAAGAGTTTTCCCAGGAGTTACTTACTGTGCCAGCTGGAGACAGCAGGAAAGGGAACTCTTCATTTAGCTGACATTTGGATACTGTTTTCTTCCAAGGGATCCAGTACCAGAGAGGAGAGACCTAGTATCAGACAGAACAGGCAGTCTTTCAGCCTGCTGCTTGGAAGGAAGCAACTACAAAGCTTTAGAGTAGATGACAGTTCATCATGGAATGGCAAACATTGTTTAGGAAAACTGAACATGCAAACTTGATGGTATTTCTAAACAAATTTGTGATCTTAGTGATAATTAAAATTGCTCTGATATTGCTGACATTTCTATATAGGAAGGGCTTAGGGCACAACAATCTGAATAGAAGAGGGCAGCCTGAAGCTGGGTTTGAATACTGCTACTACTTAGATTGGATTTAATAGATAAAAAAATAACCTAAAGATGCTTTTAGTGATATTGATATTTGTATAATATTGAGAAAATACAAATTCTCCTTTATTTTTTTTAAAGATTTTATTTATTTATTTGACAGAGAGAGAGAGAGAGGGAACACAAGCAGAGGGAGTGGGAGAGGGAGTAGCAGGCTTCCTTCTGAGCAGGGAGCCTGATGCGGAACTCGATCCCAGGACCCTGGGATCATGACCTGAGCCGAAGGCAGAAGCTTAACGACTGAGCCACCCAGGCGCCCCTGGATTCTCCTTTATAAGGAATGTTATTTTATTTCCTTGGCATGGTTTGAAGGGTTGATGGCAATGCCACTGATTACTTGAAATATAAAATGATAGTTGTAAACAATTCATTTTTAATCATAAAAGTCATGGTTAGAAGAAAGTTAACCCAGAAACAGAAGTGATATGTGTGGAGCCACTTCATACTACAATCTATTCAAAATCAAGATCAAGCAGCATCATAGTTACGATCGATGGGAGTCTTAGTGAAAATGTGGCTTGATTTATATGTTGCTTTGCCAGGAATATGGGCATTGTATATGTTGAATTATAATGTTATAAAATGTCACGGAAAAAATCAAGTAAATATACTGGCATAAACACCGAACACCTTAATGTATAGATATTAAGGATACAATAGAAGAAGTATAAAATGTTTTAATTGATATTTAGTGTGATATATTCGGTATACGTTGGGCTGCATTTTTTTTTTTTTTTGCACAGGCAAATGCGCTGGCTACCCTCTTATCTATAGGGATTAATTAGCCCTTTGCACAACTCACCCCAGACATTCTGAGACAAATAACCAATGACATTATTCTTGAAGAATGTATAACCTTATCTACGTGCCAAATTTACCAAGTTCTGACTCTGGATAGTTTACATATTTTATCTTGTTAGTGGCCAATACATGTTTATTGAGTTGAACTGATTTTATACATATATGTAAACTCTTGGATAACTGAAGAAGCCTAATCGCTTCATTCTACTAGTGTTTATCTTTTAAGATATTTTCTCTTTTTCATCTTCTTATCTCTTTTTTATCCAAAATAAATCTATTTTGGGGGCTTTGAGCAGAATCAATGTTTACTGGCTACACTGGAAAAAAATTTCTTTTACTCTTTCTGTCCAGGCTGATGGAGGTGGAGGTCATATATAGGTATATACATATTTTTGTCATCATTCTTATTATCAGTTTATATTTCCCTTGAATACCAACTACCCTACTTATTAATTGTAGTTAATCTCAGCTAAATGTTTATAACTGAATTCTGGATTCAGACCAATTTCTTAGTAAATATTAATGATTTAATGTTAATTATTATTACAGTTACTGTGTCTTGAGAGCTTAACAAATTCCTCCAATTGATGAAATCAAGGATATATCTTATGCAGCTTGATCTTTCAGCAACTATTAAAATACTTCAAGTGAAAGAGAACATATTATTTTGTGTCACAGTCTCTTCCATTTTGATCTGCTTATATTTTAAGCTATTGGAAGGAGAAATTAAGAGTTAGAAGAAAGAGAACGGAGGACATTGTAATCAGAAGAGGGTGTGCAAACACAAAAATGCATTTCACATTCATTTAGCTGCAAGCTAAGGTCAGAGTACACAGGAAAGTGAGAGGATGGTGTGATGAGAGATGCTGGGCATCTGGGTGATGCAGAGCTGAGGAACAGGGGCTTTATCCTGTGGGGAAAGAATTTATGCTGAGAGAGTACAGTCACATTCGTATATTACGACGGTCACCCTAAGAAAGTGTAGGTGGTGTGTTGGTGCAGGGATGTGAACTCTGTAGGTACTTTGATTGAACTATTTCATTAGTCTAGGTGAAAATTAAGCTTAGATAGTGATGGAGAGAATAGAGGACAAGAAACAGATTTGATGGCCATTTAGTGGGTAGACTAACAAAGGCTCCTATGTTTCTGGCTGGGAAGATCAGCAGTAGCTGATGATATTTACCAAAATTAGGGCTTCAAAGAGAAGAAAGAACGGATGTAAGGAGATGAGGGAGGGCAAAGAATGAGTTCAAAGCCATGCTGTTTGTGGTACAAATGGAAAACTCAGGTACGGATGTTCAAGTAACAAGTCAGTTTGATGGCATAAGAGGCAGAAGTCTAGGTTAGAAATATTGGGAAATAATGCAAATGAGAAATAAAAAAGTATGAACAAAGGCAGTAGCAGAGGGAATGGTGAAAATAGGACAGAATTAAAGACATATTGGAGTTAAATTCAGTAAGACTAGTGCCAAATTGATTTAACATTAGAAAAATTCATTGCTCTCACTAAGCATCAGAGCCAGTGTTGTTAAAGGTATGTAATTCTGCAGGTACAACTTCTAACCTTTAAATAGAACTGCAATTAATATTCAGTTTTATAGACGATTTTTTTTCTATATCAGGCTATTAAATGTAAACCGTAGGTCAAAGCACATGTTATCCATTTTTAGTATCCAAAGCACCTTGTACTATACACATGGCCAGTAAATGCTGGTTGAACTGAACTGACGTATCCATAGAGCAACTTCCATCATATCATACATCTCTTTCAGCATACACTTACTGAATGCATGCTGTGGACCAGGCCCTGTGAGTTTTGCTAAGGATAAAAAGATTTAAGAATAATATTCTCATAGTCAAAATGTTCAGTCTAGACAAAGACAGAAACATATATAAGAAGATAACTGCCATGATAGACGTAAGCACAGGGTGATATGGAATCACAGAAGAGGAACTTATCACCCAACTGTCATCTCTTCCCACGGGTGATGACATAGAAGCCAAATATTCAAAACTAATGATGTACTATACAGTGGCTAACTGAACATAGTAAAAAAATTTTAAAAAGAAGCCAAATAATGGTGCTGGATAAGAGTTAATTACGTTTGTTGCAGGGATGGTGGTGGTGGTGGTGGTGGTGGTGGTGGTGGTATACAGTTGTTACCAAGGGCATTAGGATGATCCTGTGTGAGCAGGGATTGGGGCCTGAGAGCTCTCTGAAAAACACTGGAAAAATAGTGAAAAGATGGGAGGGGGAGAGAGGAGAGAATAATGAACCATGACGATGAATAGTCAGGCAGGGATATGTCGTTTTGCCATGCTTAAGAATCTGAATAAGAGAAAAATAGGAAGAGAAGAGAGTTTCAAAAAATAGGCTCTAAGTTCAACATCAGACACATTGAGATATGTGTTAGTGGGCTAACTACAGTAATAAATAATGATTTCAGTGGCTCAACCCAGTAAAAGTTTCTATTTCATCAGTATCACAGCCCAATTATGGGTGTGTGGGGAAAGTCTGTGCTCAGAGCAGCCCCTCCAGCACTCAAGCAGGATTCTTTCATCCTTTTGCCCCTTCTTTAGATCCTTAGACTCATCTCCATAGAGCTCATGGAAAAGCAAAAAGAATGGGAGGATCTAGGTAAAATTATTTTACAGGCTAGACCTGAAAGGGGCATGTATCATATCAGCCTACATTCCATTGGTCGTAAGTCAGTCAGCCACATGTCCATTCCTGAGTCTGCCGGAGACTGGGGAATTTAGTCTACCTGGATGCCTTGTAGGGAAAAAGAAAAGAATTTGGTGAACAAGTTTCTGTCTGCAAGTAGAAATAAAAAGTAGATAGCTAGGTTTGAAATCTATTAATATATTTATGAGTCCTGAACATAAAATGGTGGTAGTTTAAATCATTTTAAATCATAGAAGTGAATGAAATATCCAAGTATGATCAAGTGTATTGGGGAAAAAAAATATCCCTCAAGAAAATGTCAGCATTTTATGGATACATTAAAAAAAAAAAAAAGACCATGAAAAATGAACTGAACATCAATGGCCAGAAAAGTAGGAGGAAGAGTAGGAGAGAGAACATCAAAGTTATCAAGGGAGGGAAGCATTCAAGAGAGGGAGTGGTCAAAGTCTATATAAACTTTAGGGTAGCTAAGTACGATGGAAACCACTGGCCACATTCTGAAACTTTACTTCAGTTTGGGATGAATTCATCACACCCTCTAGATGGTTGAGTGGCCTTCAAGGAAGAGGACTATGACTATATCTAGAGCAATAAATTGTCTTGATTTATGGTGTCTCAACTTTTAAAATTAAAGATGATAAAGTTTTCTGTATAACTTAATTGCTGAGATTTTAAATTAGCTTTAACAAAAACTTTACATCTACAGTTGCTTTTTGCAGATAAGTTTTGTGTGTGATGTCTTTCTCAAAAAAATTAAAAAAATCAATAAAAGGCCCTTCTAATTCAACTTACTTTTCGTGTTTACAATTTCCCCATTAAATACATGCTCCAGGCGGATAAGGGCTTTTTTTTTTTTCTGTGGATTCAGAATACGTGTAAGATATATTTATATGTGTTCTTCATATTTGTATGTATATATGCAAATATATATCTATGTACTTTATCATGGAGATGTCTAATTAAATTTAACATAGTGATGAATAAAAGCAAAATACATAAATACCCTGCTAAATATCTCAAGGGTGTGTTTTAAATTATAAAGACCCGTGATGCCATTGTTTAGATATTGTGTCATTTCAAGGAGCAATGCAGATGGGAAGTGAGGCACATTATCTGTTTCAAATCAATGTTTAAAATATTTGAACATTAATAATAAATGCTCTGAAAGTATAGGTACATATTGCGTGGCATTGAAAATAATGTGAAGAAATAGTTTTCAAATGTTCTTTTTACTATTGCTCTTTCTTAAAAAATAGTTTTCCATTCCCAATACAGAAAACAGTTACAAGAGGTGCTGCTATATTTGATGGTTTCCCTTGATGCTGCTGACCTCTGAGGCAACTCTGAGGATGCCTAAGTCAAAAGGAGCAGAGTTTGAAAACAACTGTCGTGAAGAATGTGCTGTGTGGGGTCAAGATGCTCGAGAGACCTAAGTAGGAAAGATTGAGAGGAAGAAATTAAGCAGGTGGCCAGTGGCAGGCCCTAATACTGAAATAAAAGAAAATGAAAGAGCCAATGTAGAGTAGAGTGGCCGATGGTGCTGAAAGGGACCGGACGGCAGGCCTAGGCCTGGGAGAAGCTTGAGAGCAGACCTTTGCAGCAGACACAGCCAACAAAACCAAACCAAAACTTCCAGACATTTAAACAGGTAAAGCACAAATGATATTGGGCACAATGATTCATACTAAATAAAATGAGTGAAACTTTTGCCTCTTAACTATAAAAAGCATGAACCATGAAACATTCTCCCCTTGGATTCAAATTCCATTCACATGTATTCACTCAAAATGTATCTAGCACCTGTGAGCTGGGCTCTCTGCTGGGTGGTGGGGACATCAAGAAATCAGACCATCCTCCTTTCGGCAGGAATCTTTATTCCTCCTAGAAGAGGAGTGTGCATATAAAAATCATGGCAGAGGGGAAGAAGTCATCCAAGGGAACGCAGAAATAGGGCTTCTAAAACTGACAGATGGGCCAAGGCAGAGAGAATGTTCTCTTGAGCTGGATTAGTGATATACCAACAGGGGGGTACTTCAAGCAACAGCAACGGTGAAAGCAAATTAATAAATGCAATAAAGAAAAACAAACTTACACGTATTAATGTCTTACATGTAGTATATGCCAGGCCCTGTAGTCTGTGGTCCCTTCGGGTTATCTCTTTGAGTGTAATTGAATACAACTAGCAACGCACTATGACTTTGATACACTTAACCTGATACTTTTCTCACCCCAGATTAACAGACACTGCTCAGAGGATCTCATCTAAAAATACCCACGAAGTTGTATCCTATCATCAGTATTCTCCCAAAAGGAGTTCTGTGGTCAGTCTTGAAAGTAATGACTTTTCTTCCACTATCCATGGAGGAAAAACAGATGTACCAATTTAAAGTTTCATAATTTTCTGAATAATGTATAGAAATTATTTTCTCAGTTTGGACATTCTCAAGATGATGATGAATGGTACATGTCATGAAATGTTTCTGTAAGATCAATATTCCTTTGACAATGATGTGTTTAAAAAGAACAGTGAAACTTCTTAGGTGTGTAGGCCCTAGAGACTTCACTACTTTATAATCTCATTGAGAAAATACTTAATTACACGTAAAAATAAGATTTAAATCCAAGTTGTGTCATTTCTATGCTTAGGATACAAATCAATTTTTTGTATTTAAAAAATTACATTTCCTTCTCTCCCTCATCAAAGTTCTGTGATAATTTTTGTTTAACCATCCTTCCCCCAATTCTATATAATTCATTAAGACATTAATATTATTACCAATATAAATAATGTAAAGTGACATTTTAAAAGATAATGGCATTTAATCTTCTAAAATAAATTTATCATCTATTAGAGATAAAAGTACCATACAAATGATAAAATAGACTTATTTCATTGATACAATTAATCTATTAGTGATGAGGTAACCAATCAACTTTGCAGACTGAAAAATTAACGGACCATTATATGATCAGGATAATTTTACTGCATGCGGCATAAACGCACTTTCAACCACCTCTAGCAAACAAGAGTAATGTACTGGCTAACATAACCAAGGCAAGGACAGAGTTGTAATGAGGGCTCAGGGATAAGTGTTATCCTCTTCATTCTGCACCTCTCTTTATGTTGACTTCTCCCATAATTGCTAGACACAGTATTAGTGGTAGTCTCCACAGTTAAATTACCTCCCGTATGAAACTGAATAAGGGTTAAGAGTTCTTCCATATTGTCCCAAATGCACAAATCTCAATGAAAGATTCTTATTGGTCCGCCTGAGTCCGATGCTGACTCAAGTAACACTAATCACCATGAAGAGAGTATCAAAATCTTTATGAAGATGGCAACTTCTTTTGGAAACATCTAGTTAATATGGGGGCAAGAAAATTGCTAGAATGAGTTGGCGGGGAAGTGCGGTGCACACATGGTGAATTGTTGCATCAGGCACACAAAACAACAGATGGTTTTAAACAACAATTTGTTTTGTCTTCCTACTTTCTAATTGGCGACCATTGTCCTAGAAGCGTAATTGTACTTATTCTCTCTTTTTTTTTCTTTTTGAAGCACAATAAAAGGTTCCACAATTTTAAGGCAGCAAACAGAAGAGTTTAACTCACATATATTGCCAAAGTTACATGGAGAGGAAAACTCAGGTTATTTTCAAAGGAATACTATTCACTTGGATCACCTTAAGGGAGTTAAAAATCCTTCCAAAGATAACTAACTTTGTGATGATATTATAGACTGAATATTTGTGTCACCCCAAAATTCATATGTTGAAGTCTAATCCTCAATATGATGGTATTTAGAGGGGGAACACTTGGGAGGTAATTACATCATGAGGGAGGAACTCTTATGAATGAGATTAGTGCCCTTTCAAGAAGAGACCAGAGAGCTATCTTGCTTTTATCCGTCACGTAGGGAGGGACGTTGAAGTCAGCAGTTCTGCAGGTCAGGAGAGGGTTCTCACCATAATCTCCTATTTCCCACCTCCAGAACTGTGAGCAAATGTTTCTGTTGTTGATACGCCACCTAGTTTATGATATTTTGTGATAGCAGCCCAAGCTGACTGAAACAGATGATAACTAAACTGATATTATGCAAAATAATATGAAGATTTTATTGTCAGGAGTTTTTTGTAAACTCAAAAACCTTTAAAGAATATAGTAGCTTAAAGAGAAACTCTATGATACAATGTAATAAAAATAAGTATAGTAATATAAGTAAATATATTGTACTGAAACAAGGCTCAGAAAATATTATCTTTCAAATCTTTCAAATAAACAGGATGTTTTTCTTTCCTACTGTGAGTAGGGGTGGCTGTTTACTTTTCAACACTTAATATTTTTTCTTTTGTGCCTAAACTTTGTGAGCTAGGTCCGTGAGACCCTAGAGATCCAGGTGGAGTTTTCTGGAAGTTGGGAACCAGCTACAAAAATAATAAAATAATTAACAAGGAAACCAGAACATTCTTTCTTTTACTTTCTTTGCTGTTATTTTAAAAATTATTTTTAAAATAAATTATTTTAGCATTAATTTTGTGAATCATATTATTAACATTTTGTTTTGTTTAAGCAATTATTGAGTGACACAATATGCTGCTATATATATTTAGGAATGATACAATGGTAATGCATCACTGTGTAAATTCTCTGATGGAAATGGTTTGGGTCAGTTCTGTTCACTGCTTTATCCTTAATGCCCAGAACAGTGGCTGGTCCCTAGTAGATATGTCATTATTTTAAAAATAAATTAGCTTATCTTTGTCATATTGTAATTCCAGATATTTTCTATTGATATGTATTAAAATTCATCATGCTATTATAATTGTAGACATCAGGTCCAGCTCAGGTAGCAAATATAAATGAACAATGACAAAAAAGATATGAAGAAACTTATGTATCCTTTTATCTTACTTTCATATCACATTTCTGAAATTCAAGGCAGGACAAAAACCGGTCAAACCAAATGGAAGGAGAATCTTACACCTGGCCATCATGCAAATACATCAGATGATATGGATCTATTCTATGAGAAAAAGCCTTAGTTTTTAAGATTGGATATTTGTAAGAATTTAGATTTCCCAACAGAGAAGTCATACATTAGAGCATCACATACATTTGCTTATTTCATTCCCAAATGAAACAAGTCACCATTTTAGGGGGATTTTAATGGAACCATGCCTAGCTATTTTGTGTCTTTGAGTTGTCAAAGAAAATTACCTTTGTCAATAGATTTCACCCACTTTTGAAGTACTGATATGTTTTCCACTATTTTAAAGCAAATCTTGAAGGAATTGGCAGCTATGTTGCTTGCATTCTGCATGCAACTGGACAAAAAATGTAAGTGTCCCTTGGTGGAGCCAGCTCCTAGCTTTCATCTATTGTGTGCACATTGTTGCCATCAAAGAAGAATTTGCATTTTATGAGCCCATCTTGGAACCTGGAAAGAATGTCAGTGTCTTCAAAATGGTAAAAAGCTTTTTTTTTTTTTTGGCCAGGGAAAGCTTCCATTGGAAGACAAATCTTGGTGTTCTCTGCACAGGTGGAGCACCTGTGATGCTTGGCAACACATCTGGCTTGGCTGCTTTCTTGAAGAAAGGCGCTCCACATGTCATAATGACTCACTGCCTTCTATACGGGCATGCAATGTCATAAGAGCCTCTGCCAGCAATTCTGAAAGAAGCTTCGTCCACTGCCATGGAAAGATCATCTTTATCAGAGCCAAGAATTCAAATCACTCATTTCAGCATGTGTTGTCAAGGGATGAAAAAAGAATGTGGACTTCTTCACCACATGCTCCAAAAGCAAAACTTTAAGTGTTTGATTGTACTTTGGGAAATAGTTTTACCTTTTTGTTTTCTCTATTTCTCTTTTATTGATTTTTTTATTATTATGATTATTATTTTTTTTTTATGGAGGGGAGCAGACAAAAGATAGAGTGCTCTAAAGGAAAATCTACTCAGAACTACTTGACAAGGAAGAGTTGATCCATATCTTGGCAAAGAAAAAGATATATCTGACAGTATAAATGAGCTAATGTATTCAAGACAAAGCCTTGAATTATAGATGCTGCTCAAAACAAAACAAAACAAAACAAAAAATATACAACTCCCATCCCTACTTCAAACCACCACTGCAACAAACTACAAACTATTTGCATGCAAGTCACCAATTATGAACCAAAGACTAGAATTAGGCAAATATCCTAAATTTATAAATGCTAGAAAAATCATGTGTTTTAGTCTGTATTGAGGGTGATAGAGTCTTGCCAAATTCTCTGTGTAAAGAAATGTACAGATCCATGGAAAAATTAGAGTCCTTCCTAAGGTTACTTTTCCCAGACAAACTTAAATATTGAAATCTGGATCAGTGATCTTCTTCTTCTTGTCAAAGAAAGCATCACTGTGGCAGATTTTGACCTTGAATACTTCAGGATAAAGGACCTGCCCTGCCAGGATTTCAAGTCAAGAAGTCCCAGAGAATTCAGTTATTACTTGACAATGCACACTCGCCTGCCAAAAGCCATTTGCGAAAACATTAATTCTACTCGTATGTCTTTGTAAGTGAGGTTATTAGCATATGGAGTCACTTAAACAAACCACCAAAAATATCAAAATTAGATGTCAAAGATAACATGCCTGCTTTCAAATTAATGACAATTCCATATTTTTTAAACCTGAATAATACAGATTCTCACTGACATTTTCCTTGGGGCAGAATTTATTCCTCATATTTGCAAAATTTGGATCTTAAACTTTGGATGCCTTAAAATTATTAGTAAGCATCCTTTAATTATATTTATAAATACATGGGAGCAAGAAAGACAAAAATCTTTGAAGATCTCTTTCATGTTTTGTCTCTCACAATTTTGTGATTAAATAGGTATGGCAGTTATAAAGTTACAGTTTCCACACTTAAGTAGGTACTCCCGAATGATCAGCAACCTGGACCACTCCCTTTCTCCAGATAACTTTGTTTCTAGGTCTCCGTGGAGGCAACCTGAACTTCTTCACACATTGGATTTCTAACTCTGTCATGCCCTTCTTGCTCTCAGTAGATGAGCTTGATTTTTTTCTTCACTGGGAAGTTTCTTCAACTTCCATCACCAAACCTGTAAACTAATATGCATCTGTAGATCTACTCTTTCTCCTTTCTCTCCACTTATCATGACTTTTGGTACAAATGGCTGGAACCCAGAGCTGGCAGTGCTCTGTCTGCAACCATGCTAATGAGAACACCTATGAGATGGCAGATCACCAAGATATCAGTGTCCCTAAGAGCCCGTGTAGATTTGAGTTATCCTACCAGCATGATTTCTTCCCACATGGGAGAGAAAACTAAACTTCTTTTTCCTTCAAGTCATGGTATTAGAGGGTCCTTTTGTTATAGTAATTTAGCTTTTTCTTGAACTAATTCACTAAGGTTCTGTCACTTTCTGTATGATCTCATCTAGTGCAGTGACTTCAATTATTTTCAAATGTTACTAATTCAGTATCACTCTCCACATCCCAGAGCTGCATATCTAAATGCCCCAGTGGGTACATGGATAACGCATAGAAATTAAAATTCAGTAAGCCCAAATCTTAATTGATCTCTTTTTGCTCAAACTTTTCTTTCTCCTCTGTAGCCCATCTGAATGGAGGGTGCCAACAGCAATCCAGTGGCTTCAGGTAGAAATCTTAGACTAACCTTCAACTTTTCTCTCTTATACCACTCACATCCAAATAAATAAAACTTTATCTATTCTACTTACAAAAGTCTCACAAAACCAACCACTTCTCCTTATGCCCCTTGTCAAGAATACAGGATGCTATCATATCTTCCTTGTGTTGCTACAGCTGACTTCTTACTGCTTTTCTTCATTTCAGTCTTGTCTCTCTCTGGTCCATTTTCCACAGTGCTTCAAGTAAGATTTCTATAAGGCAAATCTAATTCAAAACCCTGCAAAGATTCTCCAAAGTTCTTCAATAGAGTCAAGCTTTCTTTCTTTCTTTCTTTCTTTTTTAAATATTTTATTTATTTATTTGACAGAGAGAGACACAGCGAGAGAGGGAACACAAGCAGGGGCAGTGGGAGAGGGAGAAGCAGGCTTCCCGCGGAGCAGGGAGCCTGATGCGGGGCTCGATGCCAAGACCCTGGGATCATGACCTGAGCCGAAGGCAGATGCTTAACGACTGAGCCACCCAGGTGCCCCGAGTCAAGCTTTCTTAATAGGGCTCACAGGTCCTGCATAATCTGGCCTCGATAACTTTTCCAATGTTATCTATTATTCCTATATCCTTCAAATGTCATATTCTAGCCATTTGAGCCTCTTGGAGGTCTGCAATTACTCTCTCTTACAACCACAACTTCAAATAATCTGTTTTCTATGCTAAAAGCAAACTCTTCCTCATCAACTGGCTAATGACTACTTCTCCTTCAGATTTCAACTTAGAGGCCACTTCCTCAGAAAATCTTTCTTAATTCTTTCAAGTTTGGGCTCAGTGATCCTGCTATTACAGGAAGGAAGTGTGCTGTCTTCACAGTAAATAGCAGCAGTCATATTGCATTATAGTGTCTTTTTACTCTTCACCTGTCACTGGGTGGGGGGGGGATGGAGGAGACAAACTTTATCCTACTTATTCCGCATGTTCTATAGTCTGCCACCCCCATGTCTATTACTAGCACATCGTAGAAATTCAATAATGACATACAATAGTAATAAAGTATGCATATCATTTTGCTTGAGTTTAACACACTTTCTTGGGGAGAGTTTATAGCTTTTTTTAACTTCTCAGACAAGTCCATGGCCTCAGAAGAACTAAGCATGCAGGCTTAGAGTATGCTAACTGTTAAGACATTGTAAGATATAGTCCTGCAGATTCTAACAGAGTATACAAAAATAACCCACCCCCCCATATATTTGTACAAATGGTCAATTGAAATAATAACAGATGGTTATCCCTTTACCTCAAAACTGAAAAATATACAAATATCGTTCCCTCAGTACACATGTACATGTACACATGGACACACACACATACACAATACCCTTCTTGGCAATACCTTTTGTAGTAATGCACAAGGGAATTCCTGTGAAAAATCTGAAAGCTTTCAAGAACCTATGGTTCAAAAGCACAAGAGAAAAAAAAGCTATGAAAATCAAAAATAGTTCAGCGAATTTGGTTCAGGGACAAAATTCAGGGACAAAATCAAGATTGGGTTGGTTTATTTGTTTTTTAAACTTTTTAAATTTTGCAATAGATTCATAAGAAGTTGCAAAAATTGTACAGAGAGGTTCCATTTGCTCATCGCCCAGCTTCCCCCAGTGGGAACATCTTCTTTAACTACTGTGTTCTCAAAACCAGGAAATGAGTTACTCTTCATTAGTTTTCCCAATAGAAAATATTCTGTTTCATAACTGAGTCTTTTATTTTCACCATGGAAAACTGTCTAAAATTTGATTAATTCAGTAATCATTTGAGTTACATTTATTGAGCATTTTCATGTCTATCAGCGAATATATTAAGTACTTCAAATTCTTAAAGTTAATCCCGTGGAGTAGATACTAATATTCCCCAATATATAGATGATGGAACTAAAGCATAGAGAAGTTGAGTAATGTGCTTAAGGTCACACAGGCAGTGAATACATGGGCTGGGAGACTTCAAAGTCTGCAGGCCACCACACTTGAACGATGATCTACTTCCAAAAATGCTTTCCGTCTCTGGAAGAGTTAAAAATTAATTGACCATCTCTCATTATGAATTAGATTAAACCGTGTGCACGCTTGCTTGTATTCTTCTAAAAACAGATCTAAGATCTATCTCCCTGGAGGAAGAGTGGAAAATCAGGAAAGAAAGAAAAAAGAGAAGATTGTGTTTACCAGGTGTGGGTGGGAAGCCAGGAAGAACAAACAAAGGAAGTAACTGGGGGCTGGTTGTTTCTCGAGGGTACCTGTGTATGAGGTTCATCTAGGAAGACAGAAAAGTGGCTGGAAACTGAAGGCTAACCTCAAAAGTCTCCAAATACTGCCCCAAACAGGTTCTGAATCCAGGAAGAAGAATTCAAGTCTTTTCATCATGCCCTTGCAATGTCATGCCTCCAGGATCCAGACTCAAGACACTTTACCAGCACATTAATCATTCATTCCAGATTTTATGGGTCAATTCTAACTCTGATTATTCTGGTCTCATAGGTTTGAGACATAAAACATAAATATCCTGGAAATTTCTGTATTATGCATTAGCTTGACAAAATTCTCAATTATGTCTCAATTTTTCATACCTGATTATTTCATGACGACTCTGAACCACATTCTGGTTCATACCAAACACCCCCATGCTTTGTCCCTTCAGCCACCATAAGGTCAGATTATTTCAATTATTTGATATTTTCCCTAGACATCGAGACAGTTATAACATTCCTTTTCTGTGAAGATGCATTTTGAAATCTGAACAATCGCTTTCGATATCACTTTGATATTCAAACTGTTCAAAAGGTAGGAACTGCCTATACTCTGATTTGACTGTAAATACTGTAAACATTTTCTCTTCAGAGTAGTTCATGGTAAGGAAAAAAATCCATCGTTTCATTCTTAGCATAATTTGTAGTATACATCATAAGACAAATTCCTCCTTCCTCCTGTTATTGGCAGATGTCTTAATCTTTCTTTCATATTAATGAAATCCTCAACTGTGGGACTTACCCAACTTTAAAAAAAATCTTCAGTAAAGTTAATAACCTCAGAGAGTTTGCAAAGCTAGTATGGAATTTACAGAACAAAGCTGCGAAGAGCCACAGGCCTTCTCTAATAAAGACGTTGCTTGTTTCTACTGCATAGTTTTGCTTACACAGCTTTAAAGACGTTCTCTCTGTCTTGAGGGTACTAAGCCCATTCAAATGCCCTATTTTTCTTCTAATTGCTTTTCTGCCCCTGGCTTGTTAGCAAGTCTTACCATCACACACACGCGCACACACACACACACACACACACACACACACACACACACACACACACACTCCCTTCCCCCCACTTCAGTATTTACCTCCAGGCAATCAAGTTCATCTGCCTCAGGATGTAGGAAACACACTGCTCCTTAAAAATCCAGCAGAAATGTGCATATCTGAACCTTGGCACTATGTTTATAAGCTCTGTCAATTTCTCCTTCTCTTTTCTTTGTGTTCTGTGATATTCAGCACTTTCTGCAAAGAATGTAATGAAAAAAATAAGAAGATCAAAGTAGGTGCTTATCGCCAGTGACATGTCCAAACAGGCACTCTGGTCTTCTCTAATATGCTCATCTAATTTGCTCCGGAGCCCAGGCCTGGAAGAAAAGCATCTTGAGGAAGTTTTCTTCCATGGGCCCAGCCATCTGCTAACGCGGGCCTGTGCCAGTAATTTACAAGTAATGGTTTACAGCTGTGAACCCTGGCTTCTGCGCTGTTTTGGTCATTTAGTAATTACAACAGTTTCATTAACATTTAAAGGGAATAGTCTGCTCAATATCAATTAGGGACTATCTGCAACCATGTAGCTCCATTTTCATATTTGCATTTGACATTTAATATTCTGCACACATAAATTCTTGGTCTTGAAAATGCATTGCCACAGAAGGTCAAAATTAATCCAGAGCCCATTTCTACCTAGCTCTACTAAGCTTTAGGAAATATTTCTGCAGAGAGTGGGAACATAAAAGGTTATTTTGGGGCGGTTTTACTCATCTGAACACTTAAGTACTTTTCCCCACCACTAAAGTTAAGGTTACAGAGTTCTCCTCAATTTTTGTTATATCTCCTGTATTCTGGGGACGTTCCAGACTTGTCTGAGGCAGATTTGCATAGTATTAAGCAGAAAGATGACATCTATTACTGGCAAATCTTACATAACTGCAGTGATATTTAACTTTAATATTTGAGGGTATTGAGGGGTGCTGTGGATTTCAACACTTAATAAATAGAACGAGACTATGACCAAAAAAAAGTCTTTCTAAGATCATTTATGTCAGGAAATAGGTTTTGATCTCCAATTAAATGGTTGGGCAAAGGGTGGTTATGGTAGGGTTTATGTCAGAAGAAACAAGAGCCCCATGGTGATTTGAATTTCATGTGGCTGAGGATGGCCCATGGATTTGATCCCTGATGGTAAGTGATTTTGGTAGAGGTCAGAGTGAGAAAGATGGAGCAAATTCTGAGTGACCTGAAGATTTTTAAAGGAGTAGAAAACCAGAAGCTCCCATCAGGAGAGAGAGGGATGATTTGAGAGTATTAGGGGCAGATCACAGAGGTTGTCACTGAGTGGTTTGAGTGACAGAGGTTAAAACCAGTTCGAGCTGAAATCTGGGGTTTATTTTGACTCTTGTTTCCCAGGGTCTGGCTGTGATACAAGGTGAATCACTGAGCACGTACTATTATTCTAAGGGTCAGAGATAGGGAAAAGCCCACTGAATGAAGGGAGAGTGATGAAGAGCTCATTGAAAGACACTCCCATGGGCCAGTATAATTGGATTCCATGCAGGTATGTGCAGATAGGAAACCATGACTTACCTGATGTGGGGGAGTCTGCACCCTGCCATGTGTTAATGCGCATCTAATGCGTTTTTTTTAAATAATGCAAAACAGATCCATTTGCATGCACAACTATGAGGAGGGCTAGGATACTAGATAAAAAGGAAAACAGTCTTCTGTCAAATGGAGAAGATCAAAATGCATAAGCAGCTGACTTTGGGATCTGCTATAATGGGAAGGCTTGCTGTGTTGCCTTCAGATATAAAGTCTCTACCTGAGCTTCAGCAGGGTTTTCAAACATCCCTTCCTGCTAGACCAGCTTTTCTAATCCCTTCTAATAGCCAAGCTGGTATTCTAGATGTAGCCAGAGAGCTAGGGTCTTGTCTCAGTGAGTCGAAGAATGAATCTCGCAGACAAAGGAGAGTGAGTAAAGCGACAGAGTTTTTATTAACAAGGATACAGAAAAATCTCTCAAGAGTGAGAGGTGTCCCAGCAGGGTTGCCACTGAGGGCTTTTGGGATTGGTCTTCTATTGAAGGCTAACCAGGGAACTTAAATCCTTTTAACATCTCTACTGGTAGCACCACTGAGTAAGGACTAGTGATGCCTTTAATGGCTTTCTTCCTTTTTAGGGTCCGGTAATTCTTTGTTGGTCACAAGCAGCTTTTACAACAAGACCACACCTCTGACACCTAGGGCAGGGTGGTCTGGTTTGTTCCTTTATCTCTGGTTTCCTTACACCTCCACATTTTTGTGAGCCTGATCCCATAGCCCCTTACCTATCTCTCCTTACCTAGCCCGGCCTGTCCCTTACTCACAGATACCCTATGTTCCCCTTCTGTTTATCTAGGAACTTTCCCATGAAAGTTTGAGTTTTAACACTATTCACAGCCTTAGGCTTCTCAAGCAGATAGAATGACTTCAGGAGCACAGATAAAGTGAAAATCAGTGGTGGTGGTGGTGGGAACCTGTACGTGCTAGAGCCCTAAGGTTTGGAAAGAAGTCCCACTTCCCACCTCCTAGCAGCTCAGCCTCAGGTAGGGATGAGAGGTGGAAAGGAGCAGTGCCAGCCTGTAGGGAAATATCCTGACCAGATCATTTAGGTTGTCTTTAACAATTATATCATATAACTCATATAATCTGCTAAAAGTGAGTTACAAAACAAATCACTCAGGGCCAGTTTCATTCAGCATACATAAATGACATTGTCTCACATATTCCTTGGCTCCTTCAGAACTTACTTGCAATGACTTCCTATTGCTTATTAGACAAATCCAGAAGGTTTGCTCTATCTTGTCAAACACTTTATGATTAGCTTATCACTAAGCATCTCCAGTTGGCTTGTGCTTTTGTAACTTTTTCCCCCCAGCTAGCATATTCAGGAGGACAGGGTCAGATTCTTCTACTCTACCCTCAGCTGGGCCTAGGAAGTTATTGCCAGCTCTCAAAGTCTGATCAGGCAAGCAGAAAGAAGGCCTAATGATCAGGGAAATCAATAAAAATAAATAAATAAATCCAGCTTCCAAGATTGATGGTCAGGAGCATGACTTCAGTTTCTAAGAAATCTAGAACACAGAATGATGCAAAGTCTGAAACATGGGCATTGGGGACACTAAGTTACAAAGTGAACATGGATCTTGGGACAGGGACAGATTCCTCGGTTTGTCAGGTTATCAGATAAGCAACTTATTCCACTGACTCATGCTTATAGAGAGAGAGCTTAGTGTATCTTTTGGGACTTCAGGCATTTGAAGGCTCAGCAGGTAGATGGAACCAGAGCCCTGATTCCAGAGGTAATGTTTCTGGGCAAAGGGATATTTCAAAAAAAAGAAGGTAAAGGAGAAGGAGAAGAGGAAGAAACAAAGCAAGAAGATTGCAGGACATATGAACAATAAACAGTATATTAAAAAGCGCTGTCTGGATTTCATTGACCTTGGTAAACAGTAGGCTAGCTCTGATATCTTAGGGCAAAGTCAGTCATAGGTCTGGAGTCTTGGGGAATTTGTGATGAAGGAGTCCTACAGTAGCTAGTAAAGATCAATTAGGAAGCTAGGATTGTGAAGAACAAATATTTCAACCCTGGAAGACACTGAAGGAAAACTGTCAAGGGCTCAGTAATGCAATGAGAGGAGGGAGGAGAACCAAGAATCAAGAAACGGAGTGGTAGGGCATTATGGGAAAATAATGAGCCTGATTCTGAGTCCATGCAGACTGACCCATAGCTTCTCAAGTTTCCTGTGTCTCAGGTTGAGGTGAGTCCTCATCATGGGTAGAGCTGAAACTATAGAATAATGGCTTTGGCCGTACTGGAGAGAGACCCAGGCACCTATGACCATAATCTCTTCATGGTTCATCAAATTGCAATCTTAAACACATTTAAGAAAACAAAATTTTAAAAATTGACAAAATTTGTGTGTGCTTGCATTTTTCTTTCTGTATTAATCAGGGTAATTAGCTGCTGGGCTGTCAAAATGCATAAGCCTCAATAGTTTAGCAAAATAGTGTTTTCTGTCTTATTCATCTATAGTCTACCCATGACTCCATGAAGTCATACCACAGACCCTGCTATTTCAGATTTGCCTTCATTTTCCTCTCTGTTCAAGCAGCCCTGGGTGGGAACCAAGAAGAAGGAAGGGATCACTACCATTGGCCCAGAGCAGAAATCAGTCATGCCAGCAGGTGGTTGGAACCAGAGCCCAAATATGACTGGGGAAAGGGATATTTCCTTATCTCTGTCCATAGCACAAAGAAGCTAAGAAATGTTGTCTGTGTACAAAAGAGAAAGAGATACTGGTGTAGTAAATGACTAACACATTTTGTCTTGAAATCATGGAATGCCCAGATAACTATAGAATAGAAGAGAGAGGGAAGAAACATGCAATGAGTTTTATAAATTTTACAGATTTATACCAGGTTATCTATCAAAGAATTTTAAGGTACATAAAATCCTTCACTCTCCAAATGGGAAGATTAAAGTCCAGAAAATTAGATAGGTTAAACGTATGTAGGTAGTACTTGTCAGGTTGAATTCAAACGTATCTGTTTCTCAAGAACCTACCAGAAGTCTTTGGTGAGTTTTTTTATGACATAGCAAGGAGGGACGGGGGGATTAGAGTCAGACAAGCGCATATGAATCTATAATGTGCATTTGCCACTTGCTTGTGTTCCTGAATTGGTAACTTCTCTGAAGCTTCACTTCAACTGTGAAATGGAGCTATTGTGATATTTGCAGCTTTGTCATGATCAAATAAATAATACACTATTTCTAAACCCTTCCTAAATATTGAAATTACCTAGGATGCTCACAGGAAATACATATATTTCAATAGGGTCTTTCAAATTCTGATAGATAGGGACTGGATTGAAGCCTGGGCATTTCTATTTTTACCAAATGACCCAAGACAGCTGGAGAAACACATAACTGAGGTACATACATCAGCACAGTTATTATTTTTTTCTTTAAATTTTTTATTGTTATGTTAATCACCATACATTACATCATTAGTTTTGGATGTCGTGTTCCATGATTCATTGTTTGTGCGTAACACCCAGTGCTCCACGCACACTGTGCCCTCTTTAATACCCATCACCAGGCTAACCTATCCCCCCACCCCCCTCCCCTCTAGAACCCTCAGTTTGTTTTTCAGAGTCCATCATCTCTCATGGTTCGTCTCCCCCTCCAGTTTCCCCCCCTTCCTTCTTCCCCTCCTGCTATCTTTTTTTTTTCTTAACATATACTGCATTATTTGTTTCAGAGGTACAATCTGTGATTCAACAGTCTTGCACAATTCACAGTGCTCACCATAGCACATACCCTCCCCAATGTCTATCACCCAGCCACCCCATCCCTCCCACCCCCCACCACTCCAGCAACCCTCAGTTTGTTTCCTGAGATTAAGAATTCCTCATATCAGTGAGGTCATGTGATACATGTCTTTCTCTGATTGACTTATTTCACTCAGCATAACACCCTCCAGTTCCATCCACGTCGTTGCAAATGGCAAGATCTCATTCCTTTTAATGCATCAGCACAGTTCTTATCACTTAATAGCTGTTGTTATTATTGAAGTTTCCAGCCTGGTTACTTATATTTCCAAATATTATCTGCTCCAGAAGTCCCACTATTACTCACTATCTATTCATCAAACTATTCCTATTAGTTCGTGTTGCATCCTCTGGGGCCCTCTGCAGTCTTGGGTCACAACTTATTATTTAGTTTTTACTATGAGAATACTGAGATCTGTCTTTCAGATGGATTTTATAACTTGAGGCTGAGCCCTTAACTTTAAGCATCAGAAACTAGATCTGGGCTAATTTAAATAGAAAAAAAAGCTTTTACAGGATGTTGGATGATTCAGAATCTCTCAAAGGGTGAAGGCGTGGACTGGAGAAGCAGGGATTTGTTTCATAAATCTCACGTCACAGTCCTGTGGCAGTCCTACTGTTGCTGGATTCAAACTGCCATTCCTTGCTCCTCTGACTCCACCAAAACTGGGCACCATCTGCCGTTAGTTCTGTCCCTTGTATGTTTTGTACCCAAGTCACTTGCCTGTATCTTAGCTAGAAGGGAAGCTGGAGAAATGAGATTGCTATTACCTCCGCCTCTTTCACAACTCATACGATACGAAATTCCTCAAACGAGAAGGAGGATCCAGAAGCTACATCATGAAAGGGGTCAAAAATGTCCACCATGACACCCTTTCTAATGTCTACCTCACTCTGGTGTCAGATTGACACAGTCAAATGAGGGATAGAGGGAAAGTTTAATAAAGGGAACATCTTCCAAGGTATGAACAGGTTAAGGGAATTTGGCAGAGATGATGTAACCACCCAGGACCAAGAGACTAGGAGGGCCATTACCATTCTTCGAGGGGCTCGAAGGGGAAGAAGTTACTAGGATCCAAAGACACTAGCCATAGCTGGTCACCTGGATTAAAATGCTATGATCTTTGCTTAGAAGAAAATTAGCCAACTGAAGGCCTGGCAGGAAGGGAGCCAGGGGAATAGAAAAAGACTCAATCTTTCCCTCCTTTACGTTTTCTGTTAATGCCTGCCCTTGGTCAAACCTGACCAGAAGTTGGAAGGCAAAGGAGCTCAACTGATGCACTCCAAAAATGTCAGAGTCCTCGGGCACAGAGCAGGTGGAAATTGGATCACTAGGGACTAATGAGACATACCAGGGAAGGACTAAGAGAGGCTTCTAAGAAATGACGGTGGCCTCTGACCAATAACCAGCAAGAAGCTGAGGCCCTCCTTCTAACAGCCCACAAGGAATTGAATGCTGCCAACAACCATACAAGCTCAGGAGCAGATTCTTTCCCAGTCAAGCCTCGGGTGAAAACGTATTCCTGGCTGACATCATGATGAAACCTTTGTGAGATCCTGCAGCAAAGGATCCAGCTGAGCTGGGCCCAGACTTCTAACCCACACAAACTGTGAGCTAATAAATGTGTGTTGTTTTAAGCCAAAAGAGAAAAAAAGTAATGTGACCAAATTATAAAAATATACATTAACTAGAATAACGACGAAAATAACTCCATGTTCTTCCACTCTAATAGAACTTCTTTTTTTGACATTTCTGTATTTTTTAATCCTTTTTCCCTATATATCCTTTAAACATTATTTAAGCACAGGGGCGCCTGGGTGGCTCAGTCATCAAGCGTCTGCCTCCGGCTCAGGTCGTGGTCCCAGAGTCCTGGGATCGAGCCCCGCATAGGGCTCCTTGCTCAGCGGGGAGCCTGCTTCTCCCTCTCCTTCTACTGCTTCCCCTGCTTGTGCTCTCTCGCTCTCTCTGTCAAATAAATAAATAAAATCTTTAAAAAAAATATTAAACATTATTTAAGCATAGTATTGAATAACTTTACATTATTGATTTTCTTATCAGCCATTTTCTTTTGTTCACTAGAAACTATCAAAGATAGCTGAGAAAGCTTAACAGTAATTGTCCATTCCACTGACCCTTAACCTTGAAAAAAGGTTAATTTAGAGAGGAGATGAAATTATTGGCTAAATTTTATGTCATTAATTCTTGTTGTCCCTCATTTTCAATCACATATATGGAGAAAAATGTGGGCTACATTTTGACACAGAGGAGTTTGGTGCTTTTTTTTTTTTTTTTTTAAGCCTTTGCATTTAGTAAAAGAGAGAATAGCTATCAATATTTTACAGCTATGACAGTAAGTAAGGATGGGTTTGATTAAGTTGTAAGAACAAACAACTCCTCAAATCTCAGTAGCTTAACAAATTAAAGTGTAGTTTTCTTGTTTGTTTGTTAGTTTTTGTTTTTGCTTATTTAGGTAATCTCTATACCCAATGTGGGACTCGAACTCATGACCCTGAGATCGAGAGTCACACGCTCTTCCAACTGAGCCAGCCAGATGCCCCAAGTGTAGTTTTCAATCACTGAAAGTCCTCTATGACTCCAGGGCAGCCACCCTCAGTGGATGACTTGGGTTCCTTTAACATCTTAACACAAGGTCTCTGCCACAACCAACCTCAAAGGGCAAGAAAGAGCTAGAGATTCAACACTGGTAATTAAATACTTCAGATTGAAATATTTTAACTTTGCTAAAATTTAAGTAACCAAAGAAAGTCCCTTGGCCATGCCTGAATACAAGGGGGCTGGAAGAGCAATCCAGTGTGTGCCCAGAAGGAAAGAAGTCCTGGAAATATTGGCAAGCCACTATAAAGTTGACCACAGCTTCTCACAGATTTGTTTGGATGTCTATTGTTAACAGTGAGGTAAAATAATACCTTAGGACAGAGATTTATTTTAGATGCTTATGCCTTTTCTCTTTTATCAAAATCTAAGAAATCTCTTATGCAAGTTCAGTTTTGTTTTGTTTTAACAATGAGGATACAGATCTCTTCCATTTACAGAGTTAGTGCTATTATTGTAGGAAAGGAAATGAGTGCTCAATCTAGTTCACATAGTATCAATGGGAATGACTAAATATTTACAGATGATTTTGAGAGTTAACAAGTCACTTTCACCCTCATCAAGATCAATACTGATGATACTAGGAAGCCAATTTTTCATTAAGTAAAGTCAATAAAGATGATACAGATCTATATAAAATGGAGAAAATAAGAGCTGCTGCACATTCTGTTGAAACTTACAATACATATAAACAAGATCTATGTGAAAATAGCTAATCAAAATGGCTAGATATAAATAGAACTTTAAAAAAATCTTCAAGGTTAAAGCATTTGTCATTTTTTTTCATTTCTGCTTTAGGAAGTTCTATTACTTGGTTTTTCCACAGTCTCTGGAAGCACTATGCTTGCACCCATGCTTTACCTGGGCTGATTAGACCCAGATGGATGTCAATCCATTGGATGACCCAAAACCAAGCAGAATCTTTTTGGATAATATAAATATTGAGATATCAGATGGCATTTGGATTTAAAATTTCTAGGAAGGAGTCATAGGTTTGGGAGTATTGGGCCATGTGCAAGAGAAGGAAGAAGAAGGAGGCTGGTTGGGATATGGAGCAGGATGAAGCAGATGCATGGGGAACCAAAATGATGAAGATTGTTGGGTGCTGAAGGACTGGTATTTGGTAAGCTGAAGGTCCAACTGGACTGTGGTTCTTGAGCTTAGATACCTGTGAGAAACACAATAATCCCTCTTATTTCAGCTAGTTTGAGTTAAGTTTCTGTTCTTTGCAAATAAGAATTTTCAGTAAAGCACACATTAAAGACCCACTATAACACACACATCGTTTTATGGAAACTGCTCTAAAAACCTTGTTACAGAAAACACCATTAAAAATTGCCTTTTATTGGGCACCTGGGTGGCTCAGTTGGTTAAGCGACTGCCTTCGGCTCAGGTCATGATCCTGGAATCCCGGGATTGAGTCCCACATCGGGCTCCCTGCTCAGCAGGGAGTCTGCTTCTCCCTCTGACCCTCTTCCCTCTCATGCTCTCTATCTCTCATTCTCTCTCTCTCAAATAAATAAATAAAATCTTAAAAAAATAAAAAATGAAAATTGCCTTTTATTTTCACAGATTTAGTCATCCTGAGATCAGTGCATACCTACCATGTACCTAATCATAGTAATATTAGTAAACATGGCAAAAACTATATCAAACATTTACTGTGACAGATTAAATTTTTTTTTTTTTTTTTTTACTAAGTAAACTCTACACCCAATGTGGGGCTTGAACTCATGACCTCCAGATCAAGAGTCATATGCTCTACTGCCTGAGCCAGCCAGGCCCCCCATGACAGATATTTTTTAAGCATGTTGCAAGAACTATCTCACTTAATCCTTACTTCAACTCCAGAAAGTAGAAATTATCCTTAGCCTTGTATTCAAATGACACCACAAGGCACAGAGATATATAATCTTGCCCAAATTCAAATAAGTACAAGTGGTAAAACTGACACTTGAAAACATACTGACATACAGGGCATCTTATCTTTTAGAACATCGACTATCAGTTGCTGCATTGTTAACTTTTTTCCTCACTATTTTTAAAGGCCCTAGTGTTGATTTAATAGTTGATATGAACTATATCACATATTTTTAAATTATATTTATCAAATATCACTTTATATTTACTTAATTTTACTTAGAATCTTCTTAAGGGTTGTCTGATGCTGATTTTCATTTATATGGTGGAATATTTTGATTGAATCTCACAGTTTCATGAGGGCATATCAGAACTATGACTGTTTATTGGTTTAAAAAAAAAACCAAAATTATTTATCTAGTTCATATTTTAAAAGACCAGTCATGGGGTGGCTGATTTCTTTGTATATGATTGTAAGATTTGCACTACCTAACTATAAATTTTTACAGTGGGAAAACAAAAACAAAGCCAAACAAACAAACTGTGAAAAGGGAAGCATTACATGGAGCAGACAGTTTCTTGAAAGGGATTTGACCAGCTCAGAAGCATCCTCGGCTACAACCAATTATACCCTTTCTCGTATGTGGTTTTTCCTTGCCTCTTTGTTCCGTTGCTTAAATTCTACCATCATTGACTCATTTGTTTAGATATTATGTATTTGGGTCTTTAGGAATCTTATTTAAAATGACCAATTCCAATGGGATATGGCACTCCCTGAAAACCTTATCCATTTAGAACTATGGGAGTGGGAACTTCCCTGGAGTAAAGACCAGGTGGAAAGAACTAGCCTTGCATATCATTCTCCAGAATAATTAGGGGACGAATAGTTACAAGGAATTTTGGAAAGAGGAAGTGGGATGAAGTTGAAAGCAGTTTTCATGATTTTTTTTTTATTTCTTTGTTTTTTGTTCACACTACTTTTCCTATAGAAGGGAGAGCTGTGTTGTTAGGAGGAGAACGTGGGGGTTCGAAGAGCCAACGTGGAGATATAAACTGAGATCAAAATCCTGAGTTGTTTCTAACTTGATCAATAACCAGCTGTGAGCTTGGGAAAGCCATTTTAATGCTTTTCCCTCATGGAGAAGTGGAGAAGAGTAATATCTATTGCAACAGTAAATTCTACATTCTACTGATGAGACACACGGCTTGCCTTGTGTATGCCTTTTGTATGCATGTGTACAGACGTAATTGTAAAGACCATTATCAGGTATTTAGTATGTATTGGGAGCTGTGCCATGTACTTTATGTACATCATTACGTTCAATCCTCAAAACAATCCTATAATGTAGGTTCTATTTTTATTTTGTTTTACACAGAAGGAAGCCAAAGACTTATAGAAATGAAGGAAATATCCCCAAACCTTACAGCTAAGGATCCTGGCAACTGACTCCAGAACTTACACTCTTCATCACCTCGTTATAATGCAGCCCAGATTTGCTATTTTTGTTAAACAATATATTTTACATATGTCCCGAACAGATTTAATAAAAAACTAATTGTCTGTTGTTCAGAATATTCTTTCCATCTTATGTAGGATGAATATGTGTAAGATGGGAACAAAGAAATTTGAGGAGTTTGTCTTAAGCAAGCTAGCTAAAAATAAATCTATGATGGAAAATGTGACCGCTCGGCTATAATCATCCCCTTGCCACTCACAGCCTAGATAATAGTTTGAGCCACTACCTACCTGCCCCCACACCCTGAGGCTGTCCCTTATCACTGGACTCCTTACTAAGTCAGACAGTAATCATTGCCACTAATGTTTCTGTATGGCCTCAGAAACACTAGAAAAATTTGATCCTACACTTCTGTGGCTACCACAAATCCTTAACTGATTCACTCTAAAATGGCAAAATACCTAGGACCTATCTCATATGAACATGAACTAAACATCAAGCTCCTGGCTCCAGACTCTTAGAAGTATTCCATTCTTACCCCTACAGCAGGAGTAAGAGAAGGAAACTGGAGCCGATGGAGTGGGGTAGGAATGGAGGGGAGAATATGCTCTCACTTACAGCAAGGTGCCTGACAACCTGTGGTCAGATGGGTCAGGTTGCCCAAGGATGCAACACTTGAGTCTGAGAGCAAAATAACACACATGAGGACATTAGGTCAGTGTCCCTGGAGGCAGCTGTCTTAATAAAAATTGATTGAGATAACACCATACAATTATTACATTGGAATCAAAAAAGTAATAAATAACTTTAAAAAAATATAATACATAAAAATTGATTGAGGACTGAGCAAGACTAAAAGATGACAGATAACGGAGAGAGGAGCTCATTTTTGGATTTCCTATGAATTGCCCAAAGACTTCCAACAGGGTCTCTGAAGCAAGTCATCTGACCCCAGAGTTAGAGACCTCCCCGCTCTCATCTTGAGTTATATGTGCAGGTCATTCTGAGCCACCTGTTCTCAGGGTTCTTGTGATTGTTAGTCATATCCTTTGGAAAGTGCCTAGAATTTACACATAAGGCAGTATTCAACAAATGTTTCATTCACTTTGCTAAATTCTGCAAAATGTAGGTTTACTTTTACATTTATGTGGCACTTTAATTAAAAGTAAACTCCCCTTTTGTATGCTCTCACTTGCCCTCTCGAGAAGTGACTGTCATTCTTATTCCATGTGGGAGAAACTGAGGTACAAAGAGCCTGCTGGGTATGACACGCTAGGTCAGGCTCATATGTAGTCCAATTCTGCTAATTCCCTCTGTGAGGATCAACGCCAGCACCACTTTGTCTTCAACATATTAATGTATATAGCAATCTAGCCATGTGGCAGATACTCTAACCAAGAATAATACCCAGATTCTGAGATTTGAGCACCAATTGTCAGGAGGTTCAAAGCACTGATTTATCCCAGTTCCTGCTCCCCCTCAAGCCGTGTACGGAGCTCTAATGATGAGCAATTGAGGAGCAGCATCTTTCCTCGTGTTCATTACTCTCCAACAAGATCTTAACTTGATAAGGCCACCCTGAAAAGGCTAGATCAGCTTTAGACAGGATAGCAGGTGCATTTATCAACTCCTTTTGTTTGCTGAGTCAGGGATTGCTATGGTTTTTAACTTTTTTTTTTTTTCCTACTAAAGAAGTTACTTACTTTTTTGTTTTTTATATTTAGGGGATTGCTATCTATTCATGACAGCATTTTCCATTATGGTACCTGAAGAAGGTGTTTAACCTTTTCTCCCAGTTTCTAAAATCATGTCATTTCAATAAATTGTATATATTATGCAATGAAATGCTAGAGAATTGTCTTATTACCTCTCGCTCCAAAATACTAGCATATGCCTAATTAATACAGGGATATTCCATAAATCATAGGTGCCAAGGATAAAGCCATATAACTGGGGAAAACTTTATAGAGAATATCAATCAGATCCTGGTACTTGTCATTTAAGTAGAGCACAATTCTCTCAAGGTTTACCAGCCTCTCTGAGCACCAGCCACAGCATTTAGAAACATTAACTCCTTGCGCTCCCAATGCTCAGAATAAATGAACTCCAGCTTGCTGTCCTTTTTATTGTTCCTGGCTTCTGTGTTCTTTTTTTTTTTTTTTTGGAGGGGGATGGGTAGTGCTGTTTTTACAATGTTTTGCAAGTAAAATGAGTAAGTTCAAAAGAGGGCAGATGCTGAAAAAAAAATCAACGCCATGTCTTTATTTGGCAGCACTTGGTTTGGCTAATTACTGGGTACAGGTAGGAAACACGGCTAATGGGGCTTAGCAACAGATGGGGAGCCCGTACAAAGCTGTGGGTTCTTCCTCTGCCCGTGCTGTGACTTCCTGCGGTGTTGAACAAGTCATTCAACCTGTTTTTGATTCACTTCCCTTTCACTAAATTATGGATAATAATGCCTACTAGGTATGTCACACATTGTGGAGAAGAATAGCTCATAGGAAGATCACAAAGCACTTTCAAAAGAGTTGAAACGCTCTATAGGCACAGGCTCTGCAGAACCAAGCTGAACAGGAGGAGATGCCCCTTTCAGTCAGGTCCTCTGTTTCCCATTTAAAACCAAAATGAATGCAAATCTGAAAGTGACTTTGCATTTGCCACGCATCCCCTCTGCCTCTCAGGCATCCTATCACTAACTGATTGTAACTATGCAAATGATACCGTTATCTGTGGCATACACTGGCGTTTCTACTGCAGCCCCAGCAGTTTGAAATGCTTGATGAATCCAGGGCTGATTGGCAGCTCCAAACTTATCTGTGACCTAATTTGTGGTCAGAAAGTACATGCAGATTTGGATAAGGGCGAAACCAATGACCGCATGCTTTCCTTGAGGTTTTAAAAGATTTGAAGTTTGGTTGCCAGGGACTTAAAAAAAATAAATAAATAAAAAATTTTCAAAAAAGGTCTGCATCTGAGATCTGGACTGAAAGCCGAATTTGTCAAATGCACCAAGAATTCTGAAGCTCTAGAGAGCTTCACGGAACAAAAAGTAATCCCGAGATAAAGAATAGGAACGATCTCTGCTGCAGCTAAAATGATTGCAGAGGGATGATCAGTGGCGATGATTTCCCCATTGTTACGGTGAAAGGAAATCTGCTGGGTCCCCATGCCAAGGAAGCAACGGATTTACCTCGGTAATTCCCAGGTGCTTTAAGCACTGGCTCCTGTACTAAAATAAAAACATAAAGAAAGAAGCCAGGTGTTAGATTACGTGCGTGTGGGGAGGACATCAGAGGAGGAGACGAACATGTATGGATAGCTCGCCAGGTTGACGCTATCATCACACTTCTATAGACTGCGCTACTGAACTCTACAGAGGTCCAGTGACTTGCCCAAGTTCACCGAGCTGGTAGGTGGCGGAGCCCGGAGAAAAACACACAGGCTCTGCTCTTTTTACTCTCCCAGACTGTCTCTACGAGTTGTTGTCTGGATCTCTATACCAACCGCGGGGAGAGAGAAGGCCGTCTGACCCGTGGGGTACCCCAGGCCGGAGCACAAGGGGAAATCCTTTGGTCGCCTTGCCCAGCCGCCCACTGTTTGGAGCTCAGCGAATGTGCCTCATGGGAAGCTCAGTTGTCTCCCTTCCTCTGAGCCACCTCTTCTCTGACTGGTCCCCGCCAGCACTGCCTGTTTGCTGTTACTACTTCCCAGTGATCAACAGCTATTTTATGTTTCCTCCCATTGTGCTTCATCGCACCTTTGTAGTCCTTCTGCCCACCTTCTGCGTACAGCTCACCTTCATGTTATTGAAGGGCGGTTGTGTTTGTGGGCCGTTATTATGTTCTTGAACAGCCCTATGAAGTGGAACTTAAAGGGACCGGCTCGCAGAGGAACGCACATTAACCATCACTTCTCTCCATATCTCTCACTTGCACAAGGACCTCTATGACTGTTGCATATTCGGAAGTTCAAGCCCAGAGTCTTTTTTTTTTTTTTTTTAAATCATTGGCTAAAACACCTTTTAGCTAACATTACTTGCTCACTTATCAGCAAGGCACTATTGTTAAATGAGTTACGTAATTACCTCACCTAATCTCAAAATTTCCCAGGGAGGCAGGTTTTGTTGTTAATTCCATTTCACAGACTAAGAAACTGAGGTTTAGGGTGATAAAGTAGTCGGCCAGGGTTACACAACTAGTGACGGACAGAACCGGGTCTCAACCTCAAATGTGGCTCACACCAATGTCCTAAATCCACGAAAATCTTAACTCCATCCAATTCTAAGAATTGGAAATTTCGTGCATCTCTTTATGTTAAGGTAGCTCTTGGAGCCCTGATCTGTCCCATCTCCATACTCAGTGTTTAGTGCATGGCCCACTCTGGACTCAGGTAAAACTAACACATCTGTATTGTGAGAGAAGGACGGAGAATCAAAAGGCAAATTTTATATTTACCATCACAAATCTTACACCTGTGTGTTTGGTCGACTTACAAAATGCAGACCAAATTCTTTGTTGTTGTTTTTGTCTGCCTGTGGAAGCACCCTCAAACATCCTCCTGTAATCAGATAAACTGGATGTGTTATCTCACAGACTCAGATCCTTGCTGTGTAGACACAGTTTAGATCTGCCCAATGGTACTGTGGGTCAGTAGAAGAGAGTGTGCAGTGGTACTGACATGCATGTGTGAACCAGAACGTGTTCTGCAGAGCGGAGCTGTCACACTCAAAATCATGCATCACGATGCATGTTCCGGGCAATTTTAATGATTCTCCCATGGGTACGCTTAGTGCTATATTAAAATTGCCTCACGACAGTGTTTAATAGCTTTCAGAATAGAGCTTAATGTTTGGTGTGGCTGGAACTGTGGACCTCTGTTAAGGCATGAAGGTAAATAAGAGGAAAATAGCTCCACTTCTAATTCCTCCATTTTGACTATTAAATTTAATAACATTTTACAAATATCAGACTGTGCTATTATCTTCAAGGGAGCTGTTTTCCTACAACTACTTAAATCCAGCAACTAGCTCTGAAACTTACTTTCACATTTTAATTAGTAAAAATGCCTTATACTTACCGAACACCTGAAGCCCAAGCAATGATCTATCTATAGGTAGTAGTGAAGCACTGCTGAATAATATTCTGTGTCTTACAAACATATCTTATTGTTTTGAGCCATTAAATGCTGATATAGTAGTTGCCTGCAGCATGCTTAAGCAATAAGCCATGACAGGGACTCTCCTATTGCATGCTGCCTGGGGTACACTGTTGGGGGGTGGGGTGGGGTGGGTTCTGCTCACGCAGGAAGGAGCGACTCCCAAACACATTACACTAACTGGCTGTTCCTTTCCCACCATATGATAATTACCTGGGTTATTTATCATATATCTGTTAAAAAATTACTGTGTATCTCAAGCCTAGCAAAAACACATAATATTTGCAGGCCTAAAAAAATAAAGAAAGAACAAGGATCAGAATGTATATATTCTGCTTTGGGTATTTCAAGTTTTTGCTTCATTATTCCATGCCCTTAGCTCCCTCCCTCTGGGGACTGGGTCCCTCTTGTACCAAGGTTTCTTTCACCTCTGTCTGCAATAACACTTTCTTCTTTTATTTTAGATTTTTAAAAAGCTATCTCAGGAATTTTGGTGTAGCTCCTGATTCAGCGGCATTGATGGTAATTGAGAGGGGAATAGAAACTGAACTCAAGTGCAGCTCCACTTACATTTACTTCCCCTGAGAGAAGAATTTCCAAAGCTGCCGGTCCAAAGGATTCTACAAAATTTGTGTTTGTAGGAGCAGCCCTTCATTATAGTTTATTCTTTTTGAAATGATCTAGAGTCCTATGAAAATCATCACAGCTTCCAGAGGGGGTGGGTAAAGATCGTCTGTGTTTAAGAGAAAAGTAATGGGTCTTGGGAGCTTTCCTTTTTGTTTAAGAGTAAATACTGATATCTCTGAATCGAGTATCATGACTGCACTGTGGTTGTGTTTATAGACCTCTCCAAGGGGACTTTCTTCTGCATGGAGACAGTCTGTGAAGATCCACGCTTTTTGTATTTAAAATGTGAAGATCCATGCTTTTTGTATTTAAAATGTTGGGTAGCTTCTGCTCCTTTTATATCTTCATTTTTCTAGCTGTAGTTATGTGCATACACATTATAGAGCTGGAGATAGTTCATATTGGTAGATACAGACACAGCCATGAATGAATTCAGTGAAAAAGTCTGAGAGATGACCAGTGGCCCCTCACAGAGATTTCTGACTTTTTGTGAAGTGTGTTTTCTTTTGTGTGCGATACGGTCATAATGACACTTAAAATAGATGCCATCTGAGTAAGAAACTGTGTCATTATTTGCCATTTCCTTATTCTTCAATAGTTCAATGGCATCGAAGCTGCTTGCAAAGTTCTGGAATTTGTAAGCTAGATGAGGAGAACTAGGGACTAGATTTCTATACAAGCATGACTGCATAATTCGATTGGTCACACATTCAGGGTATAGGAAATCAGGGCAGGGATGAGTAAGAGTGCCATTAAGTTTGCATATTCGGATTAGATAGATAGAACTGCAAAGAAAAATTCTTATGAGGGAAGACTTCACGGTGGAAGTTGCATTTTCATGACAATTTGAATAAAAGAAAAATTGATGAGTTGAAAGTTGGAAGGATACCCTGAAAGTGATTTAAGTAAAAGGTCAAAATTAGAAATGTATCTAGGAATTTTGGAAAAAGTTTTACATTTTTACTGTAGGCATTGGTCCTGTACTTAATCACACTCTTGCTGTCTCTGAGCATGAGTTGCATTAATGTGGAGTTCCATAAAAGTGAGGACACCTGAGGCCAGTCTCCAAGATGAATCCTAAGAACACTTAGGAGTCCTAGGTGTAACAGAAGTGCCTCCACCTACCCTTTGATCAGTCTACCTCTTTCTTTCTCACTTTCTCTGGTTTCTCAGAAACATCCTCTCAAAATAACTTAACATTTTCTTGAACTCTTTTTTTCCCATCATAGTTTCCTTTCTTTGCTTTGGTACAATTCTAATTTCCTAGTTGTTAACTTATCTTTGACCACTTCTTCTTGGTCATTAGGCCATCCTTTAAGGCACCAAGTCATGTAAAATATTGTCTTATCCCTGTTTTCTCCTTTTTAGCCTCTCCTACTCCACAAGGGCGCTTGACTCCATGTTGGAATTCTCTTCACATTGGAGGGGGCAGAGATTACTATGAGCCAAAAAAAAAAAAAAGAAAAGACCAACGACCACCTTGCTCTTCAGTGATGGTTTGTCTCTATGTGACCTTTATTAGTTAGTGCTAGAAGCAGTTTGGGTTGATGCTAAACAGGAAAGGGAAACTCTACTATCTTCTTTATGAATATCGTTCCCCAGTGTTTATGTATTTATGAGAAGACATGGGGGACTCAGATCATCAAGCAAGCACCGGAGAAATCAAAGGCAAAACTGAGACTGAATCAAGGCCAGACCAAGAGCATACTCTCAGGAACAGAGAGGAACTTCATACTCACTGGGAATGGTTCAAACCTGGGACTGAATTAAAGCTGAAGGTGTGATGTGCCAACTTGATCCTCCTTTAGGTCTGTGGTCTTATTCTTCGAGTTCCTAAGAGGTGTTGGCTGCTGACAGTTTGTAGCTGGACCCCTCTCCGGGAACTGTCCCTGGCAAAAAGAAGCTGCCTTGCCCATTATTATGGCACTTTTATAAGAGCAGCTCATATCCGATGACCAGCTGATACAGACCTCAGTGTCTCAGAATCTGATGTCCAGGGAACCTCAACTCTGGCATGTATGTTCCAAAATTAATATGTCATAATATGTTACATTGATACATAATAGCATGTGATGCATCATTTCTACATAATTTGTATAATAGAATTTAGAGAATGAACACACATACTGCCTCTCCTCCAAGACATTGGAGAGGAAACCATAAAGTGGTAATGCCCCATACTTTAGGACAGGAAGTAAAATAGTGTCAACACTGAGTGCTACCGTCTCATCACTGTTCAAATTGATAAGAAGATGTCTGTTTGAAGTTCTAGCCCTATGCAAGAACTGATTCTTTCAGCTGAAAAGGGTTCAAATCCTCTCAGAAAGCATGCTGATCCCAGTGCACACAGACACAAATGACATGATTTTAACACAGAGTACTTGGTCTAGAGTCAATGAACCATAACATCACAGGGTCACACAACATAGGGAAGGGCTTATGGGAGGAAGGAAAGTCTTCCACGGAGACCAATGAGTAATTACCTCACAAAGACTGTACTTTGATCAAGGACACTTTTAGAAGATTAAGATACTGTATCACAAAATGACCTAAGAAAACTTAGTTATGCACATCTGTTATGATGTTTTGGGAAATAAGGTGCCTGCCACTTCCCCTTTTTCCCAACCAAGTAATAATGAAAACAAGTGTGAGATCAAATTCTACCTCCCACATGGACAAATATGGAACACTTGTTTGTTAGTGAGCTGGCATAAAATATCCCAAACAACTTACTCTTATAAGATGAATGAAAGCTCAGAGTGCTGTATTTGTAGGTTCTACCATGATGCTTTGCATGTGAGGGTCACTTGAAGTGAATGTGATAATATTCTAGAGACCAATGACTGGATGCAAGAGCACTTAGAGGTCAATCCTCAGGCACCATCCCTAAAGGGTTTGCTAGAGTTTTATACCCTGTTAATGAGAATGTAGAGACTATTTCTGAAATAATTAAGTCAATCCACATATCTAAATAACATTAATTTTACCAGAGAAAGATGATTTACAAAATATATTAACATACATCACTATTTCCAATAAAAACCCATCTTCAAAATTATGTATTAAGCTAAATAGCTAAACATCTAAGTTGATCAAAATTACTATGGATTGATGAAGTGATTACATTAATTTGAACCATAGGAAACTGACAATATGCAGCCACATTTGATCAACAAAAATAGCATCTGGTACTGCCCTTTCTTATTAGATATTCACTGCCCCTTGGAGTGAATTTATGATTAGGGCATCTGACTATCTCTAAAGTAGCATACATGACCTATGCTGAGGTATTTTCAAATGAGTTCTATTTGTCATATGAAGTGATCAGAGGAATATCGGAACATAGAGAAAGTTTTGGGTTTTTTTTTTTTCATGGGAGAAATGGGAAGTGAAAGAACTGAGAGAGCTAAACTGAAAGACAACCATTTATCTAGTCGTGCCACTAATAACTATCACCAATTTGCTGGTGAGAAAAAACTGAAGACCACGAGAAATCAGCACCCACTATCTAGAGTTAGTGTATATTAAGTATGATTCTTACTAGATAGTATAGGATGAATCAAACTCAACAAATTCTTTGATTATCTCCATAAAATTCTGAATTAAAGAAGCCCTTCTCGATACTTCTCTGTGTAGATAGTGGACCTATCTGACTCTACCGGTCAAGGGCGTCCACTTTCACCTTTGCATCTCAGAGAAAGCTGGCATACCGAGACTTTGTCTGTTTGTTTGGATGTGGGATAGGTTGAACTATAGAATGATAGAGAAAAAAAGAAAAAGTTTAGGCCCTATGGATAAGAGATTTAAGAGTTAACACTTTTTTTTAAGACCATCAAATTTTATTTTTGAGCCATAATTACAGATATAATAAAAACTCAATCAATAAAGTAGACATAACAAGACTCACAAGATCACCATTTATTGATTTTGTAAGCATTACACTAGTATATTTGATGTGCATGGAGTCTCCAAGTGTTACTGATTCAAGAATCTGTTGAAGGTGGAGAAATGCTAAATCAATCATGAGTATGGTGACATTTGTACAGAGTGATTGGCCTTTGAACATCATTTAGATCTCAGAAAGCACATTTTAGTATTAATAGCTAAGGATTGGATAGATATGTATCTATATAAAAACAATTTTAACAAAAATCAATCTAAGAGAACATCAAAATCGTCTTAAATTTTGGAAAGGAGCCGCTTCTAAAGGAATAACAATGCTTTTAAGATAGCTCTTATTTAGTGCTTATTTTTCATATGTGTTAACCCCAATAAGAAATACAACTCTATAATCAAAGTACCTGGCTTTTTCAACTTTTCCCCTCAAACTCTATGAGTAAAGATCTCTGAATTAAGATTATGAGAGTCATAATTATTCTTATCTTTGTTCCATAATTGCTTTTGGGGGATATAATTTTCTCTGAAAGATGTTGAAACGAAGGCTCAGAGATGCTAAATGAATTGGTGAAAGACACAGTTCCTTAGTGGGATTTTTTCCACATGCCATGTTTAAATAAGCAGTCTTTCATCTCTAGACCCTTTTTTGCTGTAAGAAACCATTCAAACAAGGGGGAAAAACCCACAAGTATTTATTGTGTGCCATCTATATGTTAGGCATATTTTCATGTAGTTTGTAAACTGCTATTATTCTCATTTGATAAGGCATTGATGCTGTGACTCAGTGTAATTCAGTGAACTTGCCTAAGGTCACAGGATAGCTGGGAATGCCACAGTAAAATCTAGTGATGTCTGACTCCAAAGTCTACGCCCATTCCATTGATTCACATTTTTCAAAAAAATAACTTTTGTCACCAGTCACTTATGTATGTTAATAAGTCATTCCCGCTGCTTTTCTTCTCCTGAGGCAGCCATCAGCACTCAGGGAAAGAAATAGCTGCTGTGATATTTGACTCTCCTGCTCTGATGCTGCAATAATGAAACATAAAAGGCGGAAGCTAGGAATAAAATTGGATAGATGACAAATGTCAATGGACTCTTTGTGGGACCGGTGTCTCATCTAAAGGCTGCCTTCTCCAGCACTAGAGTTACGCTGCCCACACTTGAGGTGCTAAATGAAATTAGAGGCCATGCACGCCATCAGCACCTCTCATCAGAACACACGGCCTTCATCCTTGTGGGGACCGCGCTGAAGACCAGAAATGCCATGACCGGTTTGAGAGCATAAATTGGCCTTTGGCTTCGCACAGTAAGGGATTTGGTCTTTGTTCTTCGGGTTGTGCTCCAGGCCCGTTTGGCAGCCATTCATGTGACGGCACTGACGGCTCTGCTTAACTTCAGGGAGAGAAGCATGACACTCACCTACTTTAACAGGCATTTTCTTGCCAGCCAGTGCTGCCCACCCAGGGAGGCCCAAATTAGACCAAACCACTTCTTGATCTCCTTTCTTTTTTTTTTTAATGTAAGAGAAGATTTTTCTTTTTCTTTTTCTTTTTCAAGTTTCTCATTCATTTTTTCCACATTTCTTCCCATAACCTTATTGACTTGTTCTTTTTCTTTTTTTGACTTGGACATTTTGATGAAGTTTTGTTTTTAAAGTGCTATAGAGGTTAAGGGGAAAAAAAAAGTATTACATGATTTTCTTTTCTAAAAAATAATAAACCACAAACTGTAACCTTTGTTTTTTGACACGATGAAATGAAAAGAACATGTCAGGCAAGACTGAGGTTTGAATGTTGACTCTGCCACTTAAGAGTCAATATCTCAGGCCTCAAAGCTTATTATTTCTAAAATGGGGGAAGATATTTACCTTGCAGAGTTGATAAAAGCATTAGAGATTATAAGGTATCCATCACAAATACCTAGCTGTGGACAGCGCTGATTTAGTTAATTATGGCTACTATTATTTATCTATTACTATTGTTATTTTCTACATGGACCCATCAAGGAAGTTGCTGGATCATGGGGTGCCTGGGTGGCTCAGTTGGTCAAGCCTCTGACTTTTGATCTTGGCTCAGGTCATGATCTCAGGGTCATAAGATCGAACCCCGAGTCTGACTCCACCATTCAGTGGAAAGTCTGCTTAAGATTCTCTCTCTCCCTCTCTCCCCTCCACTCTCTCTCTCTCTCTCTGTATCCAAAATAAATAAACAAATCTTAAACAAACAAAAAAAAAGAAAGTTGCTGGATCAAAGTTTTATGAAATGTGAAGCTCTAAGCCATGGTACCAAGCTGAGATGGACCAGGCCATCCATGTCCACGGCTATTATCTTCCAGGAGGTGTTAAGTACAGTGCCCACCTGCAGTATATGCCAGAACTAATCTCCTGGGGTTCTTCTCTCTCCTCCAGGTTTGTGGGTGTGGGTCCCAAATCTTCCTTGATAAGTGAATAATTTGGGACTTAAAAAAAAGAACTAAAGTCTCTTGGTTGTAAATATTCTTTGTGTTGCATTGGCAGGAAAGTACAGGGACCAGAGGCTGGTGTTGTTGCTACCATTCAATAGCCACCATATTCTCTACCCTGTGGCTACAGTGAGATGTTTTCAAAAGTTAGTTCATGTCACTCCCTTGGTTAAATCTGTCTTTACTTACTATAAAATCCCAATTCTGTATCATGGCCTAAAATCCTTTACATGGCCTGGCAACTCCCTGTGTCTTAAAGAGCATCTCCAGCATGGGATACCTTCCTCACCCTGCTCTAGCCACCTTTCTCCTTCTCTTAGGGCCTTGGCTCTTCCTGTTTTTCCTAAATGAAATGATCTGTCCTCTGTGCTTCAAACAGCTCGTGCTTCCCAGATTCCATATCTTGGCTCAAATATCACTCATATCAGGAGAACTGCCATGACCTTTTATTCAAAGGTCATGGCTATTTTTTATCTATTATGTTGTCATTTATTTTTGCTTTGTAGTTATTCTGAAAATATGACATTATAATTTACTGACCTTCCTACACCCTCTAGAATAATGCATTTGAGCAAGGTCCACCACACACCCAGCCTAGTACACAGCAGACACTCAACAAAATAATTACTGATTAACTACAGATGCCTGGAATGTGGGTGTATATGAGGAGGGATGACCAAAGACAAGACTAGGGACAGACACGAGCTAGGTCACAACAGGTCTTGTTCTACATACCAGGCCAAAGATGTATCTTTCTCTCTCTTTTTTTTTTAAAGGAAATGAAGTTGATGGACTTTGAACAGATGAATACCATAGTCAGATTTATATAATATCTCAGGTATGTGACTTGTGCATGGATGGGGCAGTGGTTGGGTAGATAAAGTAGAGGTAATGGAACTGGACATTTAAAAAATGCAGACTTGATAGGACTTGGCAATGTCTTTGAACAAGGAGAGAAGAGGTTATTGGAAAATAATTTTTGATCATGAATTGTTGATTACTTACAGAGTTCTATTTATTTCCATAATTGATTTAAAAATTAAGCTTTAGTGACTGGTCATATCTCTAAAAAATAGTCATATTTCTTCACTTATACAAACATAAGCTTTTCATATTTTATTAAATGTCAGCTTTAGGGCTGATTTTAAGAATAAATATTCATATATATATATATATCCATCCATATATATGTAATGTGTGTGTGTGTTCACACACATATTTATTTATAAATTGATCTAATATCAGAATATCATTTCAAACAACCCCACAAACTCAGCGTGGACCATAGTTTAGATTTATAACTTTGCATTGATTTAATATTCTATTATCCCTTCAAAGAACTATTTCAATAATTCATTACTGAGGTCAATGTCTTCAGAAGACTCTTTGTACAATGAAGTCTACTATGTCAGAAATACTTTACAAGTTTTCTGATGCTTATTGCTCACATTTTAATTCTTTATCTAATTACTCCTTTCCCAAAACTGTAAGAAAACACAGAGGCAAAATAGTCAAACACAAAAAACAAACACACAAAAACTTATGAGAGAAAATCCCAGGTTGAAAGAGCAACATAATTCCAATTGTCTTGCTCCTCTTCTTGGTTCATAGGTTTTGTTTTAGGGGTAATTGTGGGCTGGGTTCATAGATGAGTCTGAGAGGCAGGGAAATACAGTTCTAGATCATTGCAGAATTCTTCTACAGCAAAAGCAATTTTAGATTCAAGGCTGGGAGCTTTGAGTTCAGTGAGCCATCACTTACATGGACTCTGGTTGAACAACTTGGGCCTGAACAGCCACTGGTCTTATTTGAATATTACTGAGCTTATTACCATGACTCTTTTAAGTTGCAATCATTTGTATTGTGTTTTCCCTTCCTTTGTTTCTATTCTTTGCCCTGACTCAAAAATTTTTCTTCTTAGGTGAGTAGAAAACTCATTTTTTTTTTTAAATAAAAAGTTCATGCTTCCAAAAAACTACCAAGGGCATTCACATTTTGTGGTTGAACTCAGTGCTTGGTTTTACCTTGATAAACCAGGTAAGTTTGTCCTACCTAGAGACCGTGACATCTAATATGCTACTAACTCCTGCTTCTTTCCTATGTAACCCCTAGTGACTCATTCAACCTCATTCCCCTCATCTCCTCTATGAGTGGCACATCTACAGATGGAAAATGACTTTCCATTCAGGGATATAATTACACTCAAATAAAGACAGCATAGTATTCTTGATTTTCAATGATTTACATTCCCCCCATTCTATATTTTATCCAAAACACATATTTACGAAGAGTTGGGGTTTTTTTGTATTTTTAAAAATATTTCTCATCCTTACAAAGGTGATATGTATCTTTATATTAACATATTTGAAAAATACAGGGAAAAAGAAAGAAATTACCCTGTGTCTCTCTCTGGCTTAGCATCTTTCACTCTTATGGTCAAATAGAAGTTCTTATCAAGTCTTGGGATGATCCTTTCACATGACTTCCCACCTTGACAGCCCACCTGGTCCCAGCTTTTGCCATTTTCCAGGACTTGAGGCTTCCTGTTCCTTCTGCTTTGGGTATTCTTTCCTCTGAACTGCATAGACCTGATTAATTCTCATACTTAAAATTTTAGTTATAAAATTATTTCACTAGCATGGCTTTTCTAACTATCTCATTTGACTTTCCTACCTGACATTTTCCCAAATTTCTCAAGGAAAGCCAGAAATTTGGAATTTTTGTGAAGATTTCCTTTCTAAATGTTACTTACTATCATATAATTTATACTTAAAAACAAATACTGGCAGACCAAATAAGATTGTTTAACTGCTGGCCATATTTGCCCACTGGTGACTTCTGTTTTATCACAATCAATACCTATCTCACTTATTTGCTTCTTCTTTAACGTTATCTCCCATTGGAAAAGATGTTCAAGAAACAGAGGCCTTATTTGTCTTGTACTGTGCTATTTTTTTCAGCACCTGATTTGCAGCAGATAGTCAATTAAAAATGGTTGAACAAATGAATTGTAAAACCCAAACTAACACTTTAGTAACTATACATTCTTTTTTCTTATAAATGTTAGCAAGAACAACAACACGATATTTTTTTACAGTGGACATTTTTTCTGATAATTTTGTTTCTCACAATTTATCAACTACAATTTATCATCCTAGGGGCGCCTGGGTGGCTCAGTCGGTTAAGCGACTGCCTTCGGCTCAGGTCATGGTCCTGGAGTCCCGGGATCGAGTCCCGCATCGGGCTCCCTGCTCGGCGGGGAGTCCGCTTCTCCCTCTGACCCTCTTCCCTCTCGTGCTCTCTGGCTCTCATTCTCTCTCTCTCAAATAAATAAATAAAATCTTAAAAAAAAATAAAAATAAATAAAAATTCTCTTCCTTAAAAAAAAAAAAATTTATCATCCTATGTTACTATATATTCTTCTACACTGTAGACTCTATAGTATCAAGGTTTCAGCTGCCTTATGGAATTTCCAGAAAATTTTGTTAATTGCTTTCTACCCTAATCACTCTACAGGTTCTCAGCACTTACATGCACCATGAACACCGTCCATTGGCTTGTATTTAAATTGTAGTTCCCCTTAGTCTTTTTCATGTGCCTGCATTTCCCTGTTATCTGAGTGTTTTTCAGGGAGCCAGAACTGTGGTCACAATATGTGTGTGTGCAAATAGACTAAGATAAGGGATAGCTGTGGTCTGGTTGGGCACATTGTTGGCTGTCATTTACAAAACAAAACACAACTTGGGTTACTTTTGGAGACCTGAATACAAGTTGTTGACCAAGACACCTAGGTTTTTATTCCAGCACTGCTACTAACTCTGCAGATAGAAACAACCTTTCTGGCCCAACATTTTTTCATATGCAAAATGAAGAAGCTGAAGTAAATTGTATCTGAGACCTGCCACTTCCATTAAGATGGTTACTACCAAATAAATCAGAAAATAACAAGTACTGGCAAGGATGTAGAGGAATTGAAACATTTTTGTACTGCTGATAGGAATGTACAATGATGTAGCCACTATGGAAAACAGGGTAGGAGTTCCTCAAAACAGTAAAAAAAGAATTTTCACATAATCCAACAATTCCACTTTGGGGTATTATTAAAAAGAACTGAAAGCGGGATCTTTTTTTTAAGATTTTATTTATTTTATTTTTATTTTTATTTTAGATTTTATTTATTTATTTGAGAGAGAGAGCACAAGCAGGTAGAGGGGCAGAGAGAGAGGGAGAAGTGGGCTCCCTGCTGAGCAGAGAGCCTGATGCGGGGCTCAATCCCAAGACCTTGAGATCATAACCTGAGCTGAAGGCAGATGCTTAACTGAGCCACCCAGCCTCCATTTATTTATTTTAGAGAGAGAGAGAGCACATGTGATTGGGGAGAGGGGCAGAGGGAGAAAAAGAAGGAATCTCAAGCAGACTCTGTGTTGAGTGCTGAGCCTCATGCAGGGCTCGATCTCATGACCCTGAGATCACGACCTGAGCCAAAACAAGAGTCCGGCGCTTAACTGACTGAGCCACCCAGGCGCCCCAAAAGTGGAATCATGAAGAGGTATTTGTGCACCCATGTTCACAGCAGCATTATTCACAATAGCCAAAAGGTGAGAGGAACTCAAGTGTCCATATGGATGAATGAATAGACAATTCAACCTTAAAAAGGGAGGACATTCTGACACATTATAATGTGGATGAATCTTGAGGACATCATCCTCAATGAAATAAGCTGGTCACAAAAAGAAATATACTGGACGATTCCGCTTATATGAGGTACCTAGAGTAGTCAAATTCATACAGACAGAAAATAGAATGGTGTTTGCCAGGCCCTGGGGGCAGGGGAGGATGTGGAATTATTTTTAATGGGTTCAGAGTTTTAGTTTTCAGATGAATGGAAGTAAAGGTGGCACAACAATGTGAATGTACTGAACACCACTTGAACCGCACACCAAAATGTGGTTATGGTGGCAACTTTTATGTCAGGTGTATTTTACCACAATTAAAAATAATTAAAAAAAAAATTGTACCCCAGGATTCTGGTTGTTGGAATGTTTTATAGTTCCGGAAGCTCTCCCAGAGACCATGCAAAGAGTTACTTGCAGGTTCTTTCTCAGTCAGGCAGTCTTCCCTGAAGGAAAACCTAGGTCCGTGGCAGGGCCGACCAAAGGGTCTTCGACTTCAGTCATGTATGTCTTCCACTTCCGGTCCCAGAAGATAAAAGCGATTTCTTCTAATTCTTTCCACCCTGATTACGTGTTTCCATGAAAGAAAAAGAAATAAGGTGTTTCTGATAAATTATTTTTTTCTTCGACTTTCAAATTGGGATTTTAGTTTCCCTTTCCCGCTTTGACTAACACATTTCCAGGCCCTCACCCTCATCACCCACCCAGCACGATCATTGCTGTTTTCGTGGGCATCTTATCCTCGCATCTCAAAGAATCAATCTACCCTCTTCTTTCTGCTCCTCTTGCACATTCAGTTCCCCTGAGCTGTGTTCAGCTGTCAGCTCGGCGAAGAGCGGCCCCGATTCCCCCAGTTATTAGGGAGCGCTCGGCTCGTCTCTGCAGCGCGGATTCTGACAGTTGAACACACAGAGGCAGCTGGCTCAGTGGGGAGAGGAAGGGGAGGGGGTGAGAGCTATTCATTGCAGTGTATTTATAACTTGGCCCCGAAAGCAGAGATGGCGGTATTCAAATAGGAGAGGGTGAAAAGACATTTTATCCTAATTAAAAAGGTAATTAAGTAACACACCGAAGAATTTAAATCAGTGCTCTTGGTTTTTGTGACAGGTCTGATGGTATAACTACCCAAAAACCTTTCTGGAACAACAAATGCTGCTTCTTAAGCTCTGTTGCTTGCTGAGTGGCCAACTATGGATGACAAATTACAGTAAGAATCCTAGACAAGAGTGTCTGAGATAAGCAAAGGTCTCTCTCAAAGGAAAAAGATGCGTATAGGCATGAAATCTCCCGCTAGCCAAGATTAAAACTCAGTGCTCAAATCACCAGCCGTAGATGCTCTGCACCCACACTCCCGGCCCCCATCCAAGCTGCGCCCCCGCCCCATCTGAGCCTCACCTAGAAGGTCTTCTAGTCTTTGGATAGCCCACTTTTCTAACCCAGGGCCTTTCCGGTCATGCTCTGCACTGGGCTTTTGTGTCTAAATATATTCAGATTAAATGCAGTGTTATTATTATGTACACATTTGTTTCTTTTAACTTTTGATGCTGTATCTATCTTCCTGACCATTGAGGTCATTATCAAGTCCAAATGCATTGTAATTCTGAAACAAATGTTGGTTAGATTTTAAGAAATTTCAGAAGTCTCTTACAATTTGTCTCAGTCTTGAAACAATAATTTATTATTATTATTTTTGCAATAATTTATTTGTATCTTGCAAATAAGGTTTTGTTAGTCAGGAATACTTGTAAATTTTGGATTGTTTATAAAATAGCATAAATAAATTATTTTTCATCCATTCTTTTTTTAACTCAATCCAGGGTACTAGGTATGTTAAAATATGTTAGATTACTTCCATAATAAGTGTATAATTATTATCAAATTTATCTGAGGTAACTGCACTACATATAAAATAGTCATATACATATGTATATAAACATGTATGATTATTTTGTTTCTGCAAATGCAATTATGAAACACAAATGTATATATATGTGTACATATATACAGTGCCAGATTCAGTATAGTTATATATAACGAATAATTTCCCTTACATATTTAACATGAAAATATGGAAGAACCCTTACTAGGCCAAGATGATATGACAATAACACTTTAATGTGATATACCCAAACAAAATCCAATCAAAATAGTTGGAAGAGAATTATTCCTATCAAATGATAGTCTTCATTAATTTGCATGCACATTCTTTGGAATACTCAGGTAACCAAGGAAAAGTTGAGAGAATGTTTACAATATTGCATTTGTTTCTTATAAGAAATGCATCATAATGTAGCATACAAAGATTTGGGGGTTATGATGAATACTGAATTTATACTTTGCCAATGAAAAGAATAATATAAACAGTTTCAGTCTCACCTAGGAGGACTTATCAAAAAATATACAGAGTCAATTCATATTATTTGTGGTCATTGTGTTCTATACATTGCCATGAACACTCAGTGAATATGGAACCATTGCTTCTAGGGAAAGACAGTTGGATGATCAGTACATAACCTTGTTTATCTGTGTTTCTGTTTAAAGACACCTTATTTAATATGTACTGTTGATTCATTCCCATTGAACTCACAGCCAACAGCACTAAAACTCCTCTGAACAAAGCTTGTTTATAATAATACACATTTTCTCTGTAAGGCACGTCACAGCCTTGTGCTTAGGCAGAGGCACGAGAAGGCACTTTAGTAGCATGCATGGAGACCATTTTAAACAGGAAAATCACCAAAAAAAGCACAAAAATGTGAAAAACCGACACAAAATAGACCTTGGGAAGGATACTAGTGTGTTTACACTATGAAAGCGGAAACATGGCAGAGCATCGCCTTGCTCAAACTCAGCTGCGAATATGCACATTGGGCAATTTAAATTTTTCTCTGTTCTCTGCATGAATGACAATGACCATGAAGGCCCTATGAGTACTGACTTTGGGGTTACAAATACATTTTGGCAAGTAGGCAAATTTGCAAATATAGAGTCCATGAAAAATGATGATCAACTGTACCTTCCTTCAAGTTTTTGGAAAACTATCAACTTACCTTTTTTTTTTTTAATACAGTAACCTCCTTTGTCCAACCATATATAATTATTTTGATTTTATTATAAATACCAAATTAAAATAAGAGAGAGGATATAAATATTTGACAAATAGAGATTATTGATCCTAAGAAGAATTGAAGTTCTCTTGAGTGTAGTTCTGCATACTAAATTGATTCTAATTTCTTTTTCAGTAACTACATTGTTCTTCCATTTTTATGATAGTTAAAAATTCTTTTAGAAATATAAGTGAATTCTTATTTTTACTGTCTGAACTAAATGTCTGAATGGCCTCGGTGGACTCCTTTGGAATGTGAGGATTTCGGGCGACTCAGGAAGCTGACTTTCCCCATATATGTAAAATGAGCAACCTTACTAAATTTACATGTTTAATACAGAAGTTTTATGATTTCAAAGAGAAATTAGTAATGACTTTGTTAAGTGCTTGAATATATAAGCATGAAACTTCTGAAGTGATAAAATGTGGGTAGTTACAATGTTAAAGATATTTTCAATAATTGGACTTTAAAAATCCTCTGATTCCCAGGTACAGAATGTAACATATGGTTACATATTCTGCATATATAAAAATTACACATATATTCAAATATTTTTAATCTTTAATTCACATGGTGATAAGAAAAACATATTTGGTGCTTTCTGGAAAGGCCATTTTGTTTGAAGTGTCTAAAAGTGTATATGGGTGGGATTGTGTTAATTTCAGGAACTTTGTCTTAATTCAGTTTCATTGACAATTTCTATGGGTTATAGTGTATGGGTCATAGCAGGGGAAATGGCACTTTGAAGAAAAATAATGTTTATATTTTTCTAGGGTTTTTTTCTTAACAATATTGTGATGTGAAAGATGCCCCTAATTTTTTCCAAAACCTGGGGACTAGATAGAAAGTTGCTTTTTTTAAAAAAAAATTTTCAACCTTCTTTTTATTTTCTGAATTTAATTTAAATGTAACACTGACATTTTCCAAAGAGAAACAAACAGAACTTCCATACAGCATTTCTTTTTCTCTTGTCCACCAATCTCTGTAACAATGACAACAAAAGAAGACATTAGAATCTAAATTCTAAAGTACAAATATTGGCAGTTTTCAGTGCTTTTTCTTTTTTTTTTTTCCTCTGCGTCTCCAGCCTAATGAGGGTGAACAGTAGTGAGTTCATGAGCTTCTCCAAGCGAGCCTAGAGGGCCGAGCTTATCCCTGATGAGCTCTTCTCTGAAGCTCTGGTGTTTACCAAATGTGTCAGATGGATAATGTTCATTAATGAACCTGAATATCTCGAAGCAGAGCTATTTCTCCAAATATTATGATGCTTTAATGACACTTGTAATAAGACCGCCAAGGACTACCAGCAGCTAACAAACACACATTTCCAAATGTAACATTAGTAAATGTTTGAATGCAGCAAAATCTTAAAACTGGTGTATGAAAGTCTGCTTACTCTGCCTCCTGAGGACTTTGGAAATGAATAAGTGATGAGCAAGACAGCCCCGCATGCGGCATTGTGACAGGGAAGAAATGGGGCAGTGATGGCATTTCCAGCAATTTACATTTAATATGTAAAAAAAGGAGAAAGAAAGAAACTTAAATGTAGATATACAGAAGACAGCAGAGCACTCTTTCATGAGAAAGAAAATGAATTCCCGTACAGTCTCCCAAGAATCATCATGAAAATGTTATTGAAGTGCCATTGTCCAGCCCAGCTTCTATTGACCTTCTTACACCAATGCATTGCCCGGGGACTGCCTGTCTGTCTGTGACATGGCTTTCTTCTTTCTACCCAACTCCACAGTTTTGTTAAGCACTGAATCTTCAAGTCAGCTCTTTCCTAACTTCATGGAGAGAAAGAAAATGCATTCAACTTTTCAATGCATCTCTGTGGAATTCCATGGGCAGCTTTCATATTCTTGAGCCTGTGTTTTCATACATCAGTTGAATATGGAGGTTTCTTTTATTATTAAGTAACCAACATTCTATGACTTGGAATCCGTGTCTGTTTTTTATTCTTTTCACAGTAATTCTTACTGTAAAAATACTAAAAACTAGTCGATCTAATGTCTGTTTCCCCAAAGAAAGATCAGTGATATAACTTTCTGAAGGATAAGGATAGTGATATTAATAATGTTTAAGATGGGTTTCATAGTCTTCTTACTATTTTATTTATCCTCTTTGAAATAAAATCCATTGCACCTATTGTGAATTCATTCAATAAATATTTATTAAGTGCCTATGCAACATAGAGTGATGTGTTATTTACACATCAAATTATTTACAATAATTTGTAAATTATTTATAGTAAACACTTATTGTAGACTACAAAAAGTCATAAAAAAACTATTGTACACTCTAAAATTTAACTTTTCTCAGAAAATCAAATTACTATCCACCCAACTTAGCGAGGCTTTCACATATAATTTTGTGTGTGTAATGTTTTCTAAAATGAGACAAACTTTGTGTTTCTTGTAAAGTTAATACCTTTCTTTGTTCTCTCCATCCCTCTTTTTCCTCCTCTCTCTCTCTCTCTCACTCTCTTATTCTTTGGAATCTTAATGATCTTTCTTGCATGAAGATATCAGAAAATATGCATTAATAAGTTTCTCTGTTCTCCTTATGTTATATGGATTTGAGCTCTACTTTTACTCCTGTGTGTGTGTGTGTGTGTGTGTGTGTGTGTGTGTGTGTATAGTTACTGATTGAAATACACTCATCATACAAATAATACTTACAGAATATGGTAGACCCAGACTTTCCAACCCCTGACACCCACTCTTCTACTCTCATCAAAGTGTATGTTTATCCAGGAAAGCTTCTCTGATCCTTCCATGTGCTATCACTACAGACTATAATTATACATCTAAAGTTTATGGAAACAAAGATTAATTAGCCAAATAATTTGTCAGAGTGTTCCACACATTCATAATCTTAAAGGCAGCTAAAAATAACTAACAGTTGTTTTTATTATGCCTTTAGTAAATAAAAAATAAGCTTATATTTTACCCATCATTATTTGGCAGTAAGTAATTATATTCAATAAGCATTTTTTTACTTAGCAAAAAATACTAGGGTTATGAAATTGGAATAGATTTAAAGACAAAAACACTGTTTATATATTTACATTTTATTCTTCCATGTTATCTTTAATTCTAAATGTAATACATCTAAATGTAATGTCATCCAATTAAGATTCCATTTTTTGAGTTCACAAAGAAATGAGTTAAGACATTGTATCTTACATTTAATTAAAAATGTTTGTCCCAAAGTTGTGTGTATGTGTGTGTATGTTTTATTTTATTTTACTGCCTCAGTGAATAGAAATATGGCATGAGTCCAAAAATCTATTGTCAAAGATTCTAAATTCTATTTTCAGTAAGGTGGCAAAACATTGTCCTTAACAAACCTTCGTTTCTGATGACTGTCTTCATTAGAGTATATTTCTTTTCAACTCAAAAATCCAAAAGTGGGTTGAAAGGTTTTCCTCAATGTCTTAATTGTTGGTACCAATTTCACCTGGTGGATCCATTCTTTCCATCACCATTAGAATCTTCCATGTTGATACTGATGCCTCTGAACATCCTGCGTTTCCATGTTCTTAGGGTCCTCTCTTCCAATGATCTCTCTCTTCCCTCAGCCGCTCATTGGCCAAAACCCATCTCACAACTACATCAATAAAAATTACTTCTTTTCCAGTATCTTACCTTGAAATTACTTTTCTGCCGACTTCTCTTTTTATATTCTCCAGCTACTTACCACTGACTGAATCACTGGCTTAGAAGGCCTTTGACTTTCATTTTTTCACGACTTTCCTTTTATCCATACCCAACTTGATTTCAGGTCCCCTCCTTTCTGGTCTGAACCACTTCTCAGTCGTATTAGTTATTTCCTGATGGCCAATAAAGACTGAATCACTCTCTTATTCTTCTGCCATTCACAGACAGACCACCCAACATTAGGTATTCTCCCACTTTCCATTCCTTTTGTTCCCCAATACTCATTTCCCAAGTGTGTCTAATACAGTTATGTATCACACTTTATTTGTACTATTATAAAATTCTGATTTCAACTTCAGGTATGCTCTTTATGGAGTTTCTCTTGTCTTCCCTCTTTTTAGGTATTCTTAGATTCCTATTTCAAAGTTTCCTATTTAGAGAGTAATAAAACCTGATATGGTAGAATTTTTCAATTTCATAATACTTTAACCATAAATGGAAGCACTAGCTACTTCTCCACCAAAATTCATTTTCTTCTCTTTTCTGGGCCACAATCAGGATCTATTTCCTACCTCCTTTTGTAGTTAGGAGTGTCCTTGGTATTGAGCTCTAGCCAATGAATATGAGTAGAAGCAATATGTGCTATTTCTGTTTCAGGGCTTTTAAGAAGTGTGAAGAGGAGCAGAATATGCCACCCCAAAATATGCCACCTTGGCATGGAGCTGAAGTCAATCAAGACCCAGCAGACTCAGGAGAAGCTTTTTACCTCCCCCTTAATTGCTTAAAGTAATTTAGAAAGGGGGCCTATAACATGAAGAGAGCTACTATCAGAGATAAATTGTTCATCTGAAAGACTTATCAGCATGGCAGGGCAAACATTGATTTATCAAACATTTGCTCTTCTCATCTTCCTGTGAATTTTCTTGCTTCTCTTTGAAGCTCCCGACTCCTCTTCCCTTCCTTGGCCTGGCTTATATTGTCTGACTGTCTTTGAGTCCCATAGTTGTATGGGGCTTTCGTATGTACAAAGTTAATTTTTTTTCCTGTTAATCTGTCTTGTGTCAGTTTAATTATTAGACCAGCCAAGAACCTGGAAGGTTGGAGAGAAAATTATTTTCCTTCCCCCTTCTGAAGACAGATACAAATTGACCACAAGGCCTTAGGGATGGTGGATCCATGAGATGGGAAGATATACTGCATCCCTCCACCTCTCAGTGTAAGATAGTCACCTGCTTTGAATTTTTATTGTATGAGAAATTATCTTCTTTTATGTTTTTACCAGTATAATAGTTTTCTGCCTATTATCTGACTATTAGCAAGACCCTAAGAATCACAACACATTTATCACACCATTAATCACCAACACATCAACAACAAAAATAAAAGACTGTTTCAATTTTTTAAAATTTCATTTCATACTTCAGCAATATGTGTACTTATAAAATTTTCTCCTACTGGGGCGCCTGGGTGGCTCAGTTGGTTAAGTGGCTGCCTTCAGCTCAGGTCATGATCCCAGGGTCCTGGGATCGAACCCCACATTGGGCTCCCTGCTCAGCGGAGAGCCTGCTTTTCCCTCTCCCTCTGCCTGCCTCTCTGCCTACTTGTGCTCCCTCTCTCTCTCTCTGTCAAATAAACAAATAAAATCTTTAAGAAAAAATTTTTTTTCTCCCACTATGCTTCAAGTTTCTTGGTAAAAAATTACTCCTTGGACTGTACCCATTTCATTCCCAATAGATGACTATACATCTGTACTACTCTATTAGAAAGAAAGAATATTATGTTCTATAAAAATTGTACAAAATCCCTTAAGATTATGTGTTAAGAACTGCCACATAACAGTCTTCATTTTAATCATGCAACGACAAATATGTGAGAAATTATTTTAGCCTAAGTTCGTATCCATGAGAAATATCAGATCCAAGAACCATACACCTGGAGTGTTTTATTGTGTCATTTACAATTGCTGCTTATTCTAATTGTAATGGTTTTAATAGTTTAGTTACCTACCATTTCTAAAAATCATTAGGGAGAATCTGATATCCATATAGGCTAGGTTTCTCACTCTCTAGCACTGATCTAATTAGAAATTGTGAGAAAATTGGAGTAGCCTATTTTACCTTACAGAAATCCTGCAGTAAGTTGCCTGGGTTTCTGGTTTATACATAATCTTGTATTCTTTTCTTTTTTTTTTTTTTGTAAATGAATTCACTTGGTATATATCATTAAAGATTTTGTTTATGAAGGGTTCAGAAAGAAATAGCCAACATAAAGTAGCAGTGGCAGATAATGAAACAAGTCATGAAGCATATGACAACGCAGGTTTGAGAACCAGCTTATGGATGATCTGCTGTTTATGAAACTCTCATCTAATATTTGTAAGCACATAGCTGGCAAAGCTTCCTGTATTTTTCAGAGCCTTTATTGATTTACGTGGGAATAACAAATAGGACCCATGGCAGACATTCTCCTAAAATGGTGTTGATATCATAAGGGAATAAAAAGTGTCTCTTGTTTGGTCTGATTCAAGGCACACTCCCCATAGTGTGTAAAACATTAAGTGCCTTAAAACACGTCTCTTCTTGACCACAGTGGAAATAGGAGGAAGACTACTTCTAGTAACAAAATAATTTTAGAAAATTTGAGATTTAACAACCCATTAACCTGCTATTAAAGACCACTGATGGGAATTTCTTAGAGAAAGGAAGTGGCATTGTATAAGAAGTTGGCAATGGCACCACAAAGAGAACTTGGCAATGGGAGGGGGGAGAGAAGAGAAGATTCTTATCAAAAGCCATGCTATTAAAGAAATGAAATTGGAGCTACACAGAGCTGAAGACACAGATTACAGGTAATGGTGCAGAACCAGGTTACATCAGCATTGAGTTTCAGGCAGTTCCCATTCTATTTTACCTGCATTCGCAGAAAGTTGAGCCAGTGTCAACTTCCACTTAGAATGCAGTTGATCACAATGCTAAGGAAAGTCAAATTGACAGTTAAGAGGAAGCAAAAGGTTCAGGGCCATGTCTCAGCTGGGTTTTAATTTATTCTCATTAGACACACTAATATAGCAGAGCATACAGTGGTGGTATTTTTTTCTTTCTGTGTTTTCTTTTTTCTTTTTTTTTAAGACCATGAATCATGAATATTAATGCAATTCTGTTCAGGTTGCCACAGAGTTTACAGGATGGAGATGGAGGGGAAGGTGGGCTGCCACATTTTCATGTTACTGGATTTGTTTAAAGAAAGGTTCCTGACACGGTTCTCCAAATGCAGCCGGGTGAGCAGCCCCGCTCCCTTTGTGTTACATAATGTCCCATCTGTGCTCACGGAGTGTAGCTTGATGAGGATGCCATCAGGTGATGTTTCTGACTTAATGGTATCCTTTCAGAGCTGGAGCAATAAACATTAAGGGGCCTTAATTGTATTCTTTGCAGTGGGAGCAATAAACATTAGGGGCCCTATTGTACCCTTGCCCAAAATGTCCCCCAAGCCCAATTTGGGAAGTGTCTTGATAGCCAGTTATAATTTCAAATCCTCCCTCCCATTCCATGTGTTGAAATTCAGGGACTGGACAAAAACAAAGAGATTAAATTAATAGGCATATCTCCACATAGCCGGTTCTTGGAGAGATGCAGCAGTTCCCATTATTTACCTGACCCATCAGAGCCCTGATAGAACAAAATAAGATGAATCCAGTGGTCTGATTTGTTTTTCTCCGGTAACAACTGTGATAAACTGCACTTACCAGCCATAGAGCTTTAGGGGTAAGTTTTTATGTGACACATAGAGAAGATCCATGGGACAAAGGATTAAGTGGTTTCAGAGATTTCGGAGATTGTGGGATTTTGAATTGAATCAGGCATGAAGTTCTAAATCATTATAATCTTGACTCTGTATTTCATCTACATATTTCTGCCTTTGCTATTCCCCGCTCTCCCCCCACCGGGTGAAATTATACACAAAAATAACAAATTTCACATGACATTAGAGGAGCCCCAATTTATCATCTGTGATGTCAGAGAGTCAACATGCTATCAAGGAAAAAAGACTGTTTAAAAAAATTTTTTTTAAGACCTGCACCTGACACATTCATATGTCCTTAGATTCTAGTGATTTTGCTGGAATTAAACACTACACATGTTTTACTCATTTTGTAGCTCTACTGTTGCTCTTCTCTCCGCTACAGTTCTGTGTGTCTCAGGTATAGCCCTCTGAAGTGGTATGCGGTCGCCATATTGTTTCAAGTGGTAATCCCATAATTTCTTCTCTTGTATATTTTGTCTTAGTTACTCATAACTGTGCTATTTTGCTAGAGTAATTGCACATGGAAAATTTACAGAGGAGCCAGCATCAGGATCAGACATTATATGCCACACAGAAGCTTTCAAGTTTGGGGCTCTAAATAAGCAAAATTCAATGGATATAAATATAATCACATGCTATATTTTAAAGACTTTAAATAATCTTAATGTTATACTAATTTAAATGCTAGCCTTTACTTCAGCTTGGAAAGTTTTCACTTCCTTTTATTTAAACAGAATTGTAACTTCCTACCAAACATAGGGAATTGAGTGTGTAAGTAGATCTGAGCAAAGAAAGTAGAAATAAATTCCTGTTGATTATTTTATTTAACATTGTGGTTTCTCACACAAAGACATTTAATTTCAAAGTGCTTTGACTTGGCCACAGCCGTAATTGTGTATAATATCCATTATCTTTTAATTGGAATTATCTTTTATCTTTGGCTACATTTATCTGAGGATCCCTTCAGAAAGCCCACCAGAAGCTCAAATTCCAATTTGTTCTCTCAGCTTGACTAATGATGAAAAGTATCAAAAATGACTATTATGCGTTTATAAATCACCTCTTTTATCCTGATGCGGTTCTGGGATTTTATGCTAAGTATCATTTCTCTGTGGAATGTAAATGCAAAAATAACAACAAATTCAGCATAAATAATAGCACAAAATAAAAATGAACAAAACGTCTTTAGAGGAAGCATCACAAAAGCAACGTATGAAAAGAGAACAGCAGAAAATATTGATGAGAAAATATATTTCTCACAGATTTACAAAAAAAAAAAAAAACCAAAAAAAAAAAAAACTATGAGTCAAAAATAGTCTCCATTCCCTTAGCTTCAAACAGTTCTATTTGGAAAAGCATAGAATCTGTGGCACAAAAGCAAATATATCTTAACTGGGCCCACTTTCATCCACCTGCTAGTGTTTCTTTTTAGTCACATTGAATTTGTCTAACAACACTTGTTTACATTCCCTTGCTAGCACATTAGCATTTATTTCATTTTATAAAATAAGAGATATGGCCAGTTTAAAATGTTGAAGATACAGTCGCCAAGAAACTTTAGGTCAGCTTGTGGGATGCAGCAATAAACCTACACTTCTCACTGTGAAGTATTGCTCTTAGATCATAATGTGCTACCCAACATCCTCGATTAATTGAATCATTCACCCAACAATTATTTATTGAGCACCTGCTGTGCGCCAAGCAATCTGCTAGGAATTCAGGATGAAAAGTGCACAGGGTCCCTCCTAGATCCCCCCACCACCTCCACCGGCTGCCTATCTTCGTGGTCTCTGATCACAGGGTCTCTTTATGTCCTCCTGAGGGAGCTCTGAGTTTACATAAATAGGGATGGTTTTTCTGCCTCCCCATACTATCAGCACCATGGTTCTCACAGTCCCTGAGGCTAAATATTGAGTCACTCAGCGGCTCAGTGATGTCTGCGGGGCTCTTGCGTTGTTTCTTCTACCCCCTTTATTGTCGACTAGACATGAGACCTACTGCTATCTATAAAGAATATGGGCACTTGAGATATTGGGGAGGCTCCTATGGCAGCAGCTGGCCTGAGCCTCTGGACCTCAAAGAGCATAATAGATGGGGCTACATGGCTTGAGTAAGATCTTTGTCTTATTGTGACAACAGAGGCAGACTCTTTTGCTGTCAGGGATGGACTACCAAGTCCAGGACCAGTATCTTTCATTCAATCTGTTCAGACACTCCCCCCCTCAGCCACCTTCCAATGTGTTCAGACAGACCTAATGAAGCCCCACTACCCTCTGGCCCCAGTTCTGGGATCCTGTATCGTGCTGTGATCACAGCACAAGTAAATGGTATCTCTTCACTCACCCTGTGTATTGCTCCTAGTCCCTCCTTCTTTTAAATGCGTGTGACGCTTGGCATCACTTATCTTGTATGTATGTATGCATGTTTGTATGCATTTAGAGAGTATGAGCAGGGGGCAGGGGTAGGCGCAGAGGGAGAGGGAGAGAATCTCAAGCAGTCGCCACACTGGGCACAGAGCCTGATGTGGGGCTCAATTTCAGGACCCTGAGGTCATGACCTGAGCTGAAATCAAGAGTCGGATGCTTAACCGACTGAGCCACTCAGGCGCCCATCACTTATCTTTAACATATATTAGCCCCCTATTTGTGGGATACATTCCAAGACTACCAGTGAGGCCGAAAAGTGCCAATAGTACCCAACCCTATGTGTGTGTGTGTGTGTGTGTGTGTGTGTGTGTGTGAAATGTTTTTCCTATACAAACACACATACCTATGATAAACTTTAATTTATAAATTAAGCACAATAAGATTAACAACAATAACTAATAGTAAAATAGAAGAATTACAACAATGTACTATAATAAACATGATGTGAATGTGGTCTCTCTCTCTCTCAGAATATCTTATTGTACTGTACTCACCATTCTTATGATGCTGTGAGGTGATAAAATGCCTACATGATGAGATGAAGTGAGGTGAATGATGTAGGCATTGGGATATAGGTTTATGCTATTACTGACTTTCTGATGATTCCTCAGAAGGAGGTGATCCTACTTCTGAGGACTGCGTTTGATCACAGGTAACTGAACCCATGGAAAGGAAAACTGTGGATAAGCAGGGACTATTGCATCATGCTTGGATTTTCTGCTCATCTTTCTCATCCCTTTTTAAAGATGCATAACAACTTGTTTTTCTCCAAATTGTTAACTCATATCCTTCCATATTTCCATGGTAATTGAGTATACAGGCCTTAGTTCCAACCCAGAAGTCTCACCTGGTTATTCTAACTCTAGTGTCTCCTTCTCCTCTAGTGGATGGCAGGACTGCCCTAAGGCCTTGCTTCTTGTCAAGTGAAGTCTCAGATGATGAGCTCCTGCCTACTCTCCCCTGCTGCTGTTACCTGCACGTGGACATATTCTTGTGATCTCCCTACCTCTTGGTATCTCATTATCTCACCTTGACATTTCTGGTGCTAATCATGGGCTGACATTTGACAGACTTTAAATGGATAGTCCAGAGATGTTCTTTTTTGACACTGTGATTTGCAGCTCAGCTCTACCTCCCCGTGTAGACTTGCTCAGTAATTGACCAGTCCACTAAGTCTTTCTTTGACTGAATGTGTGGATTTTGTTCGTAGCCCTACTTCCCTTTTTCTACTTGTTTGACAATGGGTTATCCTACCATGCCCAAATCCTGACCCAAACTTTTGAATGCAACTTCTAGTTGGATCAGTTAGGATGTTTCTATCAGCAAACAATAAACCTTGATTCTGTTGGCTTAAGTAAGGAAAATTTATTATTTCATAGAATATGAGTCTGGAGATAGGGTAGTTCCAGATTTGTTTAATTCAGCAGTTCAGTGATGGTCAATGATGTAACTCACATACTTTCTGTCTTTCTGTTCTGCTCTCTATCGCATGTCCTCATGGGTTGGTTCCTTTTAGGTTACAAGTTGCCTGCCTCAGTTTCAGGTATCATAGTGATATCAATGACAGAAAGATCCAAATGCTAATTCCATTGTACATATTTTCATCCACAAGGAAAACCTTCCCCAGCAGCGTCTCAATTATTGATTCATTGGTTAGAATTTCTTCTTATACCATGCTTAAGTTCGATATTGGTTAAGGGCATGGTACAATGGTTGGCTTGATCAATCATAATTCAGTCAGTGTGCCTAAGAAGGAAACCAGCCTCCTCCAATGAAGAGGGAAACTTGTTATCAAGAAGGAAGGGGAGCTGTGCCTGTTGAATAGGCTGCCAAGTACATTGGCCACATTTGTTATCCATGCATATTCTGGAGCAGAAATGAGAGCTCTGCTTGCTCACCATCCAGTCGCATAGGCTGGCTCACATGCCTGTTGTCTGACACTACTCCATGCCTCACCAGTAACCCTCCCCTTCAAAACCCGGGGAACGAGGCACAGGCTGCTACCCTTGTTGGGAGCAACAAGCTTCCTGCTTTGTTATAATAATTGTATTGTTAAATACAACACTGGGATTTTTTTCTTAAGGTATTTATACTTTCTTAAAACTGCTTTTCTATACAGTGATCAAGGAAGAAGGAGGTTTAAAATGATACTGGAGAGACATGTTACTCTGGCAAAATATGTATAGTCTGGTGAGTGAAGCAGAGAAGGAGGAGAAGGGGGAGAAAATAATCAGTAAATAACTCAATATCTTGGTTTTTATCTCCAGCTCCTAATAGCATGCCTATTAGGCATGCTCCGTGCATGGTGCTCAACAAACACCTGTGGCAGAAAAACAGAAAAGGAAGGGTGCTTATTGCCAGAATTGCAAAGCAGGCATTCACATTTTTAAAATCAAGAGAATCGGTTAAATTAAATAAACTAGACTTGATTGAGTTCTAAGGACTAAAGTTATTCAGACTCACACACTAATAGTCCTATAAATAGAGTTTGTTGATATTAAAGAGGGGTGCATTCCCTCTGAGCAATTCGGGCACCTCTTTAATTCTTAGCCATTGTTTTCCTTTTAAAAGAAACTTCTAGATCAGAAGATTTTTTTGAGGTAAGCATAGAATCAAATGATTCTGAAAGCTCATTCGCTTCATGGCACTATAAGAAGTGTTGATGAACTACTCTCCCCGCATGTTATAGGGAGGCAACGGTAAGTGGGACCATCTCAGCACAAGGAACAACACCAACTCGATTCTGGAGGCAAGAAAGAGCCAGGGAAACTGGGGTACTTAACAACATAGCTGTATATTCAAGATAAAATCTCATAGATTGTGGCACAATTTCTTTTTTCTTTTTCTGAAATAGAAGGTATATCATTTGTCTAATTTACTAATATTTTTGAAGTAATATTTACTTCTTTTACATGTATACATATATGTAAATATAAGATGCTTGTTTTTAAATATGTCTTATAAAAATCTTTAAACACAATATAAAATTGAAAAAATAGCATAACAAATACCTATAGATTCTTCATCTAGGTTCATCAGTAGTTAACATTTTGGGAACTATGTGCACATAATAACCAACTCACCCACCCACACACACACACAAACACGCACACACACTGTACATATGCATACTATAGAGTTATAATACTTCTGTATATTTCAGCATGCATCTCCTAAGAGCAAGGACGTTTTTCTACATAACCAAAATGCCACTATCATATTCGGAAAAATTAACAATGATTCCCCAATGTCATCTAACATCTAAATTGTATACAAATATCCCATTTGGCCCATATATTTTTTAGAGCATTTTTTTTCCTGAGCTCAGACAGGTTCATATATTGCATTTAATTACCATGTCTCTTAAGTCCCTTTTAATTTCTCCTCCCCAACTATCTTTCCTTCTCTTTTTTCCATAATCCTATCTTTTGAAGAGTCGAAGCCTGTGGTTTGTAGAATGTTCCATATTTGAACTTTGTCTGATTATTTCTTCATTGTGCTGTTTGTTTCTTCATCTCCTATGTATCTTGTTAACCAGAAGTTAAGTATAAAGACTTACATAGATTCAGATTAAACATCATTGTGTATACAGCATATTGGATTAGTTTATGAACTGCATAATTTCAAGTTGTCCTACCATTAGTTATGCTAAGTTTGAATATTTGGTTAAGGTATGATTTTCTAATTTTCCTATTGTAAAAATTTAGGTTTAATAATTATTTCATAGGAAAAATCAATTGAATAATTTTGAGTACCTATTTTTTCAATATTGCACTTGCTTTAAAAAAATTAACTCCTTTTGGCTCTGTAGCTTACTACCAGAAAGCTATTTTTAATATGTACAGCAAGAAATTTGAAGTTTTACATAAATATGCTATTTTAAAGTGGGTTTTAAAATGTTATTTGTGTTTTTATTCTTGAACATATTAGTGTAGTAATTTTATCTGAAAATAGCTCTCTTGCATTCCTGAGATTAATTTTCTTGTTTTGAGAAGAAAAACATTAGTAGTTTTTGCAGTTTTTCATTGATTGGTGGTTATAATTTTTCTAACAAGTTGTCCTGGGTGAAGTAAGTGGTTGGTGCACTGCTTAGCAATCTCAGCGTGAACCTCATCCCAGCAGGAAAACTGCATTGCACAGTTACCACACCAGTTGCTCAATCTGCTGAAATATAAATTATAAGGGAAAAAATTGAAAAGCAAGTCCATATTTTAGCTGGGAAAATTCATATGATTTGGATTCTGAGGGAAATTAGTTTTAACCAAGAGAAAAATATAAATCTAAATTTCTGTATAAGAAAGCTAAAATCAAAAGACCTGTGGGATCCTTCCTGTGAGGTTTCTCCATAATACAATCAATATGCACATTTCTATAGAAAACTACAAAACAAATAAATAAATACTCACTTTTTTTTTTTACCTATAGTTATTCAATATTCAGTTTTAATCATAGGATTTTGCCTTTTAAAAAAATATCTTACCAATTGAAGGGTCTTCATTTTCTTCTTTGGAAAATGTGTGATGGGCATTATAACTACCAAGTCAGTTTACTCAGAAATGCAAAATTATGATGTTGATACCAGAAATTCTTGATATGCCTGGGAGACTTAATTTGAGGATGAAAACATCTTATCTAGAGCAACCTGTATCTTTTGACTTCTTGGTCTCACCATTCAGCCTTTGCATTAATTTTTCATCAGCTATGTTTGTCGTCTCTGAAGGTGAACATTTTATGAAGTGTAAAGTAAGAAAACATGAGTGGGAAGTTTCCCTTCACACTTTTGTCTACACAGAGCTTTTTAAAGCTGTCCTGACTCTTGTATAAGGGTTGGCTAGGCATGAATATATTTCTTCGGTTGTAATAAGGAGTTCTCACTTGATATATGTTATCCTTAGGCATGACAGCTACTCTTCAAAACAATCCTTGTTGTTTTAGCTGTTATGATCTTTGTGACCATAAATACTTATTGCTTCATCCAGTTATTTCCATGCAATTTTCTGAGGCTTCAGCACAGACATGCTAATACATTTAGCTCCAAGTCAGTGGACTTTGCTGAGGCTGAAACTTCACCTCTGAAGTAAAGGAAATATAGATTAACTAACTACCGATTACATTGGCTGTTCATCTCCTTTTGTTTCTTTTAATAAATATTGGGAGTTGTAAAAAAAAAAAACAACTATTTGAGATTTGGCAATGAAATTAAATAATCAAATCCAAAATGATGTCTACGGCAATTTGTAAATTCATTTAACAAATGGATGACCAGCTAGTAGAATACAAGTATCAGAGTAGTTTATTATTTACATCTTCTTAGGATAGCTTCCTCACCATAAGCTTCCATCACTTAAAGCTTTCTCTCTGCACTCCCTTGCAGACACCTTCTTTGTCTCCTTTACAGGATTGAGGATGTTGACGTTATTAGACCTTAAAGCAAGGGACCACATGTTAATGATGATGTTTCCAACTGATCAAAAACTTTGGAACACATATTATGTTCCATGTTTCATTAATGTCTAAGTTATTTATAAATATCCTTAACATCTTTCCAATTAGGCATGACCCACTTTCATAAATCTTGTAGAGAAGAGAGAAGGCTTTGTTTTTCTCAATGGGATTGTTCTCCTATGGGTAGAAACATCTTGGTTTTGTAAAATGAACTTTTTTTTTTAGTACTCTGTATCAGCTGACAATTGCTGAGTGACAACTACCACACTAACACTTGGTGGCTTAAAAACAACAATTTTTTAAGCCCATGGTTGTATGGTTAGCAATCTGAGCTGTACTCAGCTGGGTGGTTCTGGTGATCTTCATAAGTGTATACCTGTGTGTACTGGGGTAGCTGCCCTATCAGCAGAGATCTGGCTGAAGTGGCTGGGGTGCCTTAGTCCTCCTCCACAAGGCCTCTGTCATCCAGCAGGCCAATTCGGGCTTGTACTCTTGAAAGGGTAAAGTTGCAATAGAATGCTTAGGCTCTTGGTGACTAGGTTCAGAACTTGCACATCATTCCCAACAAAACAATGTACAGCAAGGCCAACTCTGATTCAAGGAGGGAAAACAGACTCTACCTCTTGAGGAGAGGAAATTACAAAGAACTGTGTCATTTGGCAGCCTACCATATACCTAAGAGAGTAAGAGAATTTAAAGGATTCTCTATGTGAATATTTTATAAACGAAATCCTTAATATATAATTGTTTACCATGCCCTTTTCATCATTTTTATTTCTGCAAAAAGATGTTTATTTATTGAATTCTAAAAATAGGGTTGCCTTGGTGGCTTAGTCTTTAAAGCGTCTGCCTTCGGCTCAGGTCATGATCCCAGGGTCCTGGGATCAAGCCCCACATTGGGCTCCCTGCTCAGCAGGAAGCCTGCTTCTCCCTCTTCCACTCCCCCTGCTTGTGTTCCCTCGCTCGCTCTTTCTCTCTGTCAAATATATAAATAAAATCTTTAAAAAAAAATAAAATAAAAATAGCTTCTACTTTCATAGTAATCTTTGCTTTGTAAGATATCTCACCTTATTATGCACTTAAATGTCCATAAAAACTCATGTGATAAGTGAGGTCATTATTGTTAAAAGTATTAAATGGCTTAATGAAACAGTTGGACACTATTTCACTTGCCTTTCTTCTATGCTTATCAAAATTTTTTGCTATCCTTTAAGAAAACATCCCCCTAACAATTTCCCTTAAATTTGACCCTGAAGTATTTTCTCCTACCTTAGATAGAAATCGCATCTTCAATGAAATAAGGAAAAAAAAATCACTAAAAAGTACATTTTCAACTCATTAGATAATTAAACTTTAATATTTACATGCAAAATATTTAAATTTAACTCTTCTGAGAATTCATTGGTTTGCCTGGTATAGTTGAAAAAAAGTAGAAGACAAATTTATGTAACAGTTGTTTTCTTATGTACACTTCTTCTAACTGCATCATTCAAATTCAGAATTTATTGCTTTAGTTGTCTTGACTAGTAGACACAAAAACACTGTGAAAATAGCCGTTCTATCGGATTTGTTATATTGTCCTTAGCTTATTTCCTGACATGTAACAGGTGATCAACAAATGTTTTCCAAAGGAAAAAAAAAAACAAAACTACATACATTACAAATGGTATCATATAGGCATATCAACTAGTTATTTTATGTTAATTGTTCTTGTGTTTAAGAATATATCAGATTTATTTCTTATGGGTCAATCTGTCTTGGAAAATATATATATATATTTATTTGGTAGATTTTAGATAATCCAGAAAAGTAATCAGATTAATTTGGGCAAGGGTATGTAGTCTTATATTTGAATCATTATTTAAATTTATTGTGTGTACATTTACCATTTAAAGTACATTTTATTATAGTAATTTTGTTGTGGAAATTGAAATGTCAAAAATATTAATATTCTGTTGAGAAATAAAGCTATTCGATATAATATCAAGATGGAAAATCTATGACTTTAAGATGCAATAATAATAACATAACTTATGGAAGTGTATAAGTAAATGAACAAAAATTCCTCATTGAGATTGATTTCTGTATATTCTCTCTCTTTTTTAAAAAAATATTTATTTATTTACTTTAGAGAGATGGAGAGAATCTTCAAGCTGACTCCCCACTAAGCACAGAGTCCGACACGGGGCTTGATCTCACAAACCTGAGATCATGACCTAAGCAGAAACCAAGAGTCAGATGCTTGCCCAGCAGAGCCACCCAGGAACCCCTCTATGTACTCTCTTAAGAACATTCTGTGGTAAAAGAGTTTCTAAAAGCCCTTTTTGGAAAAAAAAGATTTAAATACCAAAATGTTTGGAATATACTTTTGGGAGGGTTCAATTCTCATTAATGTATGAAAGTTCCCACAATTTAATACAGTGGCTCCCATATTTTGGGGCCATAGTATGCTAATAATAGATGGTAACATAGTTCCACTAAAGACATTTTTTGAAAAATAGAGTTATAAAAAAAACTATTCAGTGTACTAGATATCAGACTAAATGGGCTCAATATGTTCTGAAAATTTGCGGGTGACAAATATTAAATACAAATTCACTTTGAATTGCTTTATAGAAATAGATATTTTTTTAATTTTTGAGAGGCCTTCCTCACTTCCTTTATTAAGGATTTTATAAAGATCTTCACACTGGTTTGTAAGCCATATAAAATGTTAAGGACTGTCATTACAGTATATTTCCACCACAATTTAAATAAAAATTGAAATGGTTGTTAAATTTGCTGAAATGAAACTGCTCCCCGAGAAGTTGTTCATGTTTTGTGAAACCCTTCTGGAAGATCTAAGGAAAAGTATGTTATGCTAAGCACAAAGACATGCTTTAGAAACAACTACAAACTCTTACTCTGACTGTTCAGAAGTTCCAGATAGACATATTTTAGAGTATTGTGCAAATGCAAATAAAAACATGTTAGTACACATTGTTACAGAATTTCAGATGTTATTTATGTTGTTAGATATGTGAAAAACGCTATTATCTTGGTGAATTTCCGTTTCAGCAGCATGGTGTTTTGACAAATATAAATTACACCTATATGTATTGTTAGAAACCATCCCACTCCTTTTGATCTTAACTTTTCAATAAATCCAATATCCTCCACCTGTCTACACCCACCGATCTGAAAGATTGGCAGAGGCTGGAATTATATTTTTATATTTGATCCAAAGTTATGATTAGAATAATTGCGTGACTTCTTCTATTGCTATAGTTATAGTAACAGATTTCCCCTCTATTTCTAATGCCAATACTGATGGACTGACAGCATCATCTTGGACAGGCTGCTTTTCTTTATTTTTTCCCTTTGGAATGGAATTTCCAATAATACCAACCTGTATCACTTCAGTATTCTTGGAGTTGTTGCATGAACTACCAAAAAACATTGTAATGTAGTTGGTTGAAAAGAACCAAGATAACTAGAAAAACTGATATGTGAATTCCCATGTAATCTGGTTTTTATACATTTTAGAAAATGCAACATATTTATTTAAAAAAAATTCAAGTGATGTTGCAAATGTTTAAAATGATTACTCTGCAAACCCTAATGTCCTATTCAGTTACGGGGTTATATTATCATTTGGGGTAACAATAATAAAGGATGGTAAAACAGAAGCACAGAAGTTTTTATACCGAGATATTTTTGTTGTCTTTTTTTCTAAGTAAGGGTAGTTGAAAAATTAGCTAATGTCTTGGCATTCAAGAACAAGGACTGTGGTAGATTTTAAGCTGAACAAGACACAGCCCTATGTGGTTGTGCTTTTAGATAGGCTGATGTCAAATAGCCAAACAGATGTATTTATATGTTACAAGGAGGTAGGAAGAGATTTGGTTCAGTCATTGTTCTGTGTAAAACATTATTTTCTGCATCTACTACTCAAGAGTATCAGAATCTCGACTACCAATACCACAGTGGTCCTCCTGGTTCACATTCATTTATGTAACAGTATTCATCAGGTTTCCTTCCTTCCCTCTTTTCCTTTCTTCCTCTCTCCCTCCCTCCTTTTTTTCCTTCCTTCCTTCCTTCCTTCCTTCCTTCCTTCCTTCCTTCCTTCCTTCCTTCCTTCCTTCCTTCCTCCCTTCCTTCCTTCCCTTCTTCCCATTCTCCCCCCTTTCTTTCAACTCATGACTTTATAAGGAATGCAAAAGTATCAGTAGAGGAATTAAACACTCATTATGGAAACAATAATGCACAACTAACTATAACAAGAGGAAATATATAATGATACTTTAAAAATAATATGTAACCTAGTGAAAAATTATACTTAGTAGAATCAACAATAGTATCATTTAAATATTATGTACATAAGACTCAATATCTTGGGGTGGGCATTTCAGCCTATTTTAATACATTGTTTTCTTTTTAAGAAAGAAAGGAATTTAAATTTACATATATATATCAGGCTGAGAAAGAATATAAATGTTGGCCTACAGTAAAGAAAGACTTTATCCATAATAAAAAAATACAAAGTTTTTGCAAATTGGTGAAATTGACCTGGGAGTGGAAAAGTAAAAAACTTATTTCTGTACATAGTACTAAATATGACCCCTAACAATATCTTTATGTAGGCAAATTATGATCATATTTTTGGTAATATTTCAGATTATATAGACTAGGTGCCAGTGAATCATATAATTCACAGTCCTACATAACAGAATGACAAAAATTGCTTCTTTATGTTTTTTCTTCTGCTCACTGTGCCACACCCATTTGCTAATTAATTCCTTAACCTTGGCGATAATGTAATTCCTTTTTTTTTAAGGAATAAATTTGAGGATAAATTTACATCATATTAAATGAAAATAGCGCTTCTGAGAATAACCTTGAAAAGCACCATAATATTTGCTTTAGCAACAGAATAAGGTTATTTAAAGATAGAGTTGGGTGTAGTGATAGGAACGAAAAAAGTCACAATATTGGTAATTATTGGTAGCTCTTGAATTTTGTCTATGACTCTAATTGCATACAATCAGATAAAGATTACATGCTTTAATTTGTCTTTAATTTTAAGATTTTTCTGTGGGAAAATAACATGCAAGTTTATTCGCTCTTAACTTAATGTACTAAAAATATCTAGGATTTTATAGAATGTTATCCAAATCTGAGTATTAAATACATTTTTTTAAATTTTTTAAAAGTTTTTATTTATTTATTTGAGAGAGAATGAGAGACAGAGAGTGTGAGAGGGGGGAGCATCAGAGGGAGAAGCAGACTCCCCGATGAGCAGGGAGCCTGATGCGGGGCTTGATCCTGGGACTTCAGGGTCATGACCTGAGCCGAAGGCAGTTGTTTAATGAACTGAGCCACCTAGGCATCCCAAATACATCTTTTTTAAAACAAAGTAAATCTCATAGGTAATAAGGAAGCATAGTTGATTTCTTATATAGATAATGATATTCAAATATGGCTGTCCACATTAAAGAAAGAAAAATAAAATGTAAACAAATCATGGGAAATCCAGTTATTTATCCCATTAAATAAAGAAGAATTGTAGTGTATTTGATTATTCTTATTACTTGACCATTATGAGCTGTGTTAACCTCAAATGATTTGATGTTAAATAATGAAAATAACTGAAAAACAAAATAATGTCAATATAAAATAATCATAAATTTAACTGAAATAGGTCTATTCCTCAAAACACTTACATGGCCTCTCTATTTAGTAAAATGGGAATGCAACAATAATCTCTAGGGTCTCTGTCTCACAACACTCAGACAAAAGTTCCAAGAGTCTTTTTTTCTCTTAGTAGTAACAAATGACCTGTCAGCACCTGATCTTCCTACCCCTGTGACGCCTGCCAGAAACATGACAGCAGACAGACAAATACTAAGGCAGCCAAAAACATAAAATTAAACAAATGAATGAATGAAGTCTGTGAACTATGAACTTACTCTTGGCAGACTATTGTAAAAATAACCCTACCAGCTTGGAGGAAAAGACGACTGGTGTCATCAGGTCCACTCTTCCCTTCCTGCCCGCGTTTGCCCAAACACTCAATCTTCTACCCTCCACCAGATTCCATTCTAGTGTTTCTGCAGACTCAGAGATGCACTGAAGCTTCATGATTTTTGCTATTAAGGATTTCTTCAAACCAATTATAGTTTCATCTGACTATATGTTCTGGAAGATTCTAAAGGCTTAAGAGTTTGGGATGGGCTAACCGGGAACACTCAGCGGATGTCTTAGAACTGTTTCATGCATCTCCAAATGGCAGCTCACCAGAAATATGGTGAGTGGTTTTATGGCACCTAATACATCAAAATTTTCAAATAAAGTTGAGCATTTGTTTTCAAAGTGCCTCTAAAAACATGTTTAAGTATCATACTCTACATAAAATATTAGTTTGGAAAGAAAACAGCTAGAGCAATACATATCCTATGTCTACATCTTTTAAAATTATAAATCACAATAGGATGTTTTATCCTTCCACCTTGACAAATACACCTTCATAATGACAATACCCCCCCAAAATGGGATTCAGCTGTTATTTATATAATAGAATAGCAACAAATGCAAAGACAGTTGAACTTATTGTTGTTCATGACTAGGTACTATTAACAGATTGGTAGCATTTAGAGAAGGAATAAAATAGAGATGTAGATAATCCCATAAATTATTATATATTATTCCATAACTTTATCTTTCTTGCCCTTATTTCAGCAAAATAATCTTGTTATAATAAAGACTTAGTAGTCTTTTTGTAGAATTTTTGTTCTAGTGATAGTAATGTGATAGTAACATTTTGAGTACAATTATATTTTCTTCACAATCTACTAACAGCATGCAAATGAAAGTCAATGTAAGAATGTAAGGAATGTAAGTTAAAGTCAATGGAAGAAATCAAAAATTATTTTTCATGTTTTCAAAAGTAAATTTTCTCCTAAGTATTCAAAATTAATCCATGCAAAATAGAATTTCTAATTATTAAATAACAATTGCACAAATACATGTAAAAACTTCAAGTTTTGTAAAATTAACTAAATTGTATATAGCATGTCTGTACAAGTAGAACCATTTGTAGTTCTAGCATGTCTCTGTAATTGGCATTGTCAGGAATTGGTGTCATATTTCATGCATGTTAAACTGATACCACCATACATACAAATTCAAGAATAATAAGAATTGTTTAACATTGGAAAAGGTTTTCAGCTGCCGTGTGCATGATGTGTTAAGTTTTGAGTGTTCCGGAGCCATGAATTGGAATGTGAACAGAAGCAAGAAAATGGATACTCAGCACTACCGGGAAACAATACTTTGTCTTGCAAGAATCTCTTGCAATCGTATATAAAAGAAGGATTTGACAAGTTAATTAATTTGAATTTTTCTGACCTCAGCATATCTGCCGTTCAATTTTCCTGCCCTCTGAAATATTGTCCATCTCTAAATTGGACAGGGATATAACACACGACCCTTTGCTATAGGCAAACATGGTTACCTTTTGTGTGGAGGACATAAGGGAAAGAGGTGGAGCAGTGTATCCTTGGAACTTGAAAATTGTCAGCCACCCGCATGGGTACGTAGGTTCCAGTTTGTGCTGTGTGCTGGTGCTGACTGCTTGATCCTGAGTGAGAAGGGCATCTACATAGTTTTTTAATACATTTACTTTCTGTGGGTTTGTGATCCATGAGGCTTTCTAAATCACAGGATGGCAAGGGATTCCTTTGCCTGGGTTTGTAGTGGTACATCATTCCGTGACCATTGTGAATGGCTTTCTAGGGCAAATGCAAAAGCATAATGTACTGAAACAGTATCATATATATGAATACAAATATATAGGAATATATGCCTGTATATGCATGAACATATTTATATGTTTAAAGATTTTATTTACTTATTTAAGAGAGAGAGCATGAACAGGGAGAGGGACTTACAGAGTCGCAGAGGGAGGGGGAGAAGCAGACTCCCCACTGAGCAGGGATTCCAATGCCAGACTCGATCCCAAGACCCTGGGATCATGACCTGAGCTGAAGGCAGACACTCAACCGACTGATCCACACAGGATCCCCGAATATATGTTTAAATACAAATACGTACTACATGTATATTCATTTGCCTTCCTCTTGAGCAGATTTGTACCTAAGTATTCTCCTCCCCAGTTGCTGTTACACAACGATTGGAAATAAGGAAGATGCTCATAGGCTCTGTCTTTGAAATCCATTAGGAAAATAGAGGTATATAATGCTCTTTCGGTATTTGTTACGTATGTTTTTATACCATCAGTATCTGTATGTGTATAGGAAGTGCCTGAAAAGAAAAACTCAAGAATGTCTCAGCTCCCACCTCAGCAGAACCATGAGAGTCTCTTATTACCAACAATGGTCCCGGTGAGAGCAGACAGTAAGGCTAGACCCTTGCACTTTAGCAGACAAATAAGATGCATTAAGTCCTGCCATGGAAGAAGCCTAAAGGCTGCAGGCTTTAGGTGGGGAATTGACAGGTAGGGAGAGCAAAAATTCAGCCATTCTCTGAACCTAGTAATGCAGTTTCAGTGCGGGAAAAGAAGTTTGATGAAGGAGTTAAATGAGGTACAGTCCTGGGAAATGGCGGCATAGCCAGAAAAAATGAGTTAATGAATTTAACCTAGAGTTAACCTTTGAAAAAATTCTTTAATCCAAGCTGCACTTTTATTTTATTTCATTTTTTTTACCTCTGAGTTTTTTCAATCTGAAATTATCCCAGGATCTTTTGGGGATGGCACTTTTGCCAATATTTGCATGCTCATGCAGCATCACAAATAAAAAAAATAATGGTTTAATGTTATATCAGGGAGGAGAAGCACTCAAATAGGTGAGCAGGGATTAGCTGCCTTCTGATTACAAAGAGGGCTGTTAGAGCTTAATCCCCAGGAGCGATTTGCTCCAGTGTTTTTAATGGCCCTTAATAGCTCAAGCCTGCATAGAGCACATATGCATGTATTTATATTTGTATTGATACATATTTCATGTATCAATTTCTATTCCCTAGCTGGAATTTGTGCTGTGAATTACTATAGTACTGTTTTGTCTAAAAGGTAATTATCTAATTATGTGTTCTGGGAGATGGCATAGCTAGACTCATAGTGCACCAATTCACAAGCATTTAATTTTTGTTTTTAATAAGAGACTATGAGAAAAGGGATCTTTTTCCCTTTGGGGGGGGGGACTCAGTACTCATGCTTAAATGGTACTTTCAGAATTGGAATTTTCCTTGCCAGCTCCTCTGGGCATCTCATTAAGTGTTTCTAGTACTACGGGGCCGTTTTGCCCTCTGATATGACCCTTCAAGAAATCCTGTTAGTAAATCACAGGCTAAGAAGTCATGCAATGTGAACCTAAAGTAACTGTGTACATTAAATGATGCTATCAAGACCCAGGCTTTAATTTTTTTAAGGACGATAAAAACCACTGTGAAGTATCCTCTTTCAGGTTCACGATAGGTGATATTATGAGCAAGCAATGATTCATCCAAATAATTTGGTGGAATCAAAGGAGCTAGCGGAAGCTGATGTGATTGGCCAGGAATCATGAAAAGGATGAACACAGGCCTCCATGGAAGCTCGTCAGCTCCCCTCCCACGTGCAGACTTTGAAAGGTTTGGACCGCACACTTACCCGTACTTTAAATAGTTGAATGTTATATGTGTCTTTTGATAATGAAGGCTCAGTTAAAACTCTGGTTTGGCACTCCAATAGCTGAATAAAAACCTATTTAAAGTTGGTATATCTAATGCTAAATGTCACATTTTACTGGTTGGCATACATTTATCACTTCATTTCCCAGTATAGTAAACAACTTGTAACTCACCGGTTACTTTGATTGACAGCAGGCTTGGGCATTTCTGAGCGCTCAGGAGCTGTATTGCATGGAGTCGAACTTCCAGGGTAATTGGCTTCAACAACAATCATAATAATAGAAATAATAATTCCAGAGTTAATTTAAAGGAGCAAAACGAAGGAAGTCAAATAGGAGGACAATAAATTATGGGAATTTCTCATTTAAGTAAGTAGCAGGTTTAATAGCTTTCTCTAAGTACTGAGATCATTCAGTTGAACATCTGCTTTCCAGCTGTGCATATTGATATATTACCAGGTTTTTATTCCCTTCTACTCTAAGTGTATCCATAAGTTTTTAGGAGTTTCACTACCTGACTTTGCGACAAAGCCTTGATTGTGAAAGATATAAAAAACGTCAAAAATTCTATAGGCCATATTATGCCCAGGATATTATTTTTCAATTGACTCCAAAGACAGATGTCCATGAACAATTAAACCATTCTCCAATCACACCTTGTACCGTCTGGGATCAGAGAATTAAAAGGAAATAAGCCTTCAAAATATACTTACTTCTGGAGTTCCCATAGATTTCCTGGTTGTTAATAGACTCTTACTAAATAATTCTGTCAATGGAAAAGGCATATCATACATTGCTTGAACTTCTGAAGTTGGCTCTTTGATATTAAATTTAGTATTTCTTCTTTTATAATAATTCATCTAGTGAGCATCTACTTTCAGAGAAATCCCCTTAGATGGAGATTCGGTTATCCTAAGCTTGCTAGCTCCCACGTCTAGTCTTAGAGACTTTAGTCATAAAGCACCACACTGAAACAATCTGGACTGAAAAATGCGAGACTTGCTAATCAAAATGGATGTAACCCAATATCTTGTCTAATAGGGCAACATGGAATGTGTTCTCCCCTTTCAACAAAAAAACTCCCAAATAAGATGTTATCTTCTTCCCATCAGCCTTTATCGTTACTGTCACCATAGCAACTAAATAGCTCAGAGTTGCAACCTAAACAAGGGACCAAATAACATGAGCTTATGAGCCACTGCATTATCAGTGTTCATAAGATAGTAATTCAAAAACGCTCAAGTCATACCCACAAAGGAAAAGCTTTTATTCTCTCTTTCCCTGACCAAAAGTATGGCTAATAAAAGTCTTTCACCATGTTCTAGGCTTTATGGATTAAACAGCTTAAGATGTGGGATGATGTAACCTGAAGGGAGCATGTACTCATCCTAGTCCCAGGATGCACTTCACCAAGGCAATCTGCTGGCTGGCAGAGGAATACGCAACTGAAGATGAGATTTATTGATTGATTGGTTTAATTTTATTAAATGACACTAAAGAAACATGTGTTGCTTTTTTTTCCCCCCTCTTAACAACGTATGTAATTAGGAGACTACCATATATGAGCATATAAAGTAGGACAGATTTGGACTGCTCCAAATGAGTTCTATAAATAATAGACCCTTGAGCCACCACGGCTTTTCCAATTCTTAAAAGACCACTGTAATCTTTAAAATGTTTTCAGAATTCCCTACTTTATTATTATTCAGAAAGCAGTAAGTTTCTGGGTATTTAAACACTTTAGGTGGACATCTGAGGAGAAAGTTAATAGGGATGATATTAATGATGATAAAATCAATAATAGTTAAAAGTTCTTGAACACCTTATAACATAACACTTGTCATGTATGATGCTTTTTAATTCAGACTATTGTTATCCCCATTTTATAGAGGAGCAAATTAATTCACTAAGAGAATAACCTCCCGGATATAGGAAGAGGAAGAGCTAGGATTTGAACTCATGCAGCCTGATTCCAAAGCCTGCTCTCTACCCCTGAGTGCTGTTCAAATATTTTTTGCATCCTGCCCAGAAGTTCCAATAGTGTGGTTAAAAATACAAATTGATGTGTATTTCTTGATCTCCTTTCATAAATATTTGTTGAATGTGTTATCTTTTTAATTTTTTTAATTTAATTTTAATTAAAAATAGAATTGCCATATGATCCAGTAATTCCACTACTGGCTATTAACCCAAGAAAAATGAAAACTCTAATTCAAAAAGATACATGCAGCCCTGTTTATTGAAGCATTATTTACAATAGCCAAAGTATGGAAGCAATTCAAGTGTCCATCAATAGATGAATGGATAAATCAAAAGATGAATGGATGACTAGTGATAGATATAGATGAAGATATAATGGAATATTACTCAGCCATAAAAAAGAATGAGCTCTTGTCATTTGCAACAACATGAATGGACATAGAGGATACAATGCTAAGTGAAATAAGTCAAACTGAGAAAGACTAATATCATATGATTCCACTCATATGTGGAATTTAAGAAACAAAATGAACAAACAAATGTAGAAAAAGAGAAACAAAAAACCTAGACTCTTAAACACAGAGAACAAACTGGTGGTTGTTTGAGGGGAAGTGGGTGGGGAGTAAGTGAAATAGATAAAAAGGATTAAGAATACAATTATAGTGTTGAGCACTGAGTAACATATAGAATTGTTGAACCACTATATTGTACACCTGACACTAGTATAACACAGTATGTTATTTGTATTTCAATTAAAAAGTGTGTTATCTTTTCTAATATAATTGTACCTTCTTCATGTTGAATTTATATTTAATTCAAGCTCTGTGGGTTTTTGTTTGTTTTTTAAAGATTTATTTATTTCTTAGGGAGAGAGGGAGAGAGAGGGCATGCGTGCACATGAGTAGGTGGAGGGGCAGAGGGAGAGAATCCCAAGCAGACTCCACGCTAAGCATGGAGCCCCACAAGGGGCTCAACCCCATAAGCCCGAGATCATGACCTGAGCTGAAATTAAGAGTTGGATGCTCAACCGACAGGCGCCCCTAAACTGTTTTTTTATCATTCTTGGCAAGATTAATTTTGGTTACCTTGCCTAGTCTTATATTTTTAAAATAGTAGTTTTTGAACTCCTGTAGCTTAAAAATGTATGCATTTAATACCTATATCCAATCTGATATCATACTTAGCTCTTTAAAGATAGCCAAAGTTTCCCTCTCCCCCTGCCTCTCAGAAAAGAACCCTACGGAGGGAGCGGAGATTGTAGGCTGGATCATCTCCAAGTGCCCTGGCTAGAGAGCTGCCCAAAAGGTGATTTAAAGCCACTGAATTTTTGGTGATGAGAACCAACCGGAACCAAGGCAGCGATTCCTGAGGGTACATGTTTGCGTGAGTGGGAGAGAAGCAAACAGGCTGCCAGCAGCTCCGGTCCAGCCCTTCACATGGTGCTGTGGGAAGAAAACCACGTCAGAAGCAGGAGTCTGAAGTGGTATCAGGATCACAGTAGTCTCTGTAAAAGTGAGAAACTCCCCAGGTCAGTGGGAAATGAGAGAAATAAATATGAGGGCTCAACTTCTATGTTGTAGTTATGTTTCAGTGAAAATTGATTAATGAAATAATTATGAAGTCAATATACTTCTCTACAAAATTGCACAAAGTTCCAGATTCATTTATTTCCTAGGCTCTTAACAGCCAAAATTTATGTTTTCTCTCTTTACAATCAACCAAGATACATTTTATAAATGATAAAATAAATGAGACAAAGCTTTGTGTTTTTACCTGAAAAGCGTTGACTGTCTCCCTGATAAGAGGTTCTGGAAATGTGCTAAGCTATTCTACCCAAGATAATGGTCATTCCAAGACTTACAAGGGTTGTCACAGGACAGAGAATCAGCCACCTCCGGGATCAGCCTTGGAAGCTCAGATGCAGATGGACGGTGAGAAGTTACAGTTCATTAAGTCCTGAAGGTTTTGCAACTTAAATAGGAAATGAAGTATGAAGAGTTTGTGTAATTACAACACGGTGTGACAAGCTGTTTGTTAAAAATATAAGTACAGGTGCATAGAGAACAGCTATTCTAATCAGTTTTGAAAAACGAAAAGGAATTTGCCAGCCAAGGGTCTGGGTGAAAGAAGTGATGCACAAAAAGTCCAGCATGGCCCTTTTGAGGATCCTTCCAGAGTTAAGCACTGCTGCATGCTGAAACTCCATGAGTCATACAGTTGAGTCTACAAACTTTGGCGGATACCATTATCATAAGAGGTTTGGGCTGTGTTTTGAATTTGAATTTTATCTTAAAGACATTGATGAGCCAGGAAGGGATCTAAGCAGTGACATTTTCAGTTTAGCTTTTTAGGTTTTCCAGAGGTTTGAATTTTTTAATTCATTGTTCAGCAAATGGAATATAAAGAGGGTCAGAAGCCAAATCAGCCTGGGTCTAGTAGACCAGGCACCATAATTCAGATGAGAAATGATGGAGTTGACAGAAGAGAGAAGCTACAGATGTCAATAGGCAGGGGTGCAGCAGAGCATGATTAAGACTAACGGATAAGACTCACCACTGGGTTGGGAGAAAAGGGGAAGAAAAGCAACAGATTGGGGAAGAAGAGTAGTGTGAAGCTTCATTAGTCCTGGGACATGAGGTTTTTCCTGCTCCTCAGTTGCTGAAATCCTAACCCATAGTATAGAATGTCTGTAAGTGGAGACACCTCATTGTGGGCAAATTAAAAAAAAAAAACAAAAAAAAAAAAACAAACTGATGGTAGTGATAGCTAATGTATTCTAGGGAATTCTGGAGAACTGAGCCAGGAGGAATTACAGCTTCTCAGAGAAAAAAAGGAAGAAGATAAAGATAGCACTTTTTCAACACACTTTCCTTCTCTTACCTTTTGAGTCAAAAGGAAGAAATAAAAAAGACAGAGTCTACAATTAGCATTCAATTAGAAGTATACTCTAAGAATAGCCCTGGACCTGCTGTTCTGCAAAAACGTATATTACAATTTTAGGTACTTTTTCTTCTCAGCTAGATTTTTTAGGGTAAGGATTGTGTCCTATACCATAGTAACACTGGAAGTGAGGGAAAAAAAATTATGTTGTGAGGTTAAATCTTTAAAGGCATCTTCTTGGGACACCTGGGTGGCTCACTCGGTTAAGCCTCTGACTCTTGGTTTCTACTTAGGTCATGTTCTCAGGGTTGTGAAATCAAACCCCCTGCATGGGGCTCGGCACTCCAGCTCAGAGTCTGCTTAAGATTCTTTCCTCCTCCCTCTTCCTCCCCCTTTGCTCTGGCACCCCACTTGCATGCACACGCTCTCTTTCTAAAATAAACTCTTAAATAAATAAAATAAAGCCATCTTCTTTATGCCTTGTGAACTCGACTCAGCAGGTAGTAATATTAATACAGAATTTTTAAGTTGTAATCATTCACAGAATAAGTATTTACTGAGCACATAAAATCTGCTAGGCATTGTTCTAGGGGCTAAGGATGTAGCAGTGAACAAAACAGGCAAAAATCTCTGACATCATAGAGCTTGCAATTCAGGGAAAATACTTATTTATTAATAAGATAAATATGGAAAATAAATAGTATGTTGGTTGATGGTAAATGCAGAAGGAAATATGAAGCTGGGAAGGGGCAGGGAATGTCCAAAGGCGGCTACAATTTTAGATAGAGTGGTCATATCTGGTGTCATTGAAAAAGTGGTATTTGGATATAGACCAAAAAGAGGCTAAGGAGTGGGCAATAAAGACACCAGGGGGAAGACCTAAGTAGTGAGAGAAGTACTTGAGATGCGAGTGTGTCCACTGAGTTTAAGGGACAGAGGAGACAGAAGGTGTGACAGCAGAGGGAACAAGAGAAAGAGAAGTGGGATATGAGATCAGAGCTATAACGTGCAACCACATCAGGTAGGCCCAGGCATGCTAAAGTAAAGAATGGCTTTTATTATGAGTGAGATGGGAGCCCTGGGAGGGTTTTTAGCAGAGAAATAATACTGTCTGACTTATGTTTTAATGAGATCACTCTGGCTGCTGTGTCAAGAATAAGGCTATGATAGAGCAGGGGTGAAAGCAGGAAGAAAATTCGGAGGTTTTTGCAATGATCTAGGCCAGAAATGAGGGCAACTCCAAACTTGGAGGAAGAATATGGAAGGTTAGAAGTGGTTGCTTTCTGGATACACTATTATCAGGAGCCCAATTCAGAGAAGATTGTTTGTGGTGACCTGGGGCAGAACTGCCTTAATCCCCTAAACCAGAAATTTCACGATCTGCAGCTGGTGAGCTGGATCAGAAGATCTGGTGTGTAGTACGAGTTTAAAAGCCTGTGGGCTCAAGACTGAAAAAGATATTTCAGTCTGGGTCCAAAGGCCAGAAAAGACCAATGTTCCAAGTCAGGCAGGAGTTTCCTCTCAGCCATTTTCAGATCTTCAATTGGTTCTATTCAGATCTTCAATTGGTTAGATGAGTCCCATCCACCTTAAGGAAGGCAATCTGCTTTACTCAGTCTGCCTATTCAAATGTCAATCTCATCTAGAAATACCTTCACAGACACATTCAGAATAATGTTTGGCCAGATGTTTGGGCACTCCGTGGCTCACCATCACAAGTCCACCTCTTGTCAACTTGGCACCTCCTTAAACCATATGTATCTCCTTAAACCATACTTAATCTCCAAATAAAGATAATAACACAGTCATAATTATACCTAACATGATACAACTATCTTTTATACAACTGAAAACACACTAACCCCTTTCCCAGAAGAGAAGGTAAAGTCCCTGAGAGATGTTCACTCTTCTCTCTGATATCCCATAACTAATTAGCAATACTTAATATACTGTGAAACAAAGTCAGTACATCTTATGTGACATGATAAAAGAATACAAAGGGAAGAAAACAAAGATATTTACACACACACACACACACACACACACACACATACACACATATTCACAGCAAGATAAGGAGAAAATACTCATGACAATTGTAGTCTTCATTTGTATAACTGATTGCATGGTCATAGATGATATTTATAACTCCCTTCCTCCAAAACCCACTCTATATTCCCTTTGCCTTCAGGAAGCACTTCAGCTGTTTGTGGTTCTTTACCTAGTGGAGTGGCCCAAACCTTCTGTCTGGGCCATTAGTAATTCTGCCTGGATTGAGTTTCCTGTCGTCCTTAATCACAGGGCATGGTAATACCACAGAGACATGCTGGGGGATCCCCTACATCTCCTACATTCCAGAATACTCTTCCTTGCCTCACTTTTGGAGTAGTAGACCAGTTTTCCCTTGTAGTCAGAATTAACCATTCCAACAAGCACAGTAACATCCTTCTTTGCCCATTAATTTAGAGGCAAGAGTTGCCCAGAATGGCTGGGCTGCAATCTTAATTACAAATAAATGGAATCATTGTTGTGTCTCCTGGTGGAAGTTCTTTCCTTTGGAGGTAAGACCTCTAGGCCAACAAGGCTTAAGGTCATGGAAACAGGAAACAAAGCTTTTGCTAGTGGTTGACTATAGGTAATAGTGACTAGTTCCACTTCCATTTCTACCTATGATTTCTGTGAAGCTGGCTACGTGAGAAACAATACCATTTATCGGATGCTGGTTCAGAGCATATACAGCTTTCTGGAAGAAACCTTGCCCCAACCCTTCAAAGTATTGCCACCTTGCTGGCACTGTACTTTAAAAGGCTATTCAACAATTCTATTAAGCCAGCTGCTTCAGGTTGGTAGAGAATAGGATGAGACCTGTGAATCCCATTAGCATGGGCTCATTGGTGCACTTCTTTTGCTGTGAAGTGAATTCTCTCTCCTTCAGTCTTTTTGTTCTATTCAGCTCTTCAACTGATTGGATGATGCCTACTCACATGAAGAAGGGCAATCTGCTTTACTCAGTCTGCCAATTCAAATGTTAATCTCATTTAGAAATACTTTCACAGATATACCCAGGATAATGTTTGGCCAAATGGCTGGGCATAAAGTGACCATCACACCAAGATTTGTTTTAGCCTAGCTTTAAGAAGGAATGTGCAGTCAGCAAGGAAACCATCAATGAAATGAAAAGGCAACCTACTGAATGGGAAGAAATAGTTACAAATTGTGTATCTGATAAGAGATTAATATCCAAAATATATAACTATCCAATATATAGAACTCAACCTGAATAGACATTTTTCCAAAAAGACATACAGATGACTAACAGGTATCTGAAAAGATGCTCAACATCACTCATCATCAGGGAAATGCAAATTGAAACCACAATGAGGTATCAACTCACATCTGTTGGAATGGTTATTACCAAAAAGACAAGAAATAACAAATGTTGGCAATAATGTGAAGAAAAGGAAACCCTAGTGTATTGTTGGTGGAAATGTAAATTGATGCAGCCACTATAGAAAACAGTATGGAGGCTTCTCAAAAAAATTAAAAATAGAACTACCATATGGGCGTAGCAATTTCACTTCTGGGTATTTATCTGAAGAAAACAAAAACACTAATTCAAAAACTATTGCACCCTCATGCTCACTGAAGCTTGACAATAGTCAGGGCATGGAAAAAACCTAAGCACTCCCCAATAGATAAATGGATAAATAAATTGTGATATATAATTATATATATTCAGCCATAAAAAATGTAATCTTGCCAATTGAGGCAATATGGACAGATCATGAGGGCATTATGTTAAGTGAAAAAAGTTAGGCAGAGAAAGACAAATACCATATGATCTTGCTTATATGTGGAATCTAGCAGCAGCAGCAGCAGCAGCAGCAGCAGCAGCAGCAGCAGAAGAAGAAGAAGAAGAAGAAGAAGAAGAAGAAGAAGAAGAAGAAGGAGAGGGAGGGGGAGGAAGGAGGGAGAGGAAAAAGGAAGAGGAGAAGGAGAAGGAGAAAAAGAAAAGCAGCAGCTCATTAGGCACAGAAAACAGGCCGGCAAAATGAGTGAAAGGAGTCAAAAGGTACAAGTTTCCAGTTATAAAATAAGCCAGGGGAATGTAAGGTACAGCGTGGTGACTATAGTCAATAATACAGTATTTTATAGTTGAAAGTTGCTAAGAGAGTAGATCTTAAAAGTTTTCATCACAAGAAAAAATTTTAACTGTGTGTGGTGCCAGATGTTAACTAGACTTAGCGTGGGGATCATTTCACAATAGATAGAAATATTGAATTATTACATTGTATGCCCATAACTAATATTATGTTATATGTCAATTATATCTCAAAAAAAAAAAAAAAGAAGCAGCAGCAGAAGAAAAAGGAGAAGGGGAAGGGGAAAGGGAAGGAGAAGGAAGTATGGATGTACATCTAAATCAGGTCTGTCCTACCAGCTTTAGTGGGGATAGAGTTTATTTCAGAGCTAATCTAGAATTTAGGTCCAAGTATCACCTTAAGGTCATAGTATGGAGTATAATAATAAGTTAGAGAGAGAATCTCAACATTTTAGTGTACCCTGTTCTGTTACCATAACCCCAAGGCAGGGCAGAATGAAGAAAGTAGGAAGTCAAAAAGAAGACATAAGCCTGCTCCATGGGAGGCAATAGTGATAGACTGAGTGATATGTTACCTAGTAGAGAAGATTCTTTCCACACTTGATACTAATGTAATATGCAAAATGCAGCTAAAATTTTTGATTTTAGCTCAGGATGTTTAGGTCTGAATCTACATAATGGCTCTTGAAAATATAGTACCATAACCTTTTAGATGCTGACCTTGATGTTACATTTACTGCCTTATTGGCACCAAACTCTGATAATCTACCAACAGATGGTCAGGGTATCTTGGTATGCTTTCTAGTCCCTTGTTTATTTGTGCATCATTTGACAGGATACTTCTGAGGCAGCAAAATTTAGCTGATGATGTTATGGTTCATTGTTTCCAGCAATGGTTTTGGCTTTATCTAGAAGTCTTTGATTCAAAATGACATATGACCCTAATCTTATTCAACCTGATTGTCAAACAATAAGGATGCGACAACTCTGTAAAGTTTCAAGATCTATTGTCTTCTGCAGTGCATTTCCAGAGTGCCGTCATGTTGTGGCTAATAGACAGGAACATTCTGAGAGCTGATTTAAAAATGTTATGAAGGTTACTTATCTTTTGAATTGAATGCATTCAACGGAAGAGTATTTTAATACTATAGCACTGTATTCCTGGCAAATATAAAAGTACTATCAAGTGTATCATTATTTATTTATAGAAAAGTGGTGGCACACAGATTTTTATCACATTTTTAATAGTAGCAAATTATCCTCCTCATATTTTTAGTAATTCCATTGTAACATACAAAAGTAATAGAGAAATCAAAGCCAAAGATAATTTGAAATTAACATGCTATAATGAAATACTTGGCAGAATTCAGTATATTTCAAAGACCTTGTTAGGAAATATTACAAAAATAATTTGGCAATGTAGATTGCAAGAGTTGAAATTTTACATTTGTCCTGAGAATTCTATTATCTTTTATCCTGATGAAATATAAACCAGATATGAAGTATAAAGATAATTATTACAGGATTACATTTAAAAACGGAAGTGTGAAGTAAATTTAATTATACAATATTTGAATAAATTAGGACATATTAACATGATGAATTGTAATACAATGAATATTATAAGCTAGTTACATAGTGTCTCCAAAATACTGATAAGTTGAACTGTATATGTAATTTCAACTACGTGTTTGTATGTGTGTATATGTATATGCAAGTAAATGTAATAAAATGTCAACAGTTTACCTTGTTTTTAAGGAATTTACATGTCCAGTCAGCAGGAAACAATGTGTCTTTGATGGTGGGATAACAGGTGTTTTTAATTTTTCTCTTATGTTGAATTTTTGCTAGTGTCTACAATGATACATACAATGTAAATAGAAAAAAAATCCACAATAGTTAAAACATAAAACATGAAGGTATTTTAGTTGTTAATTCTGTGCCACCAATAGAGTTAACAGAGGATTTTTAATCTTATTGATAGGTGAAAAACGTACCTAGAAACACACCCTGAATTTTACTTGCTTAAGAACAAGACTTATTATGATAGTCTAACAAACAACAAAGATGCCTTCTCTTATGTACTTTTTAGGAATTTAATAATTAAATGAATAAATATTTTTATTTTTTTGGAAGTTTCCATAAGAATTAAGCAATGCTTAACAGACGAATGGATATTGGGTCCCACATCGGGCTCCCTGCTCCTTGGGAGCCTGCTTCTCCCTCTGCCTCTCTGTCTCTCTCTGTCTCTCATGAATAATAAAAAAAAACAAAAACAAAAACAAAAAAACTTAAACAGATGAATGGATAAAGAAGATGTGGTCCATATATACAATGGAATATTACTCAGCCATCAGAAAGGATGAATACCCAACTTTTGCATCAACATGGATGGGACTGAAGGAGATTATGCTAAGTGAAATAAGCCAAGCAGAGAAAGTCAATTATCATATGGTTTCACTTATTTGTGGAACATAAGGAATAGCTTGGAGGACATTAGGAGAAGGAAGGGAAAAATGAAGGGGGGGGATAAGAGGGTGAAACGAACCATGAGAGACTATGGACTCTGAGAAACAAGCTGGGGGTTCTGGAAGGGAGGGGGGTGGGGGGATGGGTTAGCCCGGTGATGGGTATTAAGGAGGGCATGTACTGCATGGAGCACTGGGTGTTATACGAAAACAATGAATCATGGAACACTACATTAAAAACTAATGATGTACTGTATGGTGAATAACATAACATAATAAAATAAAATTAAAAAAAAGAATTAAGCAATGCTCCCAGTGATTTAATCAGCCTATTATCTCAATATCTTCTGAATTTGAATGGCACTGGTGCCAAAGTCACAGAAAAGAAAATAAACAAACACACAACATTGACTGAATCAATAAAAACCAAGCAGAGGACATTGTTATTCCCCATGAAGTATCAGATATAAGAAAGGCAAGCGTCATGATAACTTATATGAAGGTTTACAGCTTAGAAACTGTTTCTACTAAACTGAAGACATTTCAGTGACAATCATTCTAATCATGTCTGCTCAATAAGAATTTTGCTCTATGTATAATGCTAACACATATTGAGGAATATTTGTTGACATTATAAGCTTCTTTATTTAACAAGTCAGGCAATCATTTTATTTTAGTCTTTCTGTATAAAGTATGTAAGCACTTCATTTTTACCACCTGACTATTTACTAAGGTTTCATTGTATCTGAATGTCTTGTTTTGACCCTTTTCTTTCTTTATCAGATGCCCACTTCATTGAGTTCCTCAGTGAAACCCAACAGCCTCAGTAACATTAGGAAGGAATGAAACTCTGATGCTGGGTAAGTCTTGAGTCTTTGTTCCTTATGAAATGTATAAGGAGAACCAAGGGAATAATTTTAAAGTCCGAATTTCAACTCTGCTTCTTTCTTCTTAGATACCTTTGATACTAACTAAAGCTTAGAGATCAAATTAGGAAAAAAAAATAGTTCTAAAACTTTTAAAAAGTAAAATAGAGAGATTGTGCTGCATTTGAAAGTTTTACCAAAAATGATTGTTCCAACTGATGACCTGACACCATTTAAACTAAAATTTTATTTAAAACTATACTGTGTCATACTAATTTGGAGGTTACTCTGGTTCATTAGTTAGCAGTCTCAATGTTATTGACACCATCAGGCAAACTGATGACACCAGAATGATTTATCTAATAAAAAGTTTTTCTTTCTGATAAAGCATTTTTCTGTCATATATATATATATATATATATATATATCTGAAGTAATTTCTTCAGCAATCTATACTTTAAATCAATCAAGTTTAATAAAAACAAAGCCAACATATGAAATGACATTAAAAGATTTTTATCGGTTGAAGTGGATCAGACCTAGGGATATGATTTAGCTCCTGAGGGATCTGGAGTCTGCTCAGTGGTTTCACTTTGAATATCTTGCTTACACTGTTCAGTATAACTAATAAAAACATGGACTCTTTAAAATGGATTTTCATCTCTTATTCTATTTATCAGATTATGGTTGCAGAATTAGGAAAAGAAATTTGTTGGGGCACCTGGATGGTTCAGATGGTTAAGCATCTGCCTTTGGCTTAGGTCATGATCCCAGGGTCCTGGGATGGAGCCCCACATCGGGTTCCTGGCTCAGCGGGGGGGGGCTGCTTTTCCCTCTTTCTCTGCCTCTCCCCTTGCTCATGCTCTCTCTCTCTCTTTCTGTATCTCTGTGTCTCAAATGAATAAATAAAATCTTAAAAAAAAAAAGAAAGAGGGCGCCTCGGTGGCTCAGTTGGTTAAGCAACTGCCTTCGGCTCAGGTCATGATCATGGAATCCCGGGATCGAGTCCCACATCGGGCTCCCTCCTCGGCAGGGAGTCTGCTTCTCCCTCTGACCCTCTTCCCTCTCGTGCTCTCTATCTCTCATCTCTCTCTCTCTCTCTCAAATAAATAAATAAAATCTTTTAAAAAAATAAAAAAAAAGAAAGAAATTTGTTGCAGGATGGTCTTATGTCAAAATCCTAGGATGGCACACTGGTCTCATATGTTCCATAAATCCTCTCTTTGAATATAGCTCCCTGCTTATAACATTAACATGACCACTCACTAAGTAAACACCATTTACTAAGAACACAATTATCTTCTATACAAAATAATGGAAAATAAATATTGGTCTCAGTACCTGTTCCTGGCACAGAGCTTCTAAAACCTTTGTAATTTCCTGGATGATAAGAGTATCTTTTATTCTAATGCGTTGGTGCTAGGTGGGCTTCTGGAGAGCTCGCGGATGAGGTCTGTTCACTGTGAAGACCAAGCCAGGATTAGAAGCTTGGACTTTTCGGGCCTGCCCCCATTCTCTCAAGAAGAAAGCGGGGCTGGAAATGGAGTTCATGATCAATCAAAACTCCAGGATGAAGTCTCCATAAAAATCCTGAGAGTATGGGCTTCAGAGAACTTCTAGACCGGTGAAAATATTCACATACTGGGATGGTGATGCACTCAGACTCCACAAGGACAGAAACTCCTGTGCTCAGGATCCTATCAGACTTGGCCCTGTGTATCTCCTTATCTGGTTGTTAATCTGTATCTGTTGGCATAGACTTTAACAAACTGCTAAACATAAGTAAGTGGTTTCCCTAAGTTATATGAGCTTCTCTAACAGATTAATTGAACCTGAGGAGGGGGTCATGGGAACCTCTGCTTTGTAGCCAACTCAGACAAGAAGAAGTGGGTAACCTGAGGACCTACTACGTGTAATTATCATCTTGCCATCTAGGGGGAGGCAGTCTTGTGAGACTGAGCCCTTAACCTATGGGATCCAATGCCATCTCCAGGTAGAGAGTGTCAGAATTGAGTTAAGTTGTAAAACACACCGTCTTAGTGTCACTGAATTGCTTAGTGTGGGCAAAAAACTCCACACATCTGGTGTCAGACATGTAGGTGTGGTAACGGCATGAGAGTAAAGGAGAGAAACCCAGGTGGAAAGCTGGATTTTCCCCTAACAGCCTGGGACTGCACTAATCTGTTTTTAAAAAAACTTGAAGTCTATAACTGTCCCCTGGAGGAGAGGGCCATGCCTTAGCACGGCTAGCAACTACTACTCCCAATAGTGTTGTTGGGAAAAAAGTGGCGGTAGGGAGGTTGGTGCCATATAAGGGGTTATGGAGGTAAGCATGGTCCTGGGAAACAGGGTTGTTTTTATTTTTTTATGTGATAAAAAGTAATGGCTATCTCATATGGATGCCGCCATAGACAAACACAGCTGGAGGTCCTTAAGGAGACCTGAAGCAAACGGGTAAGGCAAGATCCCCGGTCTGAAGCTGTGTAAGGCTTAGAGAAGAGCAAGTTAGATGAGTGGGTGACAGGAGTCTTCATATATATTCAGTATTATTATTGAATATATATTTAACCGTATAACTATATTAACATTATATACATTAATATAATTAATATTATATTGATATATGATGTATAATATATATTAAGTCATGATGTACTGACACATTTTCTATCGGATATCAAACTAGATTGAATAGATATGACGTTGAAAATCTCAGAAAAAGATTACTTGCTATTAAAAGCAATGTTAACTGTAATCTTAAAGAAAGCAAGAGATCCAGGCTGAAGAAACTGGGTTTGTTTTAGTATTCTGAGTCATATGGAGTTGCAATATGAATTATAGTAACCAGGAAATAAGCAATTAGTCCAAAAGTCCATTGTAACTCTTCAAAGATTTAATTATTATAAAGAAGACAACGCAGTGCTGTGCAACAATGAACTATGAATTGCAAATCATTTTATTTTTTATATGAAAAATATAGTAGAGCAACTGAGTTTGACTTAGTTTCTCCAAAGCTTTCATCTTTTCATGTGTAAAAACATAATATCTATCCTATTTAACCCACAGCTATGAAGTACAAATGAGAGCATGCATATGACAGCAATGGGAAACTCTATTAATACCCTTCACAGATGTAAATAAGATAACAATGATGCAGAATATTACAAATTCATTTGCTATGGATGAAGTTGGAAATGTCATTCATGGGATAAAAAACAAAGGTGGCAGAATCATTGTGCATTAATGTTTTTAATGATAATGATGATGACGATGATGAAGAAAATGGTATTTCTTTAGACATTATCACTGATTAAAATAATATATGATTTTTCCCCAAATCTGTACTGCCATGTAATGCCATTTTAATTTAATTGCTATAAATAAATTAATGAATTTTTCCAAGACTATTTAGGTTTGAAAAATTAATGCAGAAGGTTTTCTAGATTGGGGGTGGGATGATGAAGAGTCCACCAGGCAGGGAATGAATGTCTCTGAGCTCCTGAGGCAGATCCTGAGATAAGGAGTGTTTAAGGGGTAATCTCAGAAAGCAAGAGCTAGAAGTAGGGGGAAGGATAATAAATATGTAACTACTGTGGGCAACTGGGGCTCAATTTGTCTGGGGACCCTTTGAGGAATTTTGTAGAACCCTCCTCAGAATTGTCCCTTATTGGTAATATTGTTCAGGATTCTTATGAGTTTGTTTATGTGTGTGTGTTTGCACCTGAGTGTGCTAAACCCCTGGTATAGCTGAGCTCAGAAATCCCTTGGGCTCAGCAATTTCCATGGTTCTAGGTAAAGCCGCCAAGAAGAAATGCAAGAGAGATGCAGGCACTATTAGGGGGAGGCTGACACTGGGCACAGGAACTGTACACTTTGGCTCTATCTGAACTTGAAGTTTAGTTGAGGAGGCATGGAGCCTATTAACAGGAAAACCCCATGAGATCAAATATCCCAGGTATAAAAAAAATGGTGGAAAAGTATGGGAATGAAATTACCACATGCTAGAATTTTTACTTTATTTACCTATCATTTCTCCAAGATTTAATAAAGTAGGAAAACAGCTTTTAAGCCAGAAGACTTGGTCACAAATCCTAGACCTATCTGTTAGTATCTGCACAACCTTGGTAAACATATTTGACATCTTCACCATTGTCTCTTGATAAATAAAGTAGGACAATATAAAACTACTCTGCAGCTTTGTGGAGAGAATTAAATGAAAGTGCCCAGCACAGGAGCACCTGGGTGGCTCAACTGATTAAGCATCTGCCCTCAGCTCAGGTCATGATCCCAGGGTCCTGGGATCGAGTCCCACATCAGGCTCTCTGCTCAGTGGGGAGTCTGCTTCTCCCTCCCCCTCTGCTCCTCCCCATGCTTGTGCTCTCTCTCTGTCAAATAAATAAATAAAATCTTTAAAAAAAAAAAAGTGCCCAGCACAGGTGTTGGCCCATGGTACAGATGTAACATATGCTGTGTATTTCATTTCAACTATTGCTATGGACTGAAATGGATCACTCTGAAATTCATATATTGAAGCCTGAATCCCCAATGTGACTGTATGAGAAGATGGGGCCTGTAAGGAGGTGATCAAGTTAAATGAGGTCATAAGGGTGGGGCCCCAACTTGTGTCCTTATAAGAAGAGGAAAAGACACCAGAGTTCTCTTTCTGCCATATGAGGACACAGCAAAAAGGGACCCATCTGCAAACCGGGAAAAGAGTTCTCACCAGAAACCAAAGAAGCTAGAAACTTGATCCTGGACTTCTAGCCCCCAGAACTATGAGAAAATAAGTATCTGTTGTTGAAGCCACTCAGGCTTCAACAGTTATGGCAGTCCAAACAGACTAAGACATCCCCCTTTTAAATCTATGCATATGACATATCAAATATGGTAGTTTCTTCCTCTGTTCAGGATGCTATCATAAAATACCACATGTGGGTTGACTTATAAAAAATAACAGGTTATTTCTCACAGTTCTGGGGACTGGGGAATCCAGATCAAGTCATCATCATGGGCCTGTTCTAGTCACTGCTCTCACTCTGGTTAATAGTTGGTGACTCGCTACTGTGTCTTCACATGGAGGCTAGGGATCTCTCCGGAGCCTCTTCTATAAAGGTGTTAGTCTCCCTCATAAGGGCTCCACCTTCACAGCTGAATACCTCCCAAAGACCCCACCTCCAAATACCATCACCTTTGGTTGTTAAGATGTCAATATATTAATTTGAGTGGGGCACAGACACTCAGACAATAGCAGATAGTTTTGATCTAAGTGGGGAAGGTAATTTATGCTTTCATCTAGGTTTCTTTATCTCCTTTTATGTGAGAGATATACAGGCTAGTTCCAAACTGCGTTATCATCACTGCCCCTCTCTACTTAATTATAGTCGGCTTTTCACTTGCTGCCCTGGTTTTTGTTTGCTTGCTCTTTTTGGTTTTGTTTTGTTTTTTGTTTTTAAGACCACCTTTGTTTAACTGCCTTTTACTCCGATTTTATGTTTCAAATACTTATTCCAGCTCAGTCACTTTTAAGTTTGAATTCCTACCTCTGTGATATGTCAGTTTTATTTAATCTAAGATGCTAAAACCCTAGGAATTTGCCTTAACTTTGTGTTTTATGAATAGTGTGTTGTAGATTTGAGATCTTCAGGGGGTTCCTGACCTCCCAGTTTTATCCCAATATCTATTTTCACTTACAGCAGCCTCTCCATTAACTGCTAATCAATTATACAGATACGCATTAAACAACTTTTACGTGCCGGGTCCTCTCACAGGTATGATGGATGCAGAACATAACCCCACCTGCTCCACCTCCCTCTACACTGGGAACTAACAGGCTGGTGGAACATATAAACAGACCATTATGGTTCAGGGTAATAAATAAATGATCGAAGTATAAAAATGTTGCTATATTAAGTGAAACACATCTGTGCAGAAATAAATCTCTTCAGACAGAGTCTGCAGAGTGTGACACTGACCTTATTTTCTCATGCTGGGCATTGGACTCTTGATACTAAATAGTCAGACAGAGTCAACTCTGATTATAGAGGTGAGGGGGGTTTTGTTTGTTTTTGTAAACATTTGTCTTTTTTCTTAGGGCTTTGTAAAGATGACAAAATGATTTGTTGACATGAATGAACACACACTGTGCAATGACAACTATTTTATAGCCTCCTATATGTATGAAATATATATCCACAGACAGCAAACTGTAAAGGATATATAATAGATTCTGGTATCAGGGTCTTTTCCTCTCTCAATAGGAACAGATAATAACTCTTAACCGGCGCAGCTAGAGGGATAAAAGATCCCCTTCAGTGCATCCCCCACATGGCTCCCTCCCTATGCCATCTGACTTGACGTGTGCAAGCCAGTGCTTAGAAAAGACCTCTAGAGGCCTAAGGCACAGAGAAGCTGTTGACATCCTCCCTCTGCTCCTATACAGATACTATGTAATTCAAAATGTAAATAATACTAAATCCTCAAAGAAAAGTTAATAAAAGTTCATCATGACCTTATTTTTCCCAGGTCACTATGACCATGCATTTTTTAATAGTTTCATTGAAATATACTTTACATACCATAAAAGATACCCTTGGACAGTGACAATTCAATGAGTTTTACGGATTTGTGTAACTATCACCACAATCCGGTTGTGGAACATTTCCATTGCCCATCAAAATTCCCTCATGTCCATTTATGGTCAATCCTTTCTATCATTCTACTACTCCCAGCCCCAGACAATCATTGGTCTGTACTCTGTCTTTATAGATTTGCCTTTCCAAAACTTCATGTGGATGGAATCATGCAATACATAATCACTTGTGGTCTGTCAATGCAGTTTTTTATTTTTTGGTCTTTTTATTTTGAAATAACTCCAGATTCACAGGAAGTTGCAAAAATAACACAAAGAGGTCCCATTTCCCCAGAACCCTATCTTCCCCAAAGGTGACATCTTCTGTAACTCTGGTACAAAACCAAAATTAAAAATACAGGTTGATACAACATGTGTGGATAATTCTAGGCAATTTTATCACGTCTGGTAGATAACATATGTAGACTTGTGTTAATATATATTTTGGTGTTTTTTGTTTGTTTGTACCTTTAAAAAAGGCAGACTGTCACATGCAGCTCCTCATTTGGATACGTCTGGAGTCTTGGAAGCCTGACTACCCTACCTTCTCTTACAAATTGACCTTGAGAGCTTGCCTGGAGGTTCTAGCAGGGGAGCGCAGCCACTCCTATACCCTAGACTGAAGAATGGTTCTCCTCTATCAGGGAAGGTCGTCATCTTCAACCCAGCATGCAGCTTCTGGAAAGATGCACATGGAGTGGTAAAGGAGGAAGGGGTCACCTGCCCAGCCAGCCAGATCAGCCGAATCAACCTTGGGGATCAGTGGGGTGATAGATGTCACAGCCAGATCACCCCCACATCCTTTATACTTTAGTTATGTGCAGTAAATTGTATATTAATTATACCTCAGAAAGTTGATAAGATAGGGTGGGCAAAACACTGATTTACTCAAATCATAAAGACCTCGTTTTACACTTTTGAGGCAGTAGTGACCATCTGGACATAAAATCTCTTTTGTCTCAGCTTTTCATAGAGGAAGGTTGATACAGATTGTGTATATATTAATGTAATACATAAGCAGATTAAGGATTGATAAAAATGACTCTTTATAAAAGTTGTAACAATAACCCTGCAAGCCAGCTGATGGTGAACGTACTCCTGTTTACTGAAACATTTCAATAATTCACGAGAAGTGTCTAGTCTATAGGAAAAGTGTCAGGTGAAGTAAAATGATGTAATCCAGGATTCGTCTCCTGGCCTTTCATCTTATCAATGAGAAGGAAGCCATTATAGTAAAGATGCAATAGCAGATCATTCAGTTACATTTCCCTATAGAATGAGTTATTTTGATTTATCTATAGTGGTTTTTTTTAGTGTTTCTCTTTGTATAGACATTTAGTGATTGCCCTAGGCATTACATTATACACACATAAATTATCACAGTTTACTAATGTCATCATGTTACTAGTTCGGGTGAAGTCTAGAAACCTCACCTTCCTTTTAGTCCCTTTACTCTTCCCCATTATAATATAATCATCGTCAATATTGGCTCAAAGCACAATAAGAACCGTATCAAACAATGCTATAATTTTCTGGGTTGTTGGCTTCTCCAGTATTCAGTCGGGGACATATGGAGCTAAAAGAAAGTCCAGGGAACTCACCACTGAGTCCTTCCTTGGGTCCTGAAGTCTCCAACCAGTCTTCCTTTTTCTCAACACCTTTCAGAGTACGTGTGTGTATTTATAATTTATATATTTTTCATAATTAATTAATTGATTTATATAATGCTTTATTTATATCGTATTATATATTTTTCTGTGTTTTAAGGATTTTATCTGTTGCAAATATGAAGACTAGCAAGAAGTGCTTCTCCATTTTGTTAGTGCCCCTCAATACTTTTTCATTATTTTTGTGTCTTTATCTCTATTACTAAGTTATTATAGGATCATAGAGTTTTCAGGCAGAGGCAACAAGTGTATAGACCCATATTAAAAATACAGCACAGTTTTAGGAAATGTAGCTCACTGCTCTTGGTTGTTGGCGTTCAGGGAGGCAGTTGGTGGTGCTGGTAGTGTATTGTTCATCTTCACCTTGGGCCTCTGCTCACTCAGACTCTCCTTTATCACTGGGCTCAGTCTTTGTTCATGTGCTTAGCATACGGCCTTCAAATACTGAGACTCCAATGCTTCATTACTGCAAAAATCTACACCCCTCCTTGAATAGACTTCTTCAAAATGTTGTGTGTGATTGTGTGAGGCCACACTTCCATGACTTTCTAATATTTTCCTCTCTGTGTGATCACTCTTGTTTTTGATAATTCCCCAGGAGAAATTTTTTTCTTGAACTGCATCTGCATAGATATACCAATTGCTTCCCTCCTCAGCTGCTACCCTTGGAATTTCCTCACACACAGCCAGCTCTACTTCTCAGACCCTCAACCTTTCCTTCTTTTTTCTCCAGAATCAACCTCTTTCTGATCTGTCTTTTGCCAAGAACACCACTGAACCAGTTCCCATTTGAACTTTACTGACCCCCATGCTCCTTGCCTCCCCCTCTAACTTCCTTTCTCCCGAAATCTCCTCTGATTCTCTCCTCTGCTCTTCCCACCTCATATTCTCCACCCATTCTGATAAAGGAAAACTGTTAGAAAGTTTTCATTTTGAAAAAGTTACGCTTTTCTGATCCCGAATTTTGTATCCACCTGCTCCCACTATAGAACTCGAAGGGAGGAACAATGTCTTGGTATTCCAACTCAAATCCCTAAATGGGTTGTGCCCAGGGACACAGATAAATATAAAAGTTGTGGTATATAATAACCTTCATAGATCTAGCACATGCTTCTTTCTTCCAGGAGTTCTTCCTTCCTTAATTAGACTTATGTGACCCAGCTTCCAAATTTAACAACTATCGATGTTGATTATATTAAAAATACACTCCAACTTCTAAAAAACTGATCTTAAGAGAACTATTAGAAGCTAATTAATTTATAAGTTTTAGGCAATTCAATTACTAATGTGGTTAATTATCTGGTTATTAAAATAAAGTATTGAGGTTAATAAAGGAAAGCTTTCCTAAAAATAATAGCATACAAGAGATGAGCAACTGTAATCACATATTCTAGAAAGGGGATTTCAAGGCACAAGATATTGGTCTATGCCACTCCAGTATTGCATGAATATTTGACTATCTTATGGGGGCTAGTGCTCAGTTTATTGGAAAATTCAAATTAACCTAAAGTTTCCATTTCTTATTCATATAATCAGAACAAATAAGCTCTAACTGTATTTATTATTAAAGAATATGCAAAAGCATTTAGAAGTTTATATCTGGAATCTCATAAAGTATATGGCTTACTGTGACATGCAATCGATTTTATTAAAGTAAAATGTATCCCCTACAAACAACTATTGAACAAAATCTGCTATGAACAGATTAGCCAATGAAGTGGCTATTCATCTTGTCATACAAAATTAGTTTACAAAAAGTTTTTACTGTGTATTTCAGTTAAAGATAATCTTTTAAAAGCCTATCACAAAATAACATAGTTTTAGATAACTTTGGCTTCAGTGCTTTGTTTTATATTTATTTTGTTGTATCCAAAGCCCCTGTTCTTCGGTGATAGAATTGTAATTTTCTTATTTGACGTGCATCATCTCACCGGCTGTGGCAGGTAATTACATAGTAGAACTCCTGAAGTCCTTTGACCCTTTATTAGAATATACATTCTCTTCCACCCATCAGTCACCAAGTGTTCACTACCTGTGGAGTCTTGATGACATAGCTCAGTTCTGCATGTCAAATAGTCAGTTTAGTCCAATTAAATTCTCATTGCATGACATTTTGGACTGCTGATGAAAGGTGGAAGAAGTGGTACTTCCATTACTGGGTTTAATAGTATGCCTTTTTGACACAAAGTAAAGATAAGTCTTCCAAAGTTGTGCTGCATGGCTATTTTCTCTCTTAAAAAAAATAATCATCTGACAGTGCAATATTTTCCTGTCTCAAACTCCATAATAAATAGGAATTTGACCACAGCGGTTAATATAGCAGGTCCATGGACTGAGATACGGAGGTTTTACTATTGACTTCTCACCAGGAATTAGACCTACCAGGCTATTTCACTGATTAAAACTTGATTAATCACCTGTTAACTTGTCAGATTTTACTCACCATGGCAGAAGGCACTACCTATGAAGAACAGGGGAAAAAGTACTAAAGAAAATACCGTTTGCAGATAATCAGATCCTTATCCAACTCCCATCCCATGTATTAAACTATTTAGCAGATATTTTGTCAAGTGTATCTTTGAGTGAATAATACCACAGGTACAATCAAAGGGAAAAAATTACCTTCTATATTTAAATTCAATGAAAACACCAAACTTTAATTGTGTGTGTGTATTGTAGTATCGGGTAATGAAATGACATATACTGTGAGAAGGGCAATGTCTTGATATAGGAAATAGACTTATCCAGTTAATAATTTCAAGTAAAAATATTACTCAAGAAGTATTCAATGTCTAAACAGCAGCTACAAATAGTGAATTCTCACTACTAGAGTGGCAGGTTCTTACTACTAGAATGGCAATTCCATTTGCATGTGAAAAGTGAGTTGGTGAGACTCCTGGGGTGATTAGCACTGTACCTTCACAGTGGTTCACAGTGACCCAGAGCATGAAGAGGTGTAAATTAAAGGCTTAAGTCAAATCTAAAATTCATGGGCTCCTGGGTTGCTCAGTTGGTTAAGTGTCCAACTCTTGGTCTCTGCTCAGGTCCTGATCTCAGGATCGTGGGATTTAGCTTCACGTCAGGCTCCCTGCTGAGCAGGGAGTCTGCTTGAGATTCTCTCTCTCCCTCTCTGTCTGCCCCTCTCCCCACGGGCTCTCTTTCTCTTGAAAATAATAAATAAATACATCTTTTAAAAAAAGGCTAAAATTCACAACTTATTTCTTAAACCAAGTCTCAATTTTCTTTCTCTGAACTCAGTCCCTCCATCCTGACTGACTCCACTTTGTTTTTAGGAGATATTCACACAAACATATCAAGTACTATCCTTTTGTCCAAGGTCTTCAAAGAATTTGACTTTTTCCCTCGTAAGTTTCCTTATTTAAGTAGTGCTCCTTTTTTTCTGTACAATATCTGCTTTTTTGATCTCACCTCCATCACTAGTAACAGTGGCCCTTCCTAAATCTAGAGTGCCATTCTGGGTTGCTTAGATCAGTGGGTTTTATCCTTCCAACAGTCCTTGTCTATTTCAGTCCGATCATTGTAGAAACCACATAAATCTACACAAATCATTTATAATACTTAATACCTAGGGTCAATGTATTCATAGATATATGCAAAATAACTTATAATATTAAATAAATATAGTCAATTTCAACTTATAATATTAAATAAATATAGTCAATTTCAAATATAGTCAATTGTAAAACAATTACAATGTTTAGATACTGTTGTTCTCTGCAGGTTATATTGGTAGTGATGGCCAAGGGTTTCTTCTCAGGTTAGAGTTCCAGCTGTCTGTAGATTTCTAACTTTTGGTTGTGCCAAACAGTGCACACATAAACTCATTTAATGTTGCCTTCTACAACCTCCCTAGAATCTCTATGTCCGTGGAAGTTGTACCCATCACATGGTCAAACCAGAAGGAATCAGTGGACAGTAATCACGACGAGGGGCTCCATGTTCACCTTGACAGGAACAAAGGGAGTCAGGGGGAACATGACTCTTCAGTAGGCTTCGACAGGTATGGCAGAGTGCTCTATACCTCTGAGAAAGGAGTCATTATTTCCTCTTAGGAGAGAGGTCAGTTGTCCTTAGGTTCGTATGGTTGGTTCACTCTTGTTCCATCCAACCAAGGAATTCAAATGAAAGATGAGATCATAAAGTAACACCGTTTACTGCTTAGGTCTTCAGGCTTCACTAACTTACTCTGTGCCCTAGGGATCTAGTAAAAAGAATCTCATTACCCCGTTCAAAAGATACTGAGTTAAACACTGACTGAGACAGAGTTTCTCAGGATTTCATACGTAGTGTTTTAGACCATCAAAGATCATTACTATAGAAACAATATTGTAGAAAACACTTCATGTTCTGGTTACTTCTTAAATGGCAAAAAATTCATATTATAATGGTTTTTCAAAAAACAGTAGGTCATCAAGATTTTCAGTGCATTGAAAGAAGGGAAATTGGTAACAGAAAAACCATATCCCATCTAGGTGATTTTAGTCTTCCACTAATATCCCAAATACGATTCAGAGATCTTGTCTTAGGTGTTGCTGGGTTATTACCATTCAAAAGGAAAGAAGGGACAGAACTGTGTAAGCAGAGGAAAAACAAACGAGAAGTGAGAAAGAAAGAAAACCTGTACTGGTTATGTATTTTGCAATCATTTTATCTGGCTGATGCGTCAGCTCAGAAAGGTATTTCAGAGGAATAAGTATCCTTCTCCTTGGTGATGGGGACACATGGGTTCCATCACAGGTGTTATTATATTCCCTAATAAGAATGACTATGAAGAACACTCATTTAAAAGCATTAGTCATGTTGTACTGGATCAGAAAATTTGTTTCATTGTTTGGCAACCAGTGGTGCATCATTAGCATTGACTAACAACAAGAACAAAAAAGGAAGCTTAAAATCAGTGAGAATTTCAAGACTGCTCAATCAAGGGTTTGTGCAGGAGAAATGAGTTTTAGAGATGCAAGACTGGTAGATTCAGAACACAATAGCAAGAAGAGCATGCATTTCAAAAACACTGAGCTTGACACGGGGTCCTGGCGCTATGGCATAAGATTGTGAGCTCTGGTTTAGAAGGACAGGTTGAGGGCAGATTCTTGGTCCACTTAGACATAGAATACCTAATTCTCTTTTTTGAATCCAACTGCCCTTTTAACCCCTTACAAATATTAATGTGATCCATATTTCTGCTTACGACATACACAAAACTTGCCTTACATGTTAAATAACATGGGGAAGAAAGAGAATATTAGAGACAGATCATGCATTAGAAAGGTGTGCCGCATAGTCTAGCTGCTTTTCTAGTAATTGAAAACTGCAATAATAGGGATTTTTTTGGCCTTTAACTTCATTGAAAATGTCACAATGAGCCCTCATGATGCAACCTAAGATTAGAAGTTCGTGTACATTTTTAGTCTCTGTCTGATGGAATCAAATCATTCTATGATATGAGACAACCCACTAGGGGAAAACCATTTAGTGTCTTCCACACAATATTGAGAAGTGTAGCTCCAAAAATACCTTGGCTTAGATATTTCCTATTTCTAACACAAAGGTTTCTAGCAGAAAAACAAGGTAATTGTAGACTCTGGCAAAAAATTGAAATAAAATTATTTATTAATTATGACTACTCAGCACTCCAGACTGAATGAGCCCTACAACTTCAGCTGAGAAACTAGACACTGTCCTATATATTGTAAACATAAAGGAAAGATGTATTTATGCCACTGTTGTCTTTCAGGGGGTAATATTTGCAATGAGTTCAATGGGCTCAGTGCATTAGTGATTGAGGGGGTTGAAATAAAAGCCATTGTCAGTCAATTTGGTGATCTTTCGGATGTGCACATGGGCAGCCTCTCTGGATGGCTCAAGGTCTAAAATGAATGTTCTTTCATCATATCGTCACTGAAAATTTACTTTGTATATTTACATCCTTAGTTAATTAAGACTGTCAGATAGAAAAGAAAAATCCTAGTTCTCTTATGCTCCTAAGTCAAAACAGATTGCAAAGAAACAAACAAAAGTGTCAGATCAGGGCTCCACTAAAGATGTAACAATAGAAATGTGAAGGTCAGATTAATATTTGTAATTTATATTAGCAAGAATTTTGAAGTCAAAAAAATATTTCAGACTAGGAGTCAAAGAGCCCTGTGTTCTAATTCTACCCGTACTTACTTACCATCTGAACTTTTTATCTGTTAAAAAGGGAACGATGATGTGTTCTGTAAAAAGTATATGAGCTAATGATAAAGCATTTAACACGATGTGTGGATCTTGTGAAGGAAATACTTGCCACTTCTACATGAACAGAGCATTTACAGCACATTTTGATTACCCAGTTATTTGTTGAATTGAGTTGATTACCATCTACTGGGAAACAAAGATGGTACTAATAACATCAGAGATTTTAGTTCAAATAAAAAAGTGATTAGGACTGGTAATAAAAATAGAGGGGCATCATTAAGGGATTTCCTGATTGACTGCTATTAAGGTACATAGGGATTCCGATATGACACAGTCTAAGATACACTAAAACAATGGCTAACCAGGTAAAGAGAAAGAACAACATCATTTTGATAATTTCCTCTCAGAATGGAAGCTGAACAGCGGTATTCTTTTTTTCTATCTCTGTATTAACATTAAAGAATGCAATGAAATTGAAACATCATTGTGACCTCAGTCTTTGTGGACAATTTAACCCCCTTGGCAACTTGAAATGAGAAAAGTTGCAAAATGTACCATGGTTTCAATACTTCCGGTCTCGTTTCCAGGTTTGGCGAAATCGTTTAGTCCGTGTACCTCATTTGAGAGATGAGGAGGCTGAGACCCTTAGAGAGCATGTGACTTGCCCAAGGTCATACAGCTGGCTGCTGGCAAACCTCCTGTTTAGGCCAAAGTTTTATATTACAACCTGAAGATCGGGGTGTTACCGTGAAGGTGCTATTTTAATGACTTCCCATTACATATACTGTCTTTGTTTTGGTAAAGTCTCATTGTTCTATGTGTATGTCTAGATTACCATACACTTTTTTCCCCCATAAAATGTAAGGAAATGTTTTTCTTCCAAACAAATTAGCACTTTCCTGAACCTGGAAAATGAAAAAAAAATTTTTTCTATTAGTCAGCATTAAAACTCATCTAACAAATTCAGTATCTGAAAAAAAGAAGTAATGAGATAAAACCTTTCCAAAAGAGTAAAACAATATTCTCTCATCCCTAGCACTGATTTGACTAAAATAAATAAATAAATTAATTAATTAAAAAAAATCATATCTTTTTTTTGTTTTTTCAGGATTCAAATGAAGGCAGAAAATAATGTTGGTCACAATATGGTGGTTTTGATATGACACTTTTGAGGGATTATCTTAAGAGAATTCTGGGGATTTCAGGCATGACAGAAAAAAAGAAAGAAATTAATGAAGCAAAAAGAAATAGTCAATGATACTTTTATATTTTAGAATCAAATAAAGCATTGAACAATCTTTTATAGGGCTCACCTTCAGGTCTAAGATAATGGCAAAGGGAAGAGAGAGAGAGTTGCAGCAAAGAAAACACATAACGGTACAATATAACAGAGTGGGAGGGAGAGAGAAAAGAATTGCATATGGAGGCGAGGAGTGGAATGCCATGGGTAATGACTGCAGCTATCACTCAGGGTTACCACGGCCATAACTTGCCTACATTGATCTAGCTTAATCCTCTATAGTACCACTGTCTTTTATTTTAGGTGTCTGGGGAAAAAAGTCTAGATAGATTGCATACTTATACAAGAATTAATCTTTAACTGGATTGAAATATGGAGGGATTTTTTAAAGTTTCAGATAACATGTATTCCAAAGCCAATTCAAATTTTTCTTGCAGAATTTGCAGTTAAAATACTTGACTGAAACCCTTTTTGACTTACTATCTTTCTATTGATTTTAAAACTGCAACCAAAGAAGAGATTTAAAGATGTCACCTGTAATATGCTCAAAATCTTTCTAGCTATGGGGAAAAAAAAACAAAACAAAACATTAAATCTGTTCATTTCCTAATTCTACAGTTTTAATTTCATGGAACTTACTTCTTCATTATGATAGCTTTGTTTATGAGTACAAGCACAGTTGATTTATTCAACTCATAGTTTTTAACTGTCAACATAGTTTAACTAAAAGAAACATAGCAGAAGCCTGCCTGGTATCATCAGTGTTTGTAATGAAGGTGCAACCGGATTTCTAGTATGCAGTTCTGTCTTTGTTCTTTATGAATTGGAGAGAAGGATAACCTAGGCTTTTTGGCAAGAAGAAGAATACATAAGGATATAGGAAAACATCAGTATATTGTATAAATGTTACTAAAAACAAACAACTTTTTGACTGTAAGACCCTAAAACAGAAATCCAGAGTTGTGGATTCTTGTGTGTTTAGATACTTTTTTCTTTTTCTTTTTCTTTTTCTTTCTTTTTTTTTAAATAGATACATCCAATTTTCCTGTTTGAAGTCACATCCAAATGTTCCCTTAGAATCTATTCTATAATTAAGACTGTCCTTTGTGAGCTAACAATACTCATTTCATGAATTTTTTGCATCCTGTACTTCAGCAAAAAATGAGTCTAATCATTTCTATGTAGACATAAGCTGAGTCAATAATTTTCATTCAACCCAATCGGAGAAAAGTTCTTTCCATTTATCATCTTAAGAGACTGCAATACTATTCCTTCCTGCATTCTTTTCAACATCAGATAAGAAATTGGAGTTTCATGCTACTCTTCTGCTCTCGTTGGGTATATAACCAAGTTGCAAAGTCCACTGAGCAATTTGGCATGATTGGAATCTCTCCGCAAACAGGTGAAGACTGGAGTAACAGGGAAGGAGCAGGTCAAAATGAAGGAGGATTTGCAGAGCTGCACTCAGACACCTGCATGCCTGCCTGCATTATACCTGGCTCTAGTGGAGAGTGTTATTAATCCTCCAGTTTAATGAGCACCAAGCTTTCGCACAAGATTTAAAATAAATCTCCTATCAGTGTCCCTTCACAGTGTTACTGCAATTGCATATGCTTCCGTTAGACCTTGCAACTGGTAAAAAAATGAGACATTTCAAGGCTATCGAACACAGTGGAGCAGGGCAAGTTAGTTAATATGGATTTTTCCATAATTTTGTCAGAAAAGGAAACCATTTGTATGTGTGCTTCATATTCTCCCTAGCTTTATGGATCTACCTGAAAAACATATTGTCTAGTTGCTTATTTTGTGTATGAGAATATTATTATAATTATTTTTCTCCCATATCACCAAATATAAATTAGATTTTTTAATTATTCTTTCTGAACACTTTACTCTGATCCTTTATAGAACATAATGAATGTTTGATGGATAAATTAACACATTTCTAGGTCTTTATTCCAGGTTTAAGAAGGATAAATGAAAGATTATTCTGACACAAGATTTTAAAATATTTTGCTATAAATACAAATTCAAAGCTAATGTGAGTTTAATGGAAATTGGAAAAATATCCTCTTCTAACATTTTGGTAAAATCAGAATGGGTAACTAAACAAAATGGTTACATTCCACATGAGTGAAAGAAAACTCAGATGGGCAACTGACTCAGAAATAGGCAATGCATTCCCTCAGCAATATGACTTGACTTTAAATCTCACACATTAGAGGCCTGAGGACACTGACTGGAAGGAGCTCATGAAGCCTGGGGTAAGCACTGAGTTCCTTCAGGAAACGGGGATTATGAAACCTGCCTCTGTGCTCCAGTATGGACTCCTCGTCTGGACAATAGCCTTTCTTGCGAAAGCTGAAAACAAATTTTAAAGCAGCGAATTAAGTAATGGAAACAGTTTTAATACTTATCTATATACTCTGGCCTCTTGGGGCCCTTGGGTAGCATGTTTGGTTAAGTGACTCTTGGTTTCAGCTCAGGTTGTGATCTCAGGGTTATGGGATCAAGCTCCGCCTGGAGCTCCGTGATCCATGCTCAGCACAGAGTCTGCTTAAGATGCTCTTCCTCTCCCTCTGCCTTCCACCCCCTTTGCATTCTCTCTCACTCTCTCTCAAATAAGTAAATAAATAAATAAATCTTTATACAGTAAGACTAAACATCTTGGGTGCCTAACCCTGGTTATGCTAGATTTTCGTATGCTTATTTTTTCACTTGCTCACTTCACTGACCTTCTGCTCTTCATTAAGGATCTGGAGGAAAAAGTACAAAATAGAAACCTCCCCCCCAGCGACTGTACTCTTAAATAAGAGGAGAAACACTCTCTGAACTGTTTCGCCAAGGGAACTTGCTTTATACCTGAAAGGAATAGAGACCGTGTTCATGCAATTGCAATCCATTCAGAAGTGAAAAATGTAATCCCAAGTTCAAATTATTATCAAACACCTATTTTCTTTGAATTTTTATGGAATTATCTTGATTTGATAGTTAGTGTCAAAAAGGAGGGTGAAAAGAAGACTGGGAAAAGGTAGCTCCTACAAAGGACTTTAAGTACATGCTTAGAGAGGGAGATGTTAGGTTCTTGGACTTCCTCAACTAATGGACTGAGTTGAATGTATAAGGAAAGAAAAGACACACCTCACTTCTTTGTCTATTGAGAAAAAAAAGTTCTTGGTGATTAAAATTATGTTTGATAATGATTCATCTGTTTAGAAGCTAGAATATAAAATAATATGGAACAGAAGCAAACAACCTTGCCTACTTTGAGTAATGACACACCAAGCAGTCTTGTGTACTGTGGTCTCTTGCGAGAGCCACCACACCTGTATAAAGTGTCCTCGTCAACTACTGTCACAATACTACGGTAAAAACTAACTTTTCACATTAACATTCAATGTCAACTCGGACACAGACACCCTGGCTTACCAGCTAGTCTCTTGAGCGTTTTCACATTATAGTTTGAAGGGAAAGAAATAATTAGGTATTTACCCAAAGAAAATAAAAACACTATTCAAAAAGATATATGCACCCCTATGTTTCTTGTAGCATTATTTACAATAGCCAAGATATGGAAGCAACCCATGTCCGTCGATAGATGAATGGATAAAGAAGGTGTGGTATATATATGTGTGTACACACACACACACACACACACACACACACAATGGAATATTACCCCGCCATAAAAAAGAATGAGATTTGCCATTTGCAACAACATGGGTGGACCTAGAAGGTATTGTACTATGTGACATAAGTCAGATAGGGAAATACAAATACTATATGATTGTAATTCCACTTATATGTGTAGTCTAAAAAACAAAACAAACAAAAGCAGAAACAGACCCATAAATATAGAGAACAAACTGATAGTTCCCAGAGAATGGGGTGATGGACAAAATGGGTGAAGGAGAGTGGGAGGTGCAGGCTCCCACTTATGGAATGAATAAATTATGGGAATAAAAGGCACAGCATAGGGAATATAGTCAATGGTATTATAATAGTGTTGTGTAGTGACAGATGGTAGCTACGCTTGTGGTGAGCAGAGCATACCATATAGGGTCAGTGAATCACTATGCTGTACACCTGAAACTAATGTAATATTGTGTGTGAACTGTATTTCAATAAAAAAATTAAAAGTTAAAAAATAAAAGGACAGAAACAAGTTCATGCTTTATTTTTCCTTTTTTTAATTAAAAAAATTTACTCAGTTAATATAAGCCCAAGGCAAAATCAAATAATAAAAATCAAATAATAAAAGCATGTACAAGTAAAAAGTCAAAGTTCTCTACTTTTCTGTAATATTCTAACCAAATTAAAACCACCATTAAGAATTTTGTGATTATTCTTTCAGAATGTTTTTCTTTGCCTAAACATATCTATATATATACATTTATACAGAAGCCGTGAAAATAACATATACATACATATGTACATACATATATTTTAAAAGTTTAAATATGCCATGACCATCTCTCTGTGTCATATATATCCAACCTGAGAGTATTGTAGTGTATGTATGTTGTCAGACTGTTGTTAATCTAATAACGTATGGGTGGTTTCTGCAGTTTTGCTACTCCAGACTATGAAGCAAAGTCATCAAGGATCAAGAATTGGCTTTTCTCAGTAAAGAAGAGGCATAGTTTTCAGTTTTTGATGCACATTAATTTACCAGAACATTTGCACAAATTATACCTCCACAATAAGTTTTCTGGAATATCTCTATGTTTTCTCCCAACCTCAACACAGTTAGGTAAGACCTGAATTATCCTTGCTTTTACTTAATTTTTTTCTAAAATGGAAATGGATATGGCTTTTATTTAGATTTTAACAAAAAATTAAATAATACAAAAAAGTGGGGATGAGCTTACAATCTCTTTTTCAAAAAGTATAAAATTTGTTTTAATTGATACGTAGGGGTAACCAGCATTAAAATTTTGGGGAATATCTAGATATTCTCTCTCTCACTTGCTCTCTCCCATTCTCTCCCTTTTTCCCACTTTAATTAAATGAGACCATATTAAATTTGCTGTACTGTAAACTTCTTTGCTCAATCAATTTCTTCCTTCTACTAGTTGGTAAGATTGATTTAAGACTAGGGAATGATTTCTCAATCAATATGATGTTGATTATTTTAATTAAACTTAATGCTTTTATAACAATTTTATATGGTTATGAAAGCAATTATCAGCATTACTATTCCATAAGAACGCTCATATTAATTGCAACTATCAGAAGGCCTGACAAAAGAGGTTTAAACAATGTGGATTCATTTTCTCAAATTATAAGAATTCTGAAGGCAAATGCTTTCAGGTCGGTGAATCCAGAAGCTTCTGGATTGGCTTCTTTGAAAAGTCTCTTAGCTTGACCCTACGATCTTAAGGCTGCAGCTCCATTTCCAGTTTTCCCTTCTACAGGGAATAACACCTAAAGGCAAGATGTTTTCACCTACACATTGCTGTTTTCATCGGGGCTGAAGTCCTTTCACATAAGCCAGAGGGAGATCTCCTCTGAGACCAGGTGCCTGTGTCCTAGCTACAAGAGGCTGGTGAAGCAAGAAGCTAGCATTTTCAGTGTCTGCAGTGGGAAAGGTTCTTTCAGCAAGGGAGAAGGGGTAGGAGTGGTTGGTGGTGATCAAGCATCTGCCACAATTCTGAAGCCTTTAGTAAATGTGTTTACTAGGATCACGATATAGCCATATTTCTCTTTTTTGTACATCATTTTATTAGCAGGAATTTTTATCTTGATTTTGAATTCCTTGACACAAACTATATGAGCGTGAGTGTGTCCCTAATTCATTTAAGCTACTTGAGGTAATTCTCAACATAGATAGAGCCATAATTATTATTCAATGGTAGTTTGTTTCAGTGATTTTGAACAAAAAGAAAAAGCATAATATATGATAATAAATTTGAATTTATTATTAAGATTGCAAGTGCACTCTTTTTTAAACATCAACTAGTGATTTATTATTTCAACATGAAAGCGAATGTCATTTCAGGAACCTGCATTTATATAGACATAATTTAAAAACTGCAATGCCTTCTGATTCAAGAGTGCCTTTTTTTATTTGTTGACATTTTTCATATATAGTTTCCATCATACAAATTACACCTAGAACTGAACCTTTTATTTTATGTTTATTTTTTAGTTATTTCTTGAATATATATCCAGCTTCCTAGACTGGAACACGGTAACAACCCAAGAAATAACAAAGCAGTTATAGCTGATACTTAGTACCTCCTTACTCTGCACCCAGCACTCTGCTAAGTTATGTAGCCTGTCATTGGAGCCTTACCACAGCAACCTGGTGTGGTGGGACCTATTATTATCTCTATTGTACTGAGTCGAAGAGATTGAGTGACATGATGAAGCTCACGTGGCCATAAGTGGTCAAGCCAACTTGTCCTATATGGAACATAAGCAATCCAAATTGAGACTCCACGGCCTTAGCCATGGCCTTTTGCCTCTTAGGGTTTTAGTAACAGGACTGACTAACTAGGTACAACTCACAAATACAAATCTGTGAATCATCACATTAAGTCACAGCTTGCGGACAATGTTGTAAATGTTTAAAATTTCACATTGGACATGTTCCAAGGGCAATTTACATAATATGGGTCATAGTTAATGTGTAAATTATAATGATAGTATGAAATTGGAAATATAATTACTTATTAGACAACCTTGCTTGCCAGAATTAGGAGAATTCCCAGAGAGATAGCTTAATATGAACAGATTTTGTGATTTTTTTTCCTGAACTTTGGGAGTGACTATCCTTTCTATCTTCTCTTTTGTATTATCAATAATGCTCTGCTCACTGGGCACTCTACTGTGACCTTTGTCCTGATCAGAAAGATGAGTTCCTTTGATCATTGTTGTACATATTTGGGAACCATGATATTGTACTATTCTTAAAAGCAGAGAGCTGCATTCAGCTTGACTTTTAACACAAATATCACTCTAAACCGACCAGAAACAGAACACTGTCCAGCAGACAATAGAATGTCCTCGCATCCCCAAAGCCGTTCTCTTAAACGTGTGTGTAAATTAGAGTTTTTCATCAAGCGGCTTGAGGACACTGCTGAGACCCTTTTCAGAAGTCTCTTTGAACTAACAGAGAGTTTGCAACTGTTTGTGACTCATTGTTGTGAACTGGACAAAGACACCCCATGCCCACTAATGACCTGAAGCCACAGACCCAGTGGAAGGGTAGAGAATGCTCCAGCCAATGCTTGCACAGTCAACAACTATCTTCTCTCACAAAGCAATATGACTAGGAAGGGGCATTCAAGCACAGGGGAAACCCAAACTCAGAGATGATGTGGAAAGCAGGACAATGGCACCCTACCCAGAACTTCTGGGAAGATATAAGTCAGAAGTGCCCCACACAGACGGGATTGCTACACAGAGAAAGTTTTAGCCCTAGAATGTTCCTCACCACAAACATTATGGAGGGAAACTTTCCCCATAACCATAATCTGCTATGGAAATAAAAGGCTAATTTTAAGACTGAGTTATCTATTATTGGTTTTGGTTTTATTTTTAATATTTTAAAATTTGAATCTATAAAATTAATGACCATATGCTGCGTCCATGAAGGAAACAATACTCAAGAATCTCAAAATGAACCATTAGCAAGGTAAATTCTAATCTGATTTCAATATTAAATGAAAATATACACACACATATGTGTATGTATATACCTATAATAATAGAATTATAAAACTTACATTTTTGGTGTAGTAGATCCATTTTATACAACCTCAAAATTCTTATTCACTTAGTACTTATATTCTTCACTATTACTGAGGTATTGTTCTACAGTGAATTGTGCCTACTCCCCCACTAATTCGTATATGCGAAGCTCTAACCCCCTGTGTGACTATATTTGGAGATAGAGCCTTGGGAGGGTTAATTAAAGTAAATGAAGTCATAAGGGTGGAGTCCTAATCCAATATGACTGGTGTTCTTTTAAGAAGAGGAAGAGGCACTGGGACTCATGCACACAGACAAAAGGCCATGTGAGGACCAAGGAAGAAGGCAGGAAAGAGGCCTCAGGAGAAACCAGCCCTGCTGACAACTTGATCTCAGACTTCCAACCTCCAGAACTGTAAGAAATAAATGCCTCCTGTTTAAGCCACCCAGTCTATGGTATTTTGTTATGGCAGTCTTTGCAAAGTGATACAGGTATCATTACTCCTAGGCATTATAAGTTTTACTTAAACTAACAGTTATACTCCTTACATTTCACACGTGAGTTCTTTTTTTTTTAAGATTTTATTTATTTATTTGACAGAGAGAGACACAGTGAGAGGGGGAACACAAGCAGGGGGAGTGGGAGAGGGAGAAGCAGGCTTCCCGCAGAGCGGGGATCCCGATGCGGGGCTCGATCTCAGGACCCTGGGATCATGACCTGAGCTGAAGGCAGATGCTTAATGACTGAGCCACCCAGGTGCCCCTCACACATGAGTTCTTAAAGAGAAAACAGAAATATCATTTTAGAGCATAACATGAAAGGATTCTTGAATGTCATCTACTCCAATAATCTTATTTTACATATGAGTTAACTATGGCTCAAAGAGATTCAATGATGGACTCAAGGTCACACAATTACCTAGTAGCAGAGCTGGGACCAGACCATGTGTGTCCTGATTCAAACCCAGCCAGGAATAAAGCAAGTTGCTTATTGTTCTTTGGAGTCCCTCACATAATTTTCAGTGAAAAGAGAGTCTAATCATTTCATAAATGCTCACTTATTGCAGTATTTTGTGGCCATTCCTAATCATGGGTTTTCTAGGGACACACAGAACAGCTAACGGTTCTTCAAATGCATGTAATGCTTCTTTTCTTTTAAAAATTCATGGGATTGTTTCTTACCTTTACATAAGTTATGATTACTTATTATTACCAAAAACCCTAGTACCATGCCCTTTTAATCCTTAAAAAGTAATAATCTCACAGAAGTGATTTAATTTAATTTAAACTGGCACTTCCAAGTGGAAGTATTTTTTCAACAGACTACTTGTCATTAAAATAGTTTGTTGATACTATGTCACCAAGTGATGCAAGGTATAATTAGTCCTTTTCAAATTTTTCTGCCTTTAAATGAAAAAAAAATACATGTTAGATATGCCTATCAAAAAAGATTATGTGCCAATGCATGAAAAGCACTGTATCTTTATAAACATTTTCTTAGCAAGCAGAAAAGCCCATTAATCTAGAACCAATTGCAAAGAAACTCTCTGCATCCATGGGGCTATTGGAGTAGCATCCTAAATGTATTTCAAGACTTATGGAAATGAAAAATGGTCAGTTTTATTCCTATTAGCTTGCCTTATTTTCTTAAACTACTCATATCCTTTATTATATTCATCGATCAAGGTTTGCCTACAGTTACAAAGTGGAAATAAAAAAGCATGAAAGCAAATGGGGAGAAAATAGTAAACTTTGCCTCCCCTTTATCATCTTATCTAAGGCTATAAGTATGAAGGAGTTATGAATCTCTTAAAATAACCCTTCTTCAATTCACATGTAGCTCCTGGGAAAATTCTGTAAAGGAGTAGTGATCTGATTCATACCCCTGAATAAAAAAGAAAATCTTTGTGAAGTAGTTAATTGATCAATTTCACATATTTGTGCACGAACGCTGAACATAACACTGGAAATAAATCCACTCCTGGGGCACTAACGCCCATAAGTCAGTCTGGCTCACTTTATTGCATAGAACTCATTTGGTGCCCTTGTAGAATCTGTCATCTGTCATATTTTTATCCAAACCATTAACCATACAGGAAGATAACAATTACATCCCATAAAACAACTTGTGTGACCTAGATGAAGTGCTACAACTCTGTGCCATTCTCATACTACATATATATATATATATATATAGTCATATATATGTAGTAATAACATAATAACACAACCTCCTTTCCCTCAGTACCCACCTATGTGCATCACTGCTGAAAAGGATCCACGTGTAAAAAGTGCTCTTGGTGGTACCTCAGAGCTTGCAGGCTACCTTTGCAAACATTCTTTGTCAAATCTTTGATGCAGACTGCTAGAGATTTGAGATTTCTCAACTCCATATAAGGACTCCAAAATCACATATGAGTTAATCTGAGACTCCATCTCATCTGACTTTCCCATTCACTGTTCTTTGGGTGCCTAGAATAAGACAAGTTCGCTTTCTTTTTAAAAAACCTGGAATTGAGGGTTCCTTCTACTGGACCGTTGGTCTTGCCATTCAGGACCCAGCTACATGTCAGCTCTGTAAGAGGGCTTTGCTGACCAGTGATCTATAGCAGTTCCTTCTCACCTTCTTCTATATTTTATTTATTTATTTATTTTTTGCCTTCACAGTACATACCACTCTATCAACTTATCTTGTCATGTTTTTACTTACTTCCCCAATTACACAAATTCTAAGAAAAGAGAATCTTGACTCATCTATTCATTGCTATGTCTACAGGACCATAAATATTGTCTGATACCTAATAGGCATTCACTAATGTAATGTAATGGATTTGTGTAGTGTAATGAATTAGTGACAGATACTTTGGAAACTCTCTAGACGTCCTTATCTTGATAATACTTAGAAAAGTTCCTAAGTGTTCTTACATGTGTTCTCCTGAAATGGCTATTGTATGCACATGACCTGTTTCTATAGAGTTGCTAAAAACTCTAATAACATTTTCTAGTTTTCTGTTGTCAAAATAACAGAACCAAGTTGTCTGACTTTTGAAGGCTGTTTGGGTTTCTTGTTCTGTCTGTCTTTAGGGTTACTTATGTTTATTTCTATTTCACAGACACTCACTAAAAAGTTCCAAAATCATTTTTATTTTAAAGCAATTTTTTATAATGAGTGTAATGTTCTTTAATTAATAAAATATGGAAAAAATGTGCAACAGAAAGTAAAAGTAATATACGTTGGAGCTATCTAAAAACAACTCTTGTAAATTTTTTATATATTTGATAAACATTTGTTTCTGCATATGTATACATATATTTCAGCAAAAGCAAAAACAGATAAATGTAAAAACAAGCCCTGGTGTTGTCTCCTGACCTCCTGAGTCCTAGTTGGGAAGAAAAGTGGATTTCATTTCCCCAGTCAAGAGTTACAGAATTAGTCCCTGTAGGCAGGTGGTATGCATAAGAAGCATAGAGCAAACAGGTAGAGTGTGTTTGGTAGCTTGGGAGATTCCCAAGGAGCTCTGTCTGCTTCATCCTTTCGGAGGAGAAACAGTAATTCCTATAACAGGTTCCAGAAGGTAAAACAGTAACAGCATGGACTGGATGTGTGCCTTAGAGAGAAAACTGAGGCCTCTTTCTTTAATTGGCCTAAATGGTACAACTTTAGTTAAAGGCAGCCAAGTGCTCTAGAACTGGGCTTCTCCACCCAAGCAACTAGTTAGTCTATGAGCATTATATGTTAAAAGTTAATATCAAACTGATATTTAACACAGAGTTTGCACCTGAAGTCAAATTATTGCTCTATAACTATGATGAATTATTGTGCTTTCAACTTTTGGCCTCTAGGCTTTGTACCTGTCAGGATCCTGGTAAGAAACAGATGTTACCCTCAGCCTGGTCAATTGAGAAGTAATTAACGTAAGGATTCTTTAAAAAGGGGGGGGGGGGGAGTTCAAGAAGACCCATAAGGGATGGGCTGTTAAGAGGAGCTTACCAGCTTTCATGCTAGACCTGAAACAGAAGGTGGAGTGTCACCTGTATGAAGAAAGTTTCCTGACAAAACTGTAGACCCACTGAAAGATATTTTTAAGCACATATGTGGTCACCCTAGTCCATATTACTAAACTGTCTCTGCCCTGATTTCCATCCCCCCAAAGAGTCCTACAGTGGTTTCAGACTTGTTTTCACCAGAAAATGCTGGGAACTTGTGTACCAAGAACATGGTCTAGAATGGAGAGGTCAGGTTCTGGGTGGGCATGTCCCCTTGGCTTACACATCCTTTGCTCTCTGGAAAGTGGCAAAGCTAGATGAGGGCCAGAACAAGGTCTTTAGAATGCTCAGCTCAGGACAGGGTTTCCCCTCCCCATATTGCCATGATACAGCTCTCCCCTGCTTTTTGAAATTTCCTTTATATTAATGGTGATTGCTTCTTTGCTCTAGGTCAATTTGGTTTACCAAAAGTTTCATAAGGAATGTTCTACTTTTGCATAGCAGGCGGACCAAGTATTACTATGGATTTCAATAAAGAGCCACCTTAGTCTTACATCAAGAGAGAACCTGGGGAATAATATCCTTTCTCACGTTCCTCCTTCCTTCCTTTCCTCCCAGATACCACTGCTCCCCCTCCATGTTGGCCCAGTCACTAGAAAGCCAGAGGCAAAAGTGCCCTCTGAGGCCATATGTCCAAATGGGCCACGCACACACCTCTGCATAGCAGGTAAAGAAGAGAGAAGCTGGATCTACAGGGGCAAACTGAATATTGCCAGCCCAGATAATAGGTAATTTGGAGGACAGTCTGATGACTGAAAGAAGAAATAATTTTAACAAATGGACTTTTGTTTTGGAAGCCCTGACAATCCCTATGTATATAAACTCCTACAAAGAGCATCCTTGTAAATAAAATGTTCTACTTAAGATTATTTTTAAGGATCTGTTCATAAAAGGCTATTTTACCTAGAGTGTTATAATAGTCTCCTGTCAGTTCCCCTGAGCTCTGCTCTTGGTTCTTTTAAATCTTCTCCCCACTCCACACAGTGGCTAGAGTGATCTTAAAACTTAAATTAGATTACATCACTCCCATTTTCAAAATGCTTCCATGGCTTCCATTAGCACTTAGGATAAAATATAAATCCTTATTGTGGCCAACAATGTACTGTGTGATCTGGCTCTCCTCCTCCCTCCGTCCCACCTTCCAAATTCACCTGATGCCCCTTTCCTCCTGACTTGCTACTTTCTGACCATACAGAACATTGTTTTCAGATTTCTAAAAATTCACAGCTCTTTCTTGCAAGTAAAAAATGAAAGATGAGCAAGAGTTAACCAAAAGAAGAGAGAAAGGAAGAGTACAAACTGCATGTTGAGCACACCTGATGTCAGTCTTGTGATCAGGATGCAACTTTCCTCTGTTTCCCTCCCCATTCTTCTAAATTTTATTCAGTAAGAATAAATATTTTCCCCCAGATGAGGACTTGGGCGGGTCTTGACCTTTTCTGGTCACTCTCAAATATCAATTTTTTTTCTAGTTTTTTAGTAGTGGAAACAACCTTATTTCAGTAGTTAAAATGCCCTGTCCCATGTGTATCAGTCAAGGTTTCACCAGATAAACAGAATCAACAGGATGTATATATAATAAAAGATTTATTGTAAGGAGTTGGCTTGCTCAACTGTGGATGCTGACTAAGCAACTCCAAAGTCTGCAGAGTAGGCCATCAGGAAGGGCAGACTGGGAGCTCTCCGACAGGAACTGACCCTTCCATCCCAGGCAAAGCTTCTAATTCTTCAGGAAAATCTCAGCTCTGCTCTTGAGGTCTTTCAACTGATTGGATCAGATCCACTCAGATTATTGAGTGTCTCCTTTACTTTAAGTCAGCAAATTGTTCATGTTAATTATATCTACAAAATGCCTTCACAGATACATCTAGATTAGTATCCTATTGAGTAACTGAGGGCTATACTCTAGCCAAGTTGAGACATAAAACTGACCATCACACCTTGTAAGAGCCAAAACTCCAAACTTGGTTTGCAGTCAAATCTTCTCCTCGCCCCACTTGGGCCTTGCCGAGGGAGACTCCCTCTTTTGACGCAGCTACTTCCATTTTCTCCCTGCTCAACTCTTCTCATTCCCTTGTGGCTTTCAACCTCATCCATCAAAATGTTTCTTTCATAGAGTGAATATTTTGTAAAACTCTTTAGCTGTTCTGATTTAAATTCCTAGATGATGTAACTTAGCTTACACATACTTGAAAAAAATATTCTGATTGTAATATGAAAGCAAAAGAATAGAAAATTTATTTGTATTAAATACAACATAATAAAATATGTAAAGGCTTGGGCCTAGCTTCACTAGAATTTATAATGAAGAAATCATGGTGAATGTGACAACTCCAAATACAGAATGATGCAGGAGTGTTATATAGGTGAATCATTAAATTTCATGAGTAGCACTGAGGTGGTGGAGCTGAATCTGTTTCATATTCACTAGAGTATCTTAATCTCTATTAATCACTATCATATTAACCCCTCAATTAGAACTGACACAGAGTCATTCTTGTTTATGCCTGTTTCCCCTGTACATTTGTAGTAGAGGATCCTTTCACTTTCAAAAAGTTCCCCAGAATTACGGGGTGATGGAAAAGCATGTTCAGAACAGCACATGGCCAGATTAAACATATATGTGTATGTATATATATCTCAAACCTGGGACTCAAACAAGGCCAGTGTGACTGGAACACAGAGAAGTGTATTATCATCATGGGGGCATGATGCAAGATGGACCAAAGACCTACTTAGAGCTGACTTACCTAGAATCATTCAGGTCATATCAAGGTGTGTGTTTTGTTCATCCAGAAACCTCAGAAAAGCCTTTGAAGTGTTTGTAGTAGGTACATGACATGAAGAGATTTCTATTTCAAGAATATAATTCTGCATGTATATGGATAACAGAATATGAGGAGTTGCACCTTAAACAGTCAGGCACTTGTTGGAGTCGTTCAAATGAGAGGTGATACTCTAGACTTAGGGTGGTAGTGACAGACATGGAGAAAAGTGGCCAGATACTTTCAGCAAGTGATACTCTGAAGATTAAAGAGACAAAGCTTGGTGATAGATTGGATTTGGGACACAAGAGGGGCAGTTAAAATGATTCCTAGGTTTTGGTCTTGAGCAACTAGATGGATAGTAGTGCCATTTGGTGCAAAAGGAAATATGGGGGTGGGCCCAGATGTTTTAAAAGTGGAGGGAGGAGATCATAAATTAAGTTTTAGATTTTGGGGTATGGGTATGAAGTGCTTTTTATTTAGACATGTGGAAAAGTCAAAGCAGTGATGTGAATCTAAAATATGTGTGTATAAGAAAGAAATAGCAAATGAGGTTGCCTTGGTATAGATTGAGAAAAGAGGAGGACCCTATTGAGTATTGTGAAACACCAATGTTAAATGGCTAAGTAGGAAAAACATTCCAAAGGAGACAGAAAACGCACAACCAGAGAGCTGAGAGGAACATAAGAAATGTGCAATGCCATGGAAACTGGGAGAGGAGAGAATCCATCGGAGATAGTAAGAAGCATAACATTGGAGTGTCTAAATTCTAAACAGTGCTTCATGACGTTAGCGCTGAGTGGAATCACAGATAAGTTGGAACTGGATGGAATGTGTAGTCAAGTTGGGACCTTTTTCTTTTTTTTCTTTTTTAATGGGGGGAAATATCTTTGAGAGACAGAAGTGAAATATCAAGAACATTTCCATGTTCAATGCCTAGGTTCATTCCTGAGAAAGTGAGAGGAGAATTAGTTTTAAATAAGAAGAGACTCTCTTTTATAGCAATAAACAGCAAGAAATAGAAGATGGGTGCCATTGCGCAGGCTTGTCTTTTTAGTATTGAGAAGATAAAGATTTAATGTGATGGCTTCTGTGCTTTTTCCTTTGAACTAGCAGTTGTATTGAGTGTGAACAGGTAGAAGGAAAAGTGAAACGAGAAGGTTTGAAATGCAATAGGACAAGCAGGTGATTTTAAGGGCCTATTCAAGTTTTGGGATTGTAAATGCACAGGGTGACCAATACTCGTGGATTTCTTTCAGTAACACTCAGAGCTCAGGGGTCCAGGCAGGAGAAAAGAGGAGTTCTGAAAGGGGTTTACCAGAGGGGAGAAACCAGAAGACAGAGGGACAGGGAGTTAAGGTATTGGCCAAAGGGACACTGAAGTAATGTAAATGAAATGTAAGCAGGTTAATTAGGAAGTTGAATAAAAAAGGGACTGATGGATTGGAAAGAAAGGAGAAGGTAACCGCAACTTGATCTTAATGAGGTAAAAGAAGGGTCAGAGTGAAAGAAGTTGAGTGCATCAACTGGGAGGAGAAGATTTTGCTGAGGGAGCCTGGGAAAACCCTGTCTTAGAAACGTCCCTGAACTCCCTAATCCAAATTGGGTACTCCTCAAAGTGTTATGCTCTCATAGTGTTTTTTAATTTTAATTTCTTAAATTTTATTTTATTTTATTTTTTTTAAAGATTTTATTTATTTATTTGAGAGAGCGAGAATGAGAGAGAGAGAGAGCACATGAGAGGGGGGAGGGTCAGAGGGAGAAGCAGACTCCCTGCTGAGCGGGGAGCCCGATGTGGGACTCGATCCCGGGACTCCAGGATCATGACCTGAGCCTAAGGCCGTCGCTTAACCAACTGAGCCACCCAGGCGCCCAATGTTAATTTCTTAAATTTTAATTCCAGTGTAGTTAACATACAGGTTATATTCATTTCAGGTGTACAGTATAGTGATTCAACTTCCATGTATTACTCAGTGTTCATCATGATAAGCGTACTCTTAATCCCTGCCACCGATTTTACCCATCCTCCCACCCACCTCCCCTCTGCTAACCATCTGTTTCTTCTCTGTAGTTAAGAGTCGGGGGTTTTTTGGTTTGTTTCTCTTTTTTCTTCCCTTCATTCATTTGTTTTGTTTCTTAGATTCCACATACGAGTGAAATCATATGGTATTTGTCTTTCTCTGACTGGCTTATTTCACTTAGCATTATATTCTCTAGATTTAGCCATGTTGTTGCAAATGGTAAAATTTCATTCTTTTTTATTCCTGAAAAATACTCCATTGTGTATATATATACATATATATACACCCCATCTTCTCTATCCGTTCATCAGTTGATAGACACTTGGGCTCCTTCCATAATTTGGCTATTGTAAATAATGGTGCAATAAACATAGGGGTACATATATTCTTTTGAATTAGTGTTTTCATATTCTTAGGGTAAAGACCCAGTAGTGTGATTACTGGATCTTATGATAGCTCTGATTTAATTTTTTGAAGGCCCTTCATACTGTCTTCCACAGTGGCTGTGCGCAATCCCCCACCAATAGTGCAGGAGGATTCCTTTTCTTCAACAACACTTGTTTCTTCAGTTTTTGATTTTAGCCATTTTGACAGGTGTGTGGTGGCATCGCATTGTGGTTTTGGTTTGCATTTACCTGATGAGAAATGTTGAGTATCTTCTCATGTGTCTGTTGGCCATCTGTCTTCTTTGCAGAAATATCTGTTCATGTCTTCTGTCCATTTTTTAATTGCATTCATTACTTGTTTTGGGGGTATTGAGTTGTATAAAATCTTTATATATTTTGGATTCTAGCCCTTTATCAGGTATGTCATTTGCAAAGATCTTCTCCCATTTGGTAGTCATCTTTTAGTTTTATTGGTTGTTTCCTATGCTGTGCAGAAGTTTTTTATTTTGATATAGTCAATTTATTTTTGCTTTCATTTCCCTTGCCTCTGCAGATGTGTCTAGTAAGAAGTTGCTACAGCTGATGTCAAAGAGATTCCTGCCTGTGTTCTCCTCTGGGATTTTTATGGTTTCCTGTCTCACATTTAGGTTTTTCATTCATTTTGAATTTATTTTTGTGTAGGGTATAAGAAAGTGGTCCAGTTTCAGTCTTCTGCATGTTGCTGTTGAGTTTTCCCAACATGATTTTTTGAAGAGACTGTCTTTTTTCCATTGTATGTTCTTGCCTCTGTTGTTCAAGATTAATTGACCATTTAATTTGTGGGTTTATTTCTGGGCTTCTTATTTTGGTTCATTGATCTATGTGTCTATTTTGTGCCCATACCCTACTGTTTTGATACCACAGCTTTGTATTATAACTTGAAGTCTGGAATTGTGATACCTCTAGGCTTGTTTTCCTTTTCCAAGATTACTTTGGCTATTCGGAGTCTTTTTTTGGTTCCATACAAATTTTAGGATTCTTTGTTTTAGTTCTGTGAAAAACGCTGTTGGTATTTTGATAGGGAATGAATTAAATCTGTAGATGGCTTTGGATAGCATGGGCATCTTAACAATACTTGTTCTTCTAATCCACGTATGCTGTCATAATGTTTTATATTTTTTCTTCATTGTTCTTATCAGTGTTGGCAATATTATATGTGGTATGTTTTTTATTTTGTTTTGCCTTGTTTTTTTAATTTAAGCTCTGCCTTTCTTACTAGACCAAAAGCTCCATCAAGGTGTAAATCATTTATTTTTAAATTATTATTCTTAGTTTTCACCTTTGAATATCTAGCAATTAGCTCAGTACCAGACATGTAATAAGTGTTCAATAAATACTGTGGAGTAACTGAATAAATTCTTTAATGAACTAAAAATGTTAGGTCTCTGAGTTAGATAGGGTGATCTTTTTTTCAAAGTCACTTAAAACATTTTAAAATCCCAGACTAAAAAATTTTGGTCAAATTTACCTTTCCACATAAGAGTGTCTAAGAACAACTTCTACACACTGCTCTCATTCACAAAAGATCCTTCATTCTAAATTTTCAAACATACAGGAAAGAGCAACTTCTGCAACGACCAGGAATATATCCAGAAATGAAAATGCTGTGATTGTGTTGATTTCACTCATGATAGCTGAGATGGAAATTACCTGACAGCTTCAGCTTCTGATAGTCTTAATTTACAGTCCCTGCCTGCAAAGACAAGTCTCTAAATCTGCAGTTTCTAGATTATTCCCAGGACTTGGTGTCAATTCAGATAGTGTGCCTTTGTTGCTTATATGGCACATGGTTCTCCAAGAACATTGATAGTGATATTTGTCTTTTGTTGTGAATTTTTTTTAACCTTAAAAATATGTGCCCTGGGAAGAAAAACATTTTCTTAAAAATCATAACATCTGGATTGTAACTACATACCTCTTTCTTATTTCTGTCTATAATCATACTCATAGAAATGACTGAGCATTCTGCCAAGTTTTATTTTCATGCTTTTTAACTACCTAAAGAATGGATTTTATTTGGTCCATTATCTGAATGGAGATATTGCCAATTTAATGGAGTCATTAAAAATTGATCTAATTTTGTAAAACAGGTAACCATGCAAGACTAAAACAAATAAAACATTTCTTAGGTAATAACCTACTTAATGTGAGTAAAGGGAGGGAGTTTTGTTATTTTTAAAAAATCAAATCTCTGTATAGCACTGGGGCTGTCTTTTTGTATTATGCAGCTGTGCAATACACTAATGTGGGTGCTCAATAAATACTAAGTGAGCATAATAATAATATCATTCCAATCAAATAGTCAAAAGAAAAACATCAATGCAAATATAGAGTGCTGGATGCTACGATTTATACAGAAGTCTGTGATATGCATAACAACAGAAATGAAAACATCTGTTGGGATCTGCTTCATAATACAAGAGACAACAAGATAATAAAGCCATTGTTTTTGTGTAAGATTAATCTGTTATTTGGCTTCCTTTTAGCTAGTAAAGGGATTACAGTGGCAAATATTAGCTCACTATGGGAATATTCAATAAGTAGAATTGCATTTTTGTTTTCAATCCATAAGAGCAGTATGCTGTGGCCCGGGAGCAAGATGGCGGAGGAGTAGGAGACCTGGATTTGTCTGGTCTCAGGAATTCAGCTGAATAGGGATCAAACCATTCTGAACACCTACAAACTCAACAGGAGATCGAAGAAGAGAGTAGCAACAACTCTCTGAACAGAGAAGCGACCACTTACTGGAAGGTAGGACGTGTGGAGAAGTGAATCAGAGGCGATATTTGGGAGGATAGACGGTGGGGGAGGGGACCTCCGTCGGCCAGTTCTGGCAAGTGCTAGAGCCGCGGAGCACAAAATCGGAACTTTTAGAAGTCGGCTCCGCTGAGGGACGTCACTCCAGTGGCTAAGCAGGGAGTGGAACCCTCACGGGACAGTGTGGTCTCAGGACCCTCAGGGTCACAGAAAAACCGGGGGTGCCTGAGTGCAGCAGAGCTGCCAGGTATTGGAGCGGGGAAGCCGGCTGCAGAGGCGGAGCTGAGGTGCAGGCTCTCAGCTCGGGGTTGCCATAAACTGTGATCAGTGACAGTCAGGCCACTTCTCCTCCAGCAGGGACACAACAAGCGGCAGAGCCGGGGAGACTCCCCTCCCTCCCCCGGGAGGAGCGGCGCGGGAGCGCACCGCAGGGATCTGCTGGGTTTGGAGACTCCACACGGGGTCGGGTGCCAGAGATAGAAACGCTCGATCATAGGCCGGGTGAGCACGGAGTGCGGCCGGAGACCGGGGACACGGGAGTGACTGCTTTTCTCTGGGGGCGCACTGAGGAGCGGGGCCCCGACTTCTCAGCTCCTCCGGGTGGAGATTGGGAGGCCGCCATTTTCACCCTGGTCCTCCCAAGCTGTACTGAGAGCTTGCAGGGAACAAAAGCTCCTGAGAGAAAACCCGAGCAGCTTCCTTAGCCCGGACCGACAAGGGCGGGGCAATTCCGCCTCCAGCAAAGACATTTGGGAACCACGGCAACAGGCCCCTCCCCCAGAAGATCAGGACGAACAGCCAGCCAAGACCAAGTTTACCCATCAAAGAGAACGGGAGAATTCCAGCGCTAGGGAAATACTGCACATAGAATTCATGGCTTTTTTTACCATGATTCATTAGTTTTTCAAAGTTAATTTTTTAACTGTTTTTTTTTTTAAATTTTTCTTTTTCCCTTTTTCAACCAACATCTTATCAATCCCTTTTTTAAAAAAAACATTTTTTATTTTTCATTTTTAGAGTCATATTTTATCCCTTCATAGTAGTTACCCTTATTTTTGGCATATATATATAAGTTGTTCTCTCTTTAAAATTTTGAGATACAGTTTCTTCTAACAGATCAAAATATACCCTAAATCACTAGTGTATGGCTTTGTTCTAGCCTTCTGCCTGATCACATTCTCTCCCTTTTTTCTTTTTTTTTTAAATCTTCTTCTTTCTTTTTTCAAACAACTTCTTATCTTATCAATTCCTTTTATAAAATCTTTTATAATTTTCATTTTTACAGTCATCTTCCATCCCTTCATTGTATCAACCATGATTTGGTACATATATAAGTCTTTCTTCCTTTAAAATTTTAGGAGGCACTTTCTTCTAACAGACCAAAATATGCCCAAAATCTAGTGTGTGGCACTGATCTATGCACTAGCCTGATCATATTTGATCATATTCTGTTTTTTTTGTATTGTTCTGTTTTTGTTTTGATCTTTTTTTTCTCTTTCTTTTTTCTTTCTTTCCCTTTCTTTTCCCCTGGTTTCAGGGCTTTTCTGATTTGTATAGAGTGTATTTCCTGGGGACGTTGTTAACCTGTTAGCATTTTGTTCTTTCATTCATGTATTCTCCTCTGGACAAAATGACAGGACGAAAAAAATCACCTCAGCAAAAAGAAGGAAAGGTAGTACCGTCAGCCAGGGACCTACTCAATACGGACATTAGTACGATGTCAGACCTAGAGTTCAGAATCATGACTTTAAAGATACTACCCGGGCTTGAAAAAAGCGTGGAAGTTATTAGAGAAACCCTTTCTGGAGAAATAAAAGAATTAAAATCTAACCAAGTCGAAATCAAAAAAGGCTCTTAACGAGGTGCAATCAAAAATGGGGGCACTAACTGCTAGGATAAATGAGGCAGAAGAGAGAATCAGTGCTATAGAAGACCAAATGATGGAAAATAAAGAGGCTGAGAAAAAGAGAGAGAAACAACTACAGGATCACAAGGGCAGAATTCGAGAGATAAGCGATACGATAAGACGAAACAACATTAGAATAATTGGGATCCCAGAAGAAGAAGAAAGAGAGAGAGGGGCAGAAGGTATATTGGAGCAAATTATAGCAGAGAACTTCCCTAATGTGGGGAAGGAAACAGGCATCAAAATCCAGGAGGCACAGAGAACCCCTCTCAAAATCAATAAAAATAGGTCAACATCCCGACATCTAATAGTAAAACTTACGAGTCTCAGAGACAAAGAGAAAATCCTGAAAACAGCTCGGGAGAAGAGATATGTAATGGTAGAAATATTAGATTGGCAACAGACCTATCCACAGAGACCTGGCAAGGCAGAAAGGACTGGCATGAGATCTTCAGAGCACTAAACGAGAAAAATATGCAGCCAAGAATACTATATCCAGCTAGGCTGTCATTGAAAACAGAAGGAGAGATAAGTTTCCAGGACAAACAAAAACTAAAGGAATTTGCAAACACGAAACCAGCCCCCCAAGAAATATTGAAAGAGGTCCTCTAAGCAAAGAGAGAGCCTAAAAGCAGCATAGATCAGAAAGGGACACAGACAATATACAGTAACAGTCACCTTACAGGCAATACAATGGCACTAAATTCATACCTTTCGATAGTTACCCTGAATGTAAATGGGCTCAATGCCCCAATCAAAAGACACAGGCTATCAGATTGGATTAAAAAACAAGACCCATCAATATGCTGTCTGCAAGAGACTCATTTTAGACCCAAAGACACCCCCAGATTGAAAGTGAGGGGGTGGAAAACCATTTACCATGCTCATGGACACCAAAAGAAAGCTGGGGTGGCAATCCTTATATCAGACAAATTAGATTTTAAAACAAAGACTGTAATAAGAGATGAAGAAGGACACTATACCCTACTTAAAGGGTCTATCCAACAAGAAGATCTAACAATTGTAAATATCTATGCCCCTAACACAGGAGCAGCCAATTACATAAGGCAATTAATAACAAAGGCAAAGAAACACATTGACAACAATACATTAATAGTGGGGGACTTTAAGATGTCCTGACTGAAATGGACAGATCATCTAAGCAAAAGATCAACAAGGGAATAAAGACTTTAAATGACACACTGGACCAAATGGACTTCACAGCCATATTCAGAACATTCCATCCCAAAGCAATGGAACACGCATTCTTCTCTAGTGCCGATGGAACATTCTCCAGAATAGATCACATCCTAGGTCACAAATCAGGTCTCAACCGGTACCAAAAGATTGGGATCATTCCCTGCATATTTTCAGACCACAGTGCTTTGAAACTAGAACTCAATCACAAGAGGAAAGTTGGAAAGAGCTCAAATACATGGAGGCTAAAGAGCATCCTACTAAAGAATGAATGGGTCAACCAGGAAATTAAAGAAGAATTTAAAAAATTCATGGAAACCAATGAAAATGAAAACACAACTGTTCAAAATCTTTGGGATACAGCAAAGGCAGTCCTGAGAGGAAAGTATATAGCAATACAAGCCTTTCTCAAGAAACAAGAAAGGGTCTCAAATACACAACCTAACCCTACACCTAAGGGAGCTGGAGAAAGAACAGCAAATAAAGCCTAAACCCAGCCCGAGAAGACAAATAATAAAGATCAGAGCAGAACTCAATGAAATAGAAACCAAAAGAACAGTAGAACAGATCAACGAAACTAGGAGCTGGTTCTTTGAATGAATTAACAAGATTGATAAACCCCTGGCCAGACTGATCAAAAAGAAAAGAGAAATGACCTAAATCAACAAAATCATGAATGAAAGAGGAGAGATCACAACCAACACCAAAGAAATACAAACAATTAGAAGAACATATTATGAGCAACTCTATGCCAGCAAATTAGAGAACCTGGAAGAAATGGGTGCATTCCTAGAGATGTATCAACTACCAAAAGTGAACCAGGAAGAAATAGAAAACCTGAACAGACCTATAACCACTAAGGAAATTGAAGCAGTCATCAAAAATCTCCCAACAAACAAAAGCCCAGGGCCAGTTGGCTTCCCAGGGGAATTCTATCAGACATTTAAAGAAGAATTAATGCCTATTCTCCTGAAACTGTTCCAAAAAATAGAAATGGAAGGAAAACTTCCAAACTCATTTTATGAGGCCACCATTATCTTGATCCCCAAACCAGACAAAGACCCCATCAAAAAGGAGAATTACAGACCAATATCTCTGATGAACGTGGATGCAAAATTCTCACCAAAATACTAGCCAACAGGATGCAACAGTACATTAAAAGGATTATTCACCATGACCGAGTGGAATTTATCCCTGGGCTGCAAGGTTGGTTCAACATCCGCAAATCAATCAACGTGATACAATACATTAACTAAAGAAAGAACAAGAATCATATGATCCTCTCAATAGATGCAGAGAAAGCATTTGACGAAGTACAGCATCCTTTCTTGATCAAAACTCTTCAGAGTATAGGGATAGAGGGTACCTACCTCAATATCATAAAAGCCATCTATGAAAAACCTACAGCGAATATCATTCTCAATGGGGAAAAGCTGAGAGCTTTTCCCCTAAGGTCAGGAACGGGGCAGGGATGTCCACTCTCACCACTGCTATTCAACATAGTATTAGAAGTCCTAGCCACAGCAATCAGACAACAAAAAGAAATCAAAGGCATCCAAATCGGCAAAGAAGTCAAACTCTCACTCTTTGCAGATATGATACTGTATGTGGAAAACCCAAAAGACTCCACCCCAAGACTGCTAGAACTCATACAGGAATTCAGTAAAGTAGCAGGATATAAAATCAATGCACAGAATTCAGTAGCATTCCTATACACCAACAACAAGACAGAAGAGAGACAAATCAAGGAGTTGATCCCATTTACAATTGCACCCAAAACCATAAGGTACCTAGGAATAAGTTTAACCAAAGAGGCAAAGGATCTGTACTCAGAAAACTATAAAATACTCATGAAAGAAATTGAAGAAGACACAAAGAAATGGAAAAACGTTCCATGCTCATGGATTGGAAGAACAAACGTTGTGAAGATGTCAATGCTACCTAGAGCAATCTACACATTCAATGCAATCCCCATCAAAATACCATCCACTTTTTTCAAAGAAATGGAACAAATAATCTTAAAATTTGTATGGAACCAGAAGAGACCCCGAATAGCCAGAGGAATATTGAAAAAGAAAAGCAAAGCTGGCGGCATCACAATTCCGGACTTCTAGCTCTGTTACAAAGCTGTCATCATTAAGACAGTATGGTCCTGGCACCAAAACAGACACATAGATCACTGGAACAGAATAGAGAGCCCAGAAATGAACCCTCAACTCTATGGTCAACTAATCTTTGACAAAGCAAGAAAGAATGTCCAATGGAAAAAAGACAGTCTCTTCGATGAATGGTGTTGGGAAATTTGGACAGCTACATGCAGAAGAATGAAACTGGACCATTTCCTTACACCACAAACAAAAATAGACTCCAAATGGTTGAAAGACCTAAACGTGAGACAGGA
>NW_027397068.1:13102259-13220468 GCF_003265705.2 Callorhinus ursinus
TTATCAAACTCAACACGCAAAGAACAAATGATCCAATCAAGAAATGGGCAGAAGACATGAACAGACATTTTTCCAAAGACGACATCCAAATGGCTGACAGACACATGAAAAAGTGCTCAACATCGCTCTGCATCAGGGAAATCCAAGTGAAAACCTCAATGAGATACCACCTCACACCCGTCAGAAAGGCTAAAATTAACAAGTCAGGAAACGACAGATGTTGGCGGGGATGCAGAGAAAGGGGAACCCTCCTACACTGTTGGTGGGAATGCAAGTTGGTGCAACCACTATGGAAAACAGTGTGGGGGTTCCTCAAACAGTTGAAAATAGAGCTACCATACGATCCAGCCATTGCACTACTGGGTATTTACCCCAAAGATACAAAGGTAGGGATCCGAAGGGGTACATGCACCCCAATGTTTATAGCAGCAATGTCCACAATAGCCAAACTGTGGAAAGAGCCAAGATGTCCATCGATAGATGAATGGATAAAGAAGAAGTGGTATATATACACAATGGAATATTATGCAGCCATCAAAAGGAATGGGATCTTGCCATTTGCAATGACGTGGATGGAACTGGAGGGTGTTATGCTGAGTGAAATAAGTCAATCAGAGAAAGACATGTATCATATGATGTCACTGATATGAGGAATTCTTAATCTCGGGAAAAAAACTGAGTGTTGCTGGAGTGGTGGGGGGTGGGAGGGATGGGGTGGCTGGGTGATAGGCATTGGGGAGGTTATGTGCTATGGTGAGCGCTTTGAATTGTGCAAGACTGTTGAATCACAGATCTGTACTTCTGAAACAAATAGTGCATCATATGTTAATAAAAAGAAAAAGAAGAAGATAGCAGGAGGGGAAGAATGAAGGGGAGTAAGTCAGAGGAGGAGATGAACCATGAGAGACGATGGACTCTGAAAAACAAACTGAGGGTTCTAGAGGGGAGGGGGATGGGGGGATGGGTTAGCCTGGTGATGGGTATTAAAGAGGGCACATTCTGCATGGAGCACTGGGTGTTATGCACAAACAATGAATCATGGAACCCTACATCAAAAACTAATGATGTAATGTATGGTGATTAACATAACAATAAGAAAATTTTTTAAAAACAGAGCAGTATGCTGTATTATGATGCTTAACCAACTGAGCCACCCAGGCGCCCTGTATTATGATGCTGAAGGAAGGCAAAGTGTTAATGCCATCCATTCCTATCATCTTAGTGGATATTTATGTGGATATATTCTTCTGAGTCTGTAGTATTTTCATTTTATTTTTTGGATGTTGTAATTTGCTGTATTTCTCTCTTCTGCTTTCTGATGTTGAGAATGTTTAACTATTCGGCAGTATCTTCCTCTAAAAATACAGGAGACAAAGAAAGAGAAAGAAACTTAATATCTAAGAAAAAGCTTAACATTGGGTTTAAGTGGAGATTGCAGATTATAATGAAAACATAGATTTTCATTTTTTAACTTGAACAGATGATGTGTAGTTTATACTTTAAAGTATACTATCTTGCACCTACTTGCTCTTAGGTTCTGTGAAACTGTCAGCGTAATCTAGAGGAGAAAAAGACAGCACCTACCATAATAATTCCATTTATATATGTATATACAAACCTACATACATGTATGTATATACATATATATTTTGCCTACATTTTCCCTTCAAAGCTCAAACACCCTTATGTCGTAGGTGGTACTGTAAGAAGAGTAGGCACAGATTCATTTGCCTGTTTTTTTTTTTGTTGTTGTTGTTGTTGTTTGTTTCTTTTTTTACCGTGCCTTCTAGCCATTCAGTGTTTTGATCTGTGTTTCCCTCTGGACTTCCTAACATAGCGACTCAGGCATCTAATCCATCCAGTTTATTATCTATTGAAATACCTACTGCCTGAAGTGGATTTATTTTGGCAGCAATGACTTCTGATAGAGATGTATTTTGTTGTTTTTGTGAAAGACAGGTGAATCTGAAGATTCCAAACTTACTCCCCAGTGACAATCCTTTGGCCTCTTCTTAGGGCAAACCCAGAAAAAAGAAAAAAAAAAAAAAACCTCAATGAACACATTTGTTTTTATTTGTCATTATAAACTTGTTTTGTCCAGGAATCAGAACTCTCAGAGGCTGAAAACAAGGAATAGTTACCTCTGGAAGGAAATCAGGTGATTAGAACACTAATGAAGCAGATTCTCAAAGCCCTGTGGGAGAACATTTCCCCTCTTTCTTTCTAACTCTCAGTGCTGAGTTCTTTTTAACCTTTAGAATGTAATTTGTGAAAGATGATGGCTGTATCAAGCTTTGCAGAAACTATACTTCTGGAGTGTTTGCATGTTTTGTATATTGACAGTTTACTTTCTGGTACATCCACCTGAAGCTGAAATAGGGGAGAGCGGGAGGGATGAAATTGTGTAGAAAGAACATACGAAAGGTCAAAACGGCAAAATTTATTTCCATCTTCATATTGCCCCTTAAACCCTTCATTTCTGCCTTTTCAAATTACATTACAAAATGAAACTGCAGTATTATTTAACCTAAGTCCTGTTTTGCATGCAACTTTACATCAGATTTGTTAATGGATGCTTCCACTGGGCTGCTCAATGTTTAAGTTAGTTTCTTTCTTTCTTTCTTTCTTTCTTTCTTTCTTTCTTTCTTTCTTTCTTTCTTTCTTTCTTTCTTTCTTTCTTTCTTTGTTTCTTTCTTTCTTTCTTCTTTCTTTCCCTCTTTCTTTCCTCCTTTCTTCTAAACATCTCCACAGTTTTGTTGTCTGTGGTTAGGCATTGCTTTGGCATGGCATTAGGTTTGGAAAGGGCATGCCAGATATTTAGTTTTGATCTGCACATGCTGTCACTTTTGGGTACAAACCATGCAATGCCATTTGGAAGGAGTAGGGTAAACATTCTTTCCTTGATATGATCATCTATAAAAAATATGAGATTCCAGTGATTAAAATCATTTTATCAATTCTGGTGACACCTGTGTATATTATTCAGTCTGGATGTAAGGAAGCTAATCTACATATCCCTTTGGTGAATAAGTGAGCAGCAGTATGTGTCTACAGAAATTTTTTTTAAAGTTATTACTGAAAAACAAAGCATTTAGGATGCACATTATTGACATACTTCACATGGCTCAACTATATCACCCTTTCTCTTCTGCTAAGTTCTTGAAAAGAGAATTGTGTTTTGTTATGTTAGAGGTGGCATCTTTACTACTACATCTGTACCTTTTAAAGAATTTCTTTGATGGCTATCACTAGAGTCATCCAAAACTTTTTTTCCCAGAACTTGCACTACCACATTGTAGCCATTATGTTACATATGACACCATGTAATTGAAAAAAAAAAAGTTGTTTGTCAGTAATTGAATCTATTTAGATAGTGTTTGAAATATACTCTTGATGATTAATCCAACCATTCATTCATCTATTTCACATTTAAAAATATATATTTGGTCCTAGACCCCCCCAAATAACAGATCTCCAGGTTATTTGTCAACTCATGCAGGAGAGAGATCATAGAATGGTACGATGAACTAGAATATGAAAGAGAATGAGGTTGCTACTGAATGGTTAGACTTTCCATGTGTCTGTTCTATAGGTGAGGGTCGGGTTGGGGAGGAATAATGGGTAATAGGCAAGGGCGAGATGATGAGAACCTTACATAAAATGAAATGTGTAGGTTTTATCTTATAGAAGAATGGTTTTCAAAGTGTGGTGTATGGCCTCTAAGAAGAGCACAAGTTGATACATAGATATATTGTCAGTTGGTTTTTCCCTAGGGGGGGAAAAATATATATATATATATATAGAGAGAGAGAGAGAGAGAGAAAGAGAGAGAGAGAGAAAGAAAGAGAGAGAGAGAGAAGACCCTGAGACAAACATGTACTAAGTCTTTTGGGGGAGGGATCACAGAGAACATGAATAAGGAATCAGGGAAGTAAGATAGGCAAGGAAATGGGTTTCACAAAAATTGCTTTATTGAACAGGTTACTTGGGTGTGCAGCTGGTATTCAATTTAGCTGGGGAACTCTAGCAGACAGTGTAAACTATGTGTCAAAGTCTCAGATTAGGGGCTAGAAAGCTGATAACTCTCCACAAATTCCCAGTCTTTGGTTAAAAGTTGTTCCTGAACCTGAATGTCTTGGAACTTCTTGTCTTCCCCATATAGAGGCCATACAGGCAGAGAAAGCTGTCAGGCACGGAGGGGCCGAAGCTTGCAGTTGGAGCTGTGCATAATACCAGTGTCCTAAAATGGGTAGGCATCCATAAGAGATGCTGCATAGATGGAAAGAAAACATTAGATCTCCTCTTTACATTTATTTTTATCTAAATAATGAACCACGGTTTCATATTAAGATTGGTCCAGTACCTGCATTTAATCTTTATGTGAGACAGCCACTTTTAAAAAATGTGTGTCACTTCCTCCTGACAAATACACAAATATATATGTGTGTATATATATGGAATGTACTGTTGACAGTAGTGCTCTTAGTACTCTCACTAGTTTGCTTATAATCAATCCTTACAAGATGTAAAAACAGTTTAAAATATTTTTGAAAAAAACAAATTGAAATGAATATTAATAGTTGAAGTACAAATGAACAGGAAAATATTTCCAGAATAAGATTTTACTGAGAAGTTACTATATAGGGTCAGCCAAACATCTTTGAAAAATGATTATTTGAAATATAAATTTATATTCATCATCAGAACTAGGAGTAGATATTGGAGTTGGCAGAGATAATGAGTTAATCTGATACATGGTATAAGAATCTTCTGAAAATCCAGTGGGAAGATGGAAATCATTTTTCGAACTTGAGGTTGGGGATTAAGATGTAGATTTGGTCTATCATTTTATGTGGGACATCATTTTATAAAATATCATTTTATAGATAAAAATTAAAGTCATGCCAGTCAATGAGATAACCAGGCAAGAATGTGTAGAGGGACAAGAAAAGAGGATCATAAATATCTTGATTGGCATTTCTCAGTGAGACCAGTAGCAGATCTTTATGGTTTATCACCTAGTACACAGGAGGTTTGGTTGATTTAGAAAAACAAAACAAAACAAAGCAATTTCATAAGAATAATAAAAACTTTCATAGAAATATCACTGAAGAGATTTAGAATATGTCATCCCAGAGTATGCCACTTGGGCATATTGATTATTTTGAATTAAAGGCACTTTAAGAAATAACCAGCTCAAGAAGGACATTCTGACCCTATTTTATCCTCCTGAGAGCAGGACATAAATCTCCCACGTAAGAAGTTCCCTTCCTGCATCAGGAGGAAGAAAGACATTCTCATCACAGGAGACAGGGAATTTGGAGCCAAGAAATCTATACAGACAAATCTTGTTAAACTAACCCTTATCTTCTTACTTACTTCTTCACCATTTACTACCCCTAACCCAAAACTCTTTGTCTTGGCAGTTCTTCACAAATTTATTATTTCTTTGTCTAAAATGTATGAAAGCATTCTGCTCTGGCCCCTTCTTCAGGTCTTCATTTTCTTTCGAAGGCTCCCATGCACATGTAAAAAAGTCAATAAAATCTGTCTACTTTTGTCCTGTGAATCTGTCTTATGTCAGTTTAATTTATAGGCTCAGCCAGAGACTTAAAGATGGTGGAGGAGAATTTTTCCTCCCCTACATCAAAGTCTAAACAGGATCTTCAATATTACACATTTGCTTCAAAAATCATGTTAGTCACTTATCTCTGCTTACATTGAGAAAATACAACTCACTTGGGTTTTGCTAATAGTTTCAGGCCATGTTCATTTGTTTTTCTTTTTTTGTTGGCTTGTTGTTGTTCATTTGTGTTTTTTTCATATTCATATTTTCATGTTTAAATTGAACTGGCCTTAGTTGGTGCTATATCCCTATGGTAGGCATAATTTTTAAATGGCCCCTAAAGATATCCAGCCCTAATCTCCAGAGCCTCTGAGTTCATGCTATCAGTCCCATAATTATGTTATTTTACAAGGTATTATTGAACTTTAGATTATCCAGGTGAACCTGATCTAATCATATGAGAACTTAAAAACAGAAAGCTCTTCCTGCTGCTGGCAGAAGGGGAGGTCAGAGAGTTGCAAAGTGAAAGAATTTGATGTGCTATTCCTGGTGTCCAGGATGAAGGAGCCGCATATGAAGGAATGTGGGCAGTCTTAGGGAACACTTAGGCCTTCGGCTGCCAAAAAAAGAGGAACCTCAGACCTACAACAACCTGTGACTGAATTCTGCTACAAACATGAATGAGTTTGAAAGCAGATTCTTCTCCAGAACCTCCACATAAGAGCCTAACTAAGCTGACACCTTAATTTCAAACTGGGGGACCCTAAGCTGATAGTTCAACAAAGTATATCGGAACTTCTGACCTATGGAAGTATGAGATAATATATGGGTATTGTTTAAAGCTCTAAATTTGTGGTAATTTTTTATGCAGCAATAGAAAATTATATAATTTCTTTTTAAAAAAGATTTTTATTTATTTATTTGAGAGAGAGAATGAGATAGAGAGAGCATGAGAGAGGGGAGGGTCAGAGGGAGAAGCAGACACCCTGCTGAGCAGGGAGCCCAATGCAGGACTTGATCCTGGGACTCCAAGATCATGACCTGACCTGAAGGCAGTCACTTAACAAACTGAGCCACCCAGGCGCCCAAAAATTATATAATTTCTAATTCACAGTAATGAGTACCTAGTTCAGTAGAACAAAAAATTACTAGGAAAACTGCTAAAATAGATAATTAGGATCTAGAATGGCATCACACATGTTTTTAAGTAGAGAGGACTATGGCCTGAATATAGATTGTGAATCTACATATGCTGGGACAATCGAATCTATAAATGTGATAATTATGCATAGCAGCCAAGAAATGTGGTTAGGAGTTGCCAAAATGGATATATCAAAAAAAATTCAATTTTATTGGATCGGTATTCCACTTATTCCAAGTTCCAAGTGTTATAAAACATTGTTAAAGAGGAGAATTAAGCCATTGAGTCTTATCAAATTTTAAAATAAAACATAATAACTTTCCTTAAAAAGAATCAAGGCCTTCCAAATCATATTTCCCATGGGGGAGGGGCAGACTGACACTACATAAGTGCAATGCTCATTGAAGGCAATGTGTTTGATGAGAAATTAGGACTCTATCAATATCCACTGGATATTGCATAATATTCATGCAGACAATATAATGACAGTTACCATCACATATCTCTGAGCAGATATTTGACATTACATTTGGGAGAATCCAATGATTTGCCATGTGAATCAGCTCTTGCCCAATGGATGGTGACCATGTGAAGGAGAAGTTTGATGGTTTCCTCTTCCATTCATAATTTATAACACATACACAAGGATAAAAGTTGCTTTGTGTGGTTAAGATTATCTGTAGGTCATGATAAAGACTAGAAAATGTATCACTGGGGCATAAACTATATATGCAGAAAGGAAGGATACTGCTCTGTAAGTAGCAGAGCTTCCTCCTCAATGCCAGTACATGTATAACTTGATTCACGGTGAAGAGTTTGGTAGGGAGCAACCTGCACAAATCTTTATTCAATGTTGATAAGAACTGAACATTGTACATGTAGTCAAAATACATATGTTTGCCTTAATAATTGGACAACAAGAGAAGACTGACTTTACCTATTGAGTTAGCTAGCTATTGAAGGAAACATTTCTCATAAGGTCAATAGTATTGGAAATTACTTTTTTCGTGATTTTAAGTGACTTGCAAAAGCTATATGTCTCAGTGATATATATTCTGAAGGTTGACTATCCAGCACTAACAATCCTAAGATTTGTATGGAACCAGAAAAGACCCTGAATTGACAAGGAAATATTGAAAAAAGAAAAACAAAGCTGGGGGCCTCACGTTGCCTGATTTCAAGTTATATTACAAAGCTGTAATCACCAAGACAGCATGATAGACACATAAATCAATGGAACAGAATAGAGAGCCCAGATATGGACCTTCAACTCTATGGTCAACTAATCTTCTACAAAGCAGGAAAGAATATCCAATGGAATAAGGATGGTCTCTCAATAAATGGTGCTGGGAAAATTGGATAGCTCTATACAGAAGAATGAAACTCGACCATTTTCTTACACCATACACAAAGAGAAACTCTAAAGAATGAAAGATCTCAATGTGAGATAGAAATCTATCAAAATCCTAGAGGAGAACATAGGCGGAAACCTTTTCGGCATTCGCCACACCAACTTCTTTCAAAACACATCTCCAAAGGCAAGGGAAACAAAAGTGAAAATGAACTTTTGGGACTTCGTCAAGATGAAACGTTTCTGCACAGCAAAGGAAACAGTCAACAAAACAAAGAGACAACCCACAGAATGGGAGAAGATATTTGCAAATGACACTGCAGATAAAGGGCTGGTATCCAAGAAGTTCTCAAACTCAACAGCCAAAAAACAAATAATCAAGTCAGAAAATGGGCAGAAGACATGAACAGACACTTCTCCAAAGAAGGCATACAAATGGCTAACAGACACATGAAAAAATGTTCAACATCATTAGCTATCAGGGAAATTCAAATTAAAACTACATTGAGATACCACCTTATACCCGTTAGAATGGCAAAAATTGACAAGGCAAGAAACAACAAATGTTGGAGAGGTTGTGGAGAAAGGGGAACCCTCCTACACTGTTGGTGGGAATGCAAGTTGGTACAGTCACTTTGGAAAACAGCGTGGAGATTCCTCAAAAAATTAAAAATAAAGCTACCCTATGACCCAGCAATTGCACTCCTGGGTATTTACCGCAAAGATACAGATGTAGTGAAAAGAAGGGCCGTATGTACCCCAATGTTCATAGCAGCAATGTCCACGATAGCCGAACTGTGGAAGGAGCTGAGATGCCCTCCAACAGATGAATGGATAAAAAAGATGTGGTCCATACATACAATGGACTATTACTCAGCCATCAGAAAGGATGAATACCCAACATTTGCATCAACATGGATGGAACTGGAGGAGATTATGCTAAGTGAAATAAGTCAAACAGAGAAAGTCAATTATCATATGGTTTCACTTATTTGTGGAACATAAGGAATAGCTTGGAGGAACATTAGGAGAAGGAAGGGAAAAATGAAGGAGGGAAATCAGAGGGGGAGATGAACCATGAGAGACTATGGACTCCGGGAATCAAACTGAGGGTTTTAGAGGGGAGAAGGGTGGAGGGATGGGTGAGCCCAGTGATGGGTATTAAAGAGGGCACGTACTGCATGGAGCACTGGGTGTTATACACAAACAATGAATCATGGAACACTACATCAAAAACTAATGATGTAATGTATGGTGACTAACATAACATAATAAAACATATTATAAAAAAAGATGAATCGGGGGTAACTGGGTGATGGACATTAAGGAGGTCATGTAATGTAATGAGCACTGGATATTATATAAGACCTCTACCTCTGAAACCAATAATACATTATATGTTAATTAATTGAATTTAAATTAAAAAATAATTTACATTTCATCTTTCTCTCAGTAGTTGCTAAATCTGTATAATAGCTTTCTTAAGAGGGTAAAAATTAATACACACTGTTATTCTATCTGGTCCAGAAGATTTCTGATTATGTCATCAGGGTAAAAATTAAATGGTGTCATTTTAAAGTTAAAAAAAAGAAAAAGAAAAAGAAATACAAATAAAATATTTAAAAAGCCACATCCAAATGCCTTAGAAATAAGAAGACATACCTTACAGAGTAGAATTCTACAAAATAGTGATTTGGAGATTCTTTCACTACTATCATTTGACAATTTCCAGGTTTTAAAAAATATATCTTCTAAATAGCATGTGACAGAGATGCCTGGATGGCTCACTTGGTTAAGTGGCTGACTCTTGATTTCAGCTCAGGTCATGATCTCAGGGTCATGAGATTGAGACCCATGTCAGGCTCTGCACTTAGAGCCGAGTCTGCTTGTCCCTCTCCCCCTGCTCCTCCCCTTCTTTGTATTCTTTCTCTCTCTTTTAAATAAATACATAATAAATAAATAAATACATAAATAAATAAATAAATAAAATATTTAAAAAATAAATAGCATCTGCCAAAATTCCATTAGTTTGAATGAGAAATTATTTATAGTCCTTGATCAATATTAGACCTGAATAATTAGCATTCCTTGAGGAAGGCATTAACTCCTTGCTAGCATTTCTGTTGAATTAGTATGAGCTTTAGAAATTTCTAATTAGGTGAAAATACAAAGTTAAAAAGGAAACCAACAGTATGTAAATATATATGTGTGTGTATGCCTGTGTATGTATTCATATACACACATATATGTATAGTTCATACATATTGTATATAAATACACATACACATATATGTACAGTATATATATACATGTATGCATATACATATATATTTTTTATAAGCTAACTTTGTGTGGAGTCTAACCTTAAATTTGTTTTTTTTAATGCATTGGCTAAAGTCTGCATTAGGATTGTCTCTCTCACTGGTTTGAAGCAACTATTATTTTTAATTTTAAATATTACATTTTGTTATGTTATTTAAAATTTAATTTTCTTAATTCACTTAATTTACTTGAAGTTGAGGAGCTGCATAAATACCTGAAGGGAATAGTTTTTTTTTTGGAAACATTTACCAAACTGCTTTAAGGAGAAGAAAATTAAATATTCACAAAGGCAGGAGCAGATACAAAATGCCAGGAATTAGCCAAGGGAGGTGGCGTGTTCAGTGCTATTTAGTATATAATAACTAGTTTTGTGTTTTAGCCTGCCTGTAATACACATGACACATAAGATTCTTCATTTTCTAGCATAAAATTTACATGAATACCTTCCTTAAACATCTCTTATTCTTTTTAGGAAACGAACTATGAGCCAAAAGCAAACTATTTTATTTCATTTCGTTTTGTTTTGTTTTATTTTCTTTTTTTAGGGGAGGAGTGAAGTGCACAGGGGGAGTGAGAGAAAGAATCTTAAGCGGGTGCCACACCCAGCGTGTAGCCTGACAAAGGACTTGATCTCATGACCCAGAGATCATGACCTGAGCCACAATGAAGAATCAGAGGCTTAACCGACGAAGCCACCTAAGCACCCCAAAAAGCAAACTATTTTTTTAATCATGGAGTCCCTTTCTTAGTTGTTTTAATTATTTTTTGCCAAATGGTCTTGCTTTCAGATATTTCTGGGCAGGTCACAGCTCTAAATGATTGGAAGTCATCATAATAGAAAAGACCAGAAAAAAATCGCCAATCCATGTCAAAATACAGCAGTTGTCAGAAGGCTAAATAACCATACAAACAATGTCTCAGTTCTGGGCAGTGTGCTCCTCCCAGGTGAGGCAAGAGGAACAAACAGGCTTTTTAGAAAGAACAAGTGTTGTTCCCATTGATGTTCATAATAAATCATCATTCAGGAGATTCTGTCAATAATACACTGCCCCCAATCGCTTCATGCCTGCAGCATTACGGTCATGCTATTGCAACTAGATGAGCTATCAAAGCCTCATGCAGTCAAACAGAGTAGTTTAAAGAGGTACAATAACAGGCGATTTGCAAACAGCCCAAACCTTTAGCTTCTTACCCCTTTCCAAAAGTGTGCAGTGAATTTACATTAACACCTGCTATTGGAGATAAAAGAATGCATTTGCACTGCAAGGAGAATGCCAAATCCTCCTATAAGAGTGACTCATTTCCCTATATTGTGGATATTATGCTGAACTCGAGGCAACATGTTACATGCAGTACACTGGGTCAAATTTGGACTTTCAAAAATAAAAAGGGCAGAACTGCATTTAACACACAGAAGGCAGAAATCCTTATCTCTCCGAATATTTGCCACATAATCGCCAAGTTAAATCCACTCTGTGAGCAGGTCGTTTTTATTGTCCAAGGATAGTTTATATCAGTAGACTTTTACTACATACTGACTCAGATTACTATGACATCTAAGATTTTCATGCTGTTAAATTCAATTTATTGTGGAACATAAGGGCAATTAAGGGATAGGAGATGACATTGTATTACATCAAAGTGAGCTACAGGAAAAGGAGGTGTGTACCACTAGTAATTTGTTGTATATAAACTTAATTTTGAGTGTTTTCCCCATGGTAAAATGGCAGATACTATTTCTAACAACTCACTATGTGCCAGACACTTTATTCAGATCTTAGTTACTAGCTTAGAGCTAATAAATCACTGGCTGAAGATTGAAATGAATAAAAAATAATAGCAAACTAAAAATTCTGGAAATCTAAAGAACACCACACACATCACAGAATCCATTAAAGAAGTTAATTAAATAATGTCCTCAAATATCTATCTACCTGATACATCTAATACACATCTCTGCTACATTTTTTTTTTTTTTTTTTTTTTTTTAGATAGAGAGTGAGAGCGAGAGTTAGGGCTAGTGGTGGGAATGGGCAGTGGGAGAGGGAGAGAGAATCTTAAGCAAGCTCCATGCCCAGCATGGAGCCCAACCAGGGGCTCTATCTCACATCCCTGAGATCATGACCTGAGCATGAAATCAAGAGTCAGAGGCTTAACCCACTGAACCACCTAGGAACTCCAACCTGCTATATTCTTTTGGATGTTGTATTAGTTTTCTATTGATAGGTAACTCATTACCAGAAATTTTTTTTATAGTCTTTTTTTTTAAAGATTTTATTTATTTATTCATGAGAGACAGAGAGAGAGAGAGAGAGAGGCAGAGGGAGAAGCAGGTTCCCAGGGAGCAGGGAGCCTGATGCGGGACTCGATCCCAGGACTCTGGGATCATGACCTGAGCCGAAGGCAGACGCTCAACCATCTGAGCCACCAGGCGCCCCTCATTACCAGAAATTTAATGGTTTAAAATAAGATACATTTATTATTTCAAATTTTCTGTAGGTGAGCAATCTGGTCTTGACTCCTCTGCAATCAAAGTGTCAGCCAGAGCTGGGATCTCATCTGAAGTTTTGATTAGGGAAGGATCATTCCATGCTCAAATGTTTGCTGACAGTATTTCAGTCTTTACAAGTGTTGTTGGATTGAGAGCCTTGATTCTTAGTTGTTGGGTGGATAGTTCCATGCCATGTGGACCTCCTCAACTGGACAACTTTATCAAGGCCAGTAAGGAGAGAGTCTGGATTAAGATGGATATCTTTATGTTACCTAGCCTGATCACAGAAGTAACTTTCTTCACTGTTGCCCAATTCTGTGGCTAGATGCAAGTCTAAGGTCCTTTCCATGCTTAAGCGGTGGTGGTTGGGGGGGAAATGATGTAAGAGTATGACTATTAGGAGATGGGGATTATAATTAAAGAATATTTTAGTCTGCTCACCACATCCTCCTCTGAATTTGGTATCCTTGAATGCAATTCACTTTTCAGAAATTGGAAATTTCTGGAAATTTCCCACTGCTCAATGCAGATTTACCCAGTGTCAGGACCCAAAGAACAGAGTCAAAGGGCATATTCCTTGGCTTTGGCATGGAGACTCCCATGGGTTAGGCCAAAAGATCTTCAGACTTATGCTGCACTCATTCTGCTGTCTGCTCTTTCTTCTCCTTTCCCTGGCACTCATCATAACTGCATTGAGGTCTGCAACTCTTCCTGCCCATCCTTATTTCCCTCCTTTACCCTTCTCAGACTTTTTCTCCCCAGCCCCACATCTCTTACATCTCAGCATCCACTTCTCAGAATGACTCAACTAACCCAGGTATAAGTTAAAGACAATAGTTTTATGGAAATAACAGTGATCAAAAATGTGGCTGAGCCATGATTAATACTACAAAAAATTTACCACGAAGAAAGTACTGACTACCCTTTTTTCTCTTTTTCCTTTAAATTTCTTCCTTTCATATATGTATCCATTTGTCTTCTGAGAAAAAATATATCTTGTAGGTTCTCTTAATTATTTATCATTCCTCAGTTAGTTCCCTCAGAACTGGGTAAAAAAAGAGAAAAAGAGAGAGAGAGAGAGATCAGCAGTCTTCCTTCTTTCTTTTTTTAGAGATATCTGTGTAAAACAAAAAAAACAAAAAGTTTGCCATAAAATATAATATTTCCTCACCTCTGTACACAAAGTTTTAATTTCATGGTTATTGTAAATAAGTTCTTATGCTATTATTAAATTCCAGTTATATATAAGGGATATAATAATAAATATATGTAGCTCTTTTTTACCAAAGCACCTATGAAACTTCGAATTTTTTTTATATCATTCTTGTGAACACACACCATATCATTGATACCAATTTTGTTGAAAAACAAAATGGACATATCTAATTGTTAAACAAAGTAATAGTCGAATAGCATCAGGAATTGACTAACTTAGAGCCCCCTGCAAATTTCAAGAGACTCCAGGCTGATACCTTCTAGAAGATTCTTATAGATTAACTGTCCCTGAATTTGAAATCTTTAAAGTTTTGTTCACCGGAATTGGGAGTTCTGTTCTGCACAAACAGGGATAATAATGCAGATTGATGTCTTGGATGATGAAGTGCCAAAATTGATACCTTGTCGAATCCTGTTTGTGGAGTTTCTGAACCGCGGCCCTCCCACATTTGTGTGAATAAGACCCACACAATGCATGCAGACTTCCTTCCACAGAGTGAGCACTGAATGCATTTCCAAATGCCTGCCCATCTTTCCACTGAGCTCTCTTTTTCTAAGGTTGTGTAGCTCTCTTTGTACTTGAGATACTAATTTTTTGTTGATTAATTACATTGCAAATATCTCCTCCCAATTTATTGTGTTTTCACTTTGCTTATGATGCCTGTCATAAAGAATACTTAACATTTTTAACCTATCGCATTTACTACCTATTACTATAGGTATGTGCATGAAAAGTGTATAGAGGAATTTCAGGTTCTCTGTTATTTGGGCACTGGTTGGAGAGAGTTTTTGCTGTGTCTGTAGTTTTATTTCATTAGTAAAAAAGCTGCGGCAAATATGCAAATTTTGATATTTTTGAACCACAAATGTTAGGATTTGGTCTATATATTTGTTTTTTTCTGTATGAATTCTAGAATGTATATCATGTACATGGCTAATCCATATGTGTACACACACTGTCTATGGTTTGTGGTGCTGGTAGGTGCCACATTACTCATCTTCTGTCATGTCTGGGCTGTTTCAATCAGGGTAAGAGTAATGTGAAGAGATCAGGTGGCTGTGGGGGAAGCATCTGGTTCTGTTATTCAGCCCTGCCCCACTATAATCAATTCAGGTACCTAAATTCAAGCTTCCTTAATTTATCCTGTCAAATATAGTTCTTTCTAATTAAGAATATATCCTGGAAATAAAGTGGTGATAAAAAAGAAGGGAGGCAAAGACTTTCAAAGAGACACTTTAAGGAGGACATTTGAGAATGCATAAAGCACATAATAATGTTTTTCTGAGAATATGATGATACACATTTTATAGCCACTGGTAAGAGGCAAAATAAAATCCACAGGGAATAAAGGTAGGAATTTGGCTGCAGATGTTTGCAATTTTTTGAGGAAATATGATTGACATGTCTGAAGAGCAATATCAGGGACCTGAAGTTATGCATAAAGGGCAAGCAAAGGGAAGTTAGATTTAAAGAGCAAGGACACAGAAATTATCCTGGTGGCTTGGATGTATCAAGGTTGATCACCAAGATGTGATGCAAAAGAGCAGGAAACAAACTGAGGAGAAAGAAACATTGCTCCTTTTAGGATGAACCAAAGTGGGGGAAAAAATTTAAGATGGGCTAAAAATCCAACTCTGGGAGAATATAGTTGTATAGTATAGAACAAAAGACAATATAAGACTTCTTCATTCTTCATTAAGAACAGGGAATCAAAAGGGCATAAATATGATGAAAAATATTTTCTTTTGAGTTTAACTTGCCATTTACCTTGGCTGAAAATAAGTCCCTTTTGTTCTCTCTGGCTATTTTAATTTTCAGATGATTTTATACACCTTTGTGACATCAAGACATCTAATGTATAGCTTCTGTTATTAAACTATATAACCGTCTTTTTTTTTCCTGTTTGTGTTTTCTAAAAAGGTTTAGAAAATTGCCTTCTTCAACTCTTCACTTCATCTAATCCACATAAATTTCCTTGAGGCTAAAGAACCTTTGGGGCTAAACCCAAGAATGCCAGCACGTGGTAACTCATGAAGGTGACCAAAGGCAGCCAGGTGCTCCCTTAATCTTTGATCACTTCCACACAGTTCAATATCTGATTAAGGGAGTGTGTTGCTTTCTGTCCTCAGATCCCAATAGTGGCTCATTGTAAGAGAAAGGGATGCTGGGTAATGAGAATAGGAAACAGAAATGTCTAGCTTTTACATACTACATACACACGTATTAGTGTTATAAGTAACACTCTCTCAATCAGTAAAACAACAAAACAATAAAGTAGTTCCTAAGACTGGCCTCTGCTCTAACAGCATACATTTAAGTTATATTATTATTTCTGTGTCAAGCTTAGGATACTTTCAAAAGAATAAGCCATTACATGGTGTGGAGTAGAAAGATAAAGAGCTTTCAGAACCAGGTATTTCAGATCATCTTATGTAATTCAGATGGTCCCTTGTCATAAGATATGTTCTCAGTATTTTCCAAGTTTTCCATTAAAGCGTTTATGGTAGTCTTCAATGTAGAAAGCAAAAGTGAAATAAACGATAGTTCTGAGCCATTAAAGTAAAGAAATGGGAAATTGAAAGTTGAAAATGCACTAAAGGCAGGGGGCGATTGAGAGAAAATAATGGATTTTATTACCTGATATACTTTTGTCCCTACAGATTACCAAAAGGACCTTAAATAGTTACTCCATTGGGAATTATACCCAGAACATACTTTGTCAAGGAAACTCTGCTTTTAAAAATACAAAATGATGGAAAATAGAAAGCGCTTTTAAAAAGTCACTTTCCCAAGTTTCTGGCTTTGCATAAAAACATGAGTTGGGTTGTGTTGAGGGGGAATGCATAGCTAGGAAGTATGAAAAGATGGAAAGGACTCCAGCGAAGGAAGTCAAAGAGGTCATCTTCCTCTTGGCACCTGGCTTAGCATTAAAATCATGGGCATCCCAAGCAGGAACTTGTCTAATTCTGCATTTGATGTAGTACATGCAGAGTTTTTCATTGGCACACAAATACCTTTGAATATGGATAATGAAAATGTCCCTTTGCCTACAGTGCAATGCATAAATTGGGTACGAGGATGAAATTCTCATTTTTCACCAAAGCCTGTCACAGGTGAACACTGATTGTCATCTGAAAATATTAAAGCATTCCCTTCATGCCCTTTTAATTCCGCAAGGACCTTAATCTTTCATTCTCCTTTAAACAAGCCACTTTTCTTTCCCAGAGGGACATTTCAGAATAGTTCTTAGGAAAAAAAACCTCTTGTCTCCAGGGCATCATCTGGAAATTGCCCTAACTGTTTTCAGTCCAAAACGCTAAGCCAGGATTCTGTGAAGAATTACACAGCTACCCAACCACTTTAAAGCTGGATGGGGTTGAATCAATGCCACAACAAGGGGTGTTAAGTGCTCCAATCAAAGGTTGCCTCACAGGGCCTGCAAACACTGTTTTGTTTCACCTGCCTATCATCTGAAAAGTACAATTGTCAGCTTCATTAATTTAAACGAATCTTTTAGGGGGAGTGAGTGGAGCAAATCCAGGCAAACAGAACGGTATTTACTCTCCCTCACAAAACCACCAGGAAGAGCAGAGATGCAATAAGAAAACAAAGTATCTCAGCATATGTCCCTGCCTCAGTATTCCATCAGATGGAAATTTTGCCAGCACATAGACCAAGCATGGCTTCTCTACAGCTGGATCTGTGCTGCAGAGGGGAGAGAATTCCTAGCTTTGGAAGTCTCTTTCAGTGAAAGAATGATCTTTCTTACCTCTTTCGACAGGTCTTTATTCTGGTGTTCAGTGCTGCCGTGATCTGTTTTAAATCTGTGTTTTGAATAGTGGTGGGAATGCAAGCTGGTGCAGCCACTCTGGAAAACAGTATGGAAGTTCCTCAAAAAGTTGAAAATAGAGCTACCCTACGACCCAGCAATTGCACTCTTGGGTATTTACCCCAAAGATACAAATGTAGTGATCCGAAGGGCACCTGGACCCCAATGTTTATAGCAGCAATGCCTACATAGCCAAAATATGAAAAGAGCTAAGATGTCCATCGACAGATGAATGGACAAAGAAGATGTGGTGTATATATATACCCCCACACACACAATGGAATACTAGTCAGCCAGCAAAAAAATGAAATCTTGCCATTTGCAACGATGTGGATGGAACTAGAGGGTATTACGCTAAGCAAAATAAGTCAATCAGAGAAAGATAATTATATGATTTCACTCATATTTGGAATTTAAGAAACAAAACAGAGGAGCATAGGTGAAGGGAGGGAAAAACAAAACAAGACAAAATCAGAGAGGGAGACAAACCATAAGAGACTCTTAATCATAGGGAAAAACTGAGGGTTGCTGGGTTGGGGGGAAGTGGAGTGGGGGGATGGATCTTAAGGAGAACATGGGATGCATTGAGCCCTGGGTGTTATATAAGATTGATGAATCACTGAACTCTACCTCTGAAACAAATAATACACTATATGTTAATTATTTGAATTTAAATAAAAGTCAATCAATCAATCAATCTGCATTTTGGTGTTGATAATCAGTTTCGTACCTCTTTCTAGACTGTACACATGTCTAACAGGATTCTGTTTCTAGAATGAGCACAGCCCCTACTCTGCTTCCTCTTGTTGTTGGTCATGTGGTTCCTGCTATTTGAAATGCTCTTCCTCACATTAAAAAAAAAAACAATATATGAATCAAATCTAGTTCTCAAGCCCTGTTCAGATGTCACCCTTCAAATAATCCCTCCTTAATTTCCAAAACATGCTGTGCTAGCTCCCCTTTCTTCAGTACTAAGTTGGGTTGTCTCTTATGTACTTAGGATTTTATGCTTTTTTCTTATGCTATCCATTTTCATCTCTGTCTCCTGCTAAATCGTAAAATTCTCAAGGACACAGAACTTTAAATAAATTACTTTTTTATCCTCTGTATGTTGTAGTAAATCACCTTGAACAAAACAAACTTTCAATAAAAGAATACATAAATAATAGTAGTAATAGTTTACAGTTAGATGGTGCTTAATATACACTTTACATTTTTCTAGCATATATTAATACATAAAATCATCACAAAACTAAGAGCTGAGTTCTATCATTATCCCTATTTTATAAACAAAAACACAGCAGGACGTAAAGAACTTGTCAAAGTTCACATAGCTATTATATGGGAGAGCCAGTATTCAAGCCCAGATTTCCATGCTTTTATTCCCCGTGTTCTCATGCATCTTGTTTTTGAATGAATGAATGGATGGATTTTGAAAAATGCATTTATAGCACTATTTAAAATCTGTTTATTATTTAAATACTCATTTCATCGACATTGGTGCCAAGATCTTTTAGATTTTTTTTTTTTCCTGTTCAAAGTATTGAAGCTTCAATACAAGGAGGTTAATTGACCATTTTTTTGGACTTGACTTCCAGAACTAGTGGAAAATTTCTTCATTTTCAAATATATACACACACATATACAATTTTAGACTCACAAAAAGCTGCAAAAACAGTACAGAAAAATCAGCTGTATCCTCACCAAGTTTCTCCCAATGATGACATCTTACATAGGCATAGAACATTATCAAAACCAGGAAATCGATATTGGCACAATACCATTAACATGCTTCCAGTTTTTACTTGGACTTACCAAATTTTTCATGCAGTCATTTTAAAAGTATCTTTGTGTATAATTCTAAGATATTTTATCATATGTACAAATTTTAATAACCATTACCACAATCAGGAAATAAAACTGTTCTATCACCACAAAGAAATTTCCATATGCTACACTTTTATAGTCACACCCTTCTTTTCCTTCTGGAATCACCAAAAAGTTCTCCATCTGTGTAATTTTATATTTTGAGGCTGGATGAAATCACACAGAATGTAACATTTTGATATTAGCTTTTTTTCTGTTGGCATAAATGCTTTTGAGATTTTTCCAAGTTGTTGCATGTATCAATAATTTATTCCTTTTGTTTTGGAAGAATTGCTGTTTGTTTAACCATTCACTCATTGAAGGACACCTGGGTTGTTTCCTGTTTTGGGTTACCCCCAAATAAAGTTGTTATGAACAGTCATGTGCAGGTTTATGTGTGAATATAAATGTTCAGTCTTTTTTTTTTTTTAGAGAGAGCATGTGCATATGCAAGTTGGGTGCACATTCACCTGAATGTGAAATCAAGAGTCAGATGCTTAAGGGACTGAACCATCCAGGTGCCCCTAAATGTTCAGTCTTTATGATAAATCCCAAGCAATAAATGCTGGGTTACATGGTAAGTGTATGTTGAACTTGCTAAAAAAACTGCCAGAATGATTTCCAATGTGGCTGTACCATTTTACATTCCCACCAGCCATGTATGAGGGATCAGATTTCTCTGCATGTTTGTCAGAATTCGATATTAGAAATATATTTCATTTTATTTTATTAAAGATTTTATTTATTTGAGACAGAGATTGAGAGTGAGAGAGAAAGAGCATGAGCTGGGGGAGAGGTGGATGGAAAGGGAGAGGCAGACATTCCATTGAGCAGGGAGTCCGATGAGGGGCTTAATCCTAGGACCCTGGGGTCGTGACCTGAGCAGAAGGCAGACGCTTAACCTAACCGACTGAGCCACCCAAGTGCCCCATATTTTAGCCATTCTAATACATACGTAGTGTCATCTCACTGTAGTTGTAATCTGCATTTTCCTAATGACTAGTGATGTTGAACATCTTTTCATGTGTTTATTTACCATCTGTATACTTTCTTTGGTGAAATTTATATCTTTTTCCATTTTTCTAATTGGTTTTTTTTTCCTTTACTGTGGAAATTAGAGAGTTTGGTGGCTGAACTTTCATCATCTTGACAGAATCATTTTTAGAATAAGAAATTTAAATTTTTATGGAATCCAATTTATCCGTTTTTTCTTTGTTAGTTCATGATTTTGGTGTCACATATTAGAACAATGTGCCTAACCCCAGGTCATGAAGATTTTCTCCTACATTGTCTTCTAAAAATTTTATAGTTTTACCTTTTACATTAGATCTATGATCCATTTAGAGTTCACTTTAGTATAAGGTTGAGGATTAGATTGAGGATCATTTTTGCAGTTACTGATGTCCAGTTGTTTCCACACTATTTACTGAAGCAGTCCTTTGTCCTCCACTGAATTACTTTTGCACCATTGTCAAAACTGAGGTGAGTGTATTTGTGTGAGTCTATTTCTGTCACCCGATATTTTTAATTGAGTCCATTGCAGTGAAAGGAAATGTGGATGTTGGACCCACTCTGGCATAGATGCTATAGTCACATGTACTTACAGATATCTTCTGTTACACACTCAATACTGACAAAACATGGATCTGCTGTAACTTCTTTCCACCAAGCACAGCCCAATACCTCAACCCTACCTTGTGTCAGCCAGCCAGTGGAGTGAGAACAGAACTTGGAGTGGTTGATGCCTTTAAGTTCATTTGGAGAGAAAGTGTCACGTGGGTTCTCTTTAAAGAATAATTTAGTAAACACAGGGAGAAAATATATTGTATAAATGATCATTCCTAACTTGAAAATGTCAGTACTTTAAAAACAATGAGATTGGGGCACCTGGGTGGCTCAGTTGGTTAAGCGACTGCCTTCGGCTCAGGTCATGATCCCAGGGTCCTGGGATCGAGCCCCGCATCCAGCTCCCTGCTCGGCGGGAAGCCTGCCTCTCCCTCTCCCACTCCCCCTGCTTGTGTTCCCTCTCTCGCTGTCTCTCTCTCTGTCAAATAAATAAATAAAATCTTTAAAAAAATAATAAAAAATAAAAACAATGAGATTTATAAAAATGCACTGTATGCTTAATAAAATATTACTTAGAAATGTTTAAATTTCAATTACTCTTCCCTATTTTTCCATATTGTACATGTTTATTTTGTTATTTTTAGGTGTAGTGTCCAGAGTTCTAGACATTTAGATTAATATTCCACAATATAAAATTGTTCTCATATAAGGAAAAGAATGACAAGCATCACAGCATGAAAAAGAAAAACTGGGAATTTGAAGAACTTAACTAATCATTTGTGGATTTTAAATCCTGGGTTTATGGACATTCAAGCAGTACTTAACTTACTTAATTTAATATTTGCTGATTGCTTAACATGTTCATAGTATCATGATATTCATAAATGCACTCTATGAAAACTTTATGTGTATTTAAAAAAATGATCCTTTTTCTTTCTCTAGGTATTATAAATGTGTTTTTCTTGAGGGATTTGACCGGCTTCCAAGTAAGTTTTATTTGTTATAACTTCATTTACAGAGAAATTCTGCTTCTAATGATATTTACAGTGCATCAAAAATACTCTATTATAATTTTTTTATTGTGGCAAAAATCACATAATATAGAATTTACCATCTTAACCATTATTAAGTGTAGACTTCAGCAGTGTTAAGTACAATTACACTGTTGTAAAACAGATCTCCAGAAGTTTTCTTATCTTGCAAATCTGAAACTGTATAATCATTAAACAACAGCTTGCCTAACTCTCCTCCCCACTCAGCCCCAGGTAATCACCACTCTACTTTCTGTCTCTATGAATTTGACTACTTTAGTTATCTCCTATAAGTGGAATCATGCAGTATTTGTTCTTCTGTGGTTTATTTCACTTAATATAATGGCTTTGTGGTTCATCCTTCTTGTAACATGTGACAGTATTTTCCTTTTTTTAAAGCTGAATAATATCCCATTATATGTGTATTTAAATACACACACACATACATACATACTATGTTTTGTTCATTCATTCATCCAGCAGTGAACATTTGGATTGCTTCCGCTTTTGATTGTTGTGTATAGTGCCGCCATGAATGTTGGTGTGCAAATAGCACTTCAAGACCCTACTTTTGAATCTTTTGGGTATATACTTAAAAGTTAGATTTCTGAGACATATAGTACTATTTTTCATATTTTTGAGATACCTCCATAATGTTTTCCATAGTAGTTGCACCATTTTACCATGCCATCACCAATGCGCAAGCTCAAATTTTTCCACATCCTCATTACCACTTGTTAGTTCCTATTGTGTTTTTGGTTTTGTTTTTGGTTTTTTTTGATGGCCATCATAATGGCTATTTAGTAACGCCTCATGGTGACTTTGAGTAGCATTTCTCTGTTGATTAATCATATTGGACAACATTTTATATGCTTGTTGGCCATTTGTATATGATCCTTGGAGAAATAGCTATTCAAGTCCTTTGCCCACTTTTTAATCAAGTTTTTATTTATTTAGTTATTTATTTGTTTGTTTTTCATTTGTTCAGATTCTTTATATTCTAGATAGTAACCTCATATTGGATATATGATTTAAAAATATTTCCTCCCATTCTATAGGTCGCCTTTTCACTCTGTTCATTGTGTCCTTTGGTGCATATTTTTTTGGGTTTATCTATTTTTGCTTTTGTTCACTGTGCTTTTATTGTCATATGCAAGAAGTTGTTGTCAAGTACAATGCCATGAAGTTTTCCTCCATGTTTTCTTTTAGGAGCTTTATGATTTGGGGTCTTTAATGCATTTTGAGTTATTATTATTATTATTATTTTTTGAGAGAGAAAGGTAGGGGAGGTGTAGAGGGAGACAGAGAATGAGAATCTTAAGCAAATTCTACACCCAGTGCAGAACCCAACGTGGGGTTTGACCTTATGACCCTGAGACCATGACCTAAGCCAAATTAGAGTCAGACACTTAACCAATTGAGCCACCCAGGTACCCCTTGAGTTAATTTTTGTAAAAGGTGTATATTAAGGGTCTTACTTCATTCTTGTGCATGTAAATTCCCAGTTTCCCAAAACCATTTGTTGAAGAGATTGTTCTTTTTACATTGAATAGTCTTGCCATTGTTGTCTAAAGATCATTTGATTATATATGTGGGGGCTTATATCTGGTTTATTTCCCTCTTCTTTTCCATTGATCTATTTGTCTGTCTTTATGCCACTACCACATTGGTTTTCATTACAGTAGCTTTGCAATATGTTTTGAAATTGGGAACTGTGATACTTCCAAATTTGTTTTTATTTTTCAAAATCGTCTTTGGCTATAAGAGGTTTCTTGCAATTCCATATGAATTTTAAGGTGATTTTTTTCTAATTTTGCAAAAAAAAAGTGCCTTTGGCCTATTAAGCAGGATTGCATAGAATTTGTACATCTCTTTAGTAGTATAGATATCTTAATATTATGTCTTCCAACTGAATAAATAAGAGATGACTTTCCATTTATTTGTGTCTTTTAAAATTTCTTTCAGAAATGTTTTGTAATTTTTAATTAAAGGGCTTTCACTTCCTTGGTTAGGTTTATTCCTAAGTATTTTATTCTTTTTAATGCTATTGTATATTGAATTTTTTTCTTAATCTTCTTTTTGACTTGTTCATTGTTAATAGATAGAAACACAGCCCAGTTTGTGGTGTTGACACTTTATCCTACAACTTTGCTGAATTCTTTTATTAATTCTAACAGTTTTTTTTATGGACTCTTTAGGGTTCTTACACGTAAAATCAGGTTACCTGTAAAAAGAGATTCCTTTACTTCTTCCTTTCCAATTTTGTCTTTTGTTACTTCTTTGGCCTAATTGTGCTGGCTTGGATGTCCAATACTAAGTTGAATATAAATGGTGAAAGCCTGCATTCTTTCTTGTTTCTGAGATTAGAGGGAAAGCTTTCAGCCTTTCACCACTGCTTATGATGTTAGCTATTGGCTTCTTATAAATGGCTTTTATTATGTTGGGGAAGTTTCCTTCTATTCCTAATTCATTGAATGATCTTATCGTGAATGTTGAATTTTGTCAAATGCTTTTTTTCTTGCATTGGTTGAGATTATGTATGGTTTTTGTCCTTTATTCTGTGAATGTGGTATATTATACTGATTGATTTTTCTATGTTGAACTATCCTTGCATTCCAGGAATAAATCTTATTTGGTCATCACGCATAATCCTTTTAATGTGCTTTTGAATTTGGTTTGCTAGTATTTTATTGAAAACTTTCACTTCAGTATGTATCATGGATTATGGTTTATAGTTTTCATTTCTTGTACTGTCTTTGGCTTTGGTGTCAAGGTAATGCTGGCCTCATAGAAAAAGCTTAGAAGTATTCTCTCTTCAGTTTTTTGGAAGAGTTTCAGGAGATTGGTATTGATTCTTCTTTAACTGGTAAAACTCTCCAGTGAAGCCAACTAGTCCTGGGCTTATATTTCTTGTGAAGTTTTTAATTACTAGTTCAATTTCTTTACTCATTATTGATTTGTTCGGATTTTCTACTTCTTTAAGATTCAGTCCTGTTAGTTTGTGCATTTCTAGGAATGTATCCATTTAATCTAGGTTAACCTGTGTGTTGGCATACTATGTTTAAGGTATTCTCTTATAATCCTTTTTATTTCTGTGGCATCAATTGTAATGCCTCCTCTTTCATTTCTGATTTTATTATTTAAGTATTTTCTCTTTATTTTTTTAAGCTAAGGTTTGTCAATTTTGTTGAACTTTTCAAAAGACCAAGTCTTACTTTCATTGATTTTTTTCTATTCCCTGTTTATCTCTGGTCAAATCTTGTTATTTCTTTCTTTCTGTTAGCAATGGGTGTAGTTTGTTCTTTTTCTAGTTTCTTGAGGTGTAAAGTTAGGCTATTGATTTGAGATCTTTTTACTTTAACGTATGCATTTACAGCCATAAACTTCTCTCTTAGCACTGCTTTCTCTGCATGCTCTAAGTTTTGATATGTTGTGTTTTCATTTTCATTTGTCTCAAGGTATTTTCTAACTTCCATTGTGACTTCTTTTTTGCCCATTTGTTGTTTAGAGTACATGGTTTAAGTTGACATATTAGTGTATTTTTTCAGTTTTCTTTGTGCTATTGATTTCTAGTTTTATTTCATTGTGAATTTGTATAATTTCAGTCTTCTTGAATTCAGTGAAATTTGATTTGTGGCCTAACATCTGGTCTATCCTAGAGAATGTTTTATGGGCACTTGAGAAGAATGAATATCCTGCTATTATTAGATCAGTGTTCTGTATATGTCTGTTATGTCCAGCTGGTCTACAATGTTGTTAATTTCCTCTATGTTATTGATTTGTCTGCTTATTCTGTCTATTATAGATAGGAGAGTTTTGAAGTATCATACTATCATTGTGTTGTTATTTATTTCTCCCTTCAGTTCTGTCAGGATGTGCTTCACATATTTTGGAGCTCTGAGGTTTGATGCATATTTATAATTGTTATATCTTCTCGGTAAACTGACATTTTTATCATTATATAATATCCTTCTTTGTCTCTTGTAACAGTTTTTAACTTAAAGTCCAGCTGTCTGATGTTAGTATAGCCGCTCCTGCTCACTTTTGGTTGCAACTTGCATGGAATACCTTTTGCTATTGTTTTGCTTTAAGCCTATAAGCGTCCTTAGATTTAAGATGAGTTTCTTGTAGACAACATATAGTGGGGTCCTGTTTTTATATCCATTCAGCCAATCTATGTGTTTTGATTGGGGAGTTTAATTCATTTACTTTGAAAGTAATCAGTAACAGGAAAGATTAACTACTGCTTTTTTGTTAATTGGTTTTTGTATGTCTTGGAGGGTTTTTTTTTTGTCCCTCCTTTCCTCTCTTACTGTCTTCCTTTGAGTTTCATTGAATTATTTTTTTGTAGTGATATACTTTAATTCCCTTCTCATTGCCCTTTGCATGCATTCCTCAGCTATTTTTTTTTGTGGTTACTATTGAAATTACATAAAACATCTTAGAGTTATAACATTCTGTTTTAAACTGATAGCAAATTAATTTCAATTGGGTACTAAACTCTACTTCTTTTATTTGTCTCTTATTTATTTTTTTTATTATGTTATGTTAATCACCATACATTACATCATTAGTTTTTGATGTAGTATTCCATGATTCATTGTTTGCATGTAACCCCAGTGCTCCATGTGGAATGCGCCCTCTTTAATACCCATCACCAGGCTAACCCATGCCTCCACCCCCCTCTCCTCTAGAACCCTCAGTTTGTTTCTCAGAAAACTCTACTTCTTTACAACTCCACCCCTTCCCACTTTATGTTATTGATGTTACAAATTATATCTTTAGATGTTAATACCTATTAACACAGATTTATAGGTTTTTTTGTTTTTATCATTTAAATTCTATATAACAATATTACAATAGTGTAGCTTATTATATTTGTACATGTATTTACTTTTACTGGTGAACCTTATACTTTCATATGGCTTTGTGTTGCTATTTTTTTTTATTATGTTATGTTAGTCACCATACATTACATCATTAGTTTTTGATGTAGTATTCCATGATTCATTGTTTGTGTGTAACACCCAGTGCTCCATACAGCACATGCTCTCCTTAATACCCATCACTGGGCTCACCCATTCCCCCACGCCCCTCCCCTCTAAACCCTGTTTGTTTCTCAGAGTCCATAGTCTCTCATGGTTCATCTCTCCCTCCGATTTCCCTCCCTTCATTTTTCCCTTCCTTCTCCTAATGTCCTCCATGCTATTCCTTATGTTCCACAAATAAGTGAAACCATATGATAATTGACTTTCTCTGCTTGACTTATTTCACTTAGCATCATCTCCTCCAGTCCTATCCATGTTGATGTAAAAGCTGGGTATTCATCCTTTCTGATGGCTGAGTATTATTCCATTGTGTATATGTACCAAATCTTTATCCATTCATCTGTTGAAGAGCATCTCAGCTCCTTCCACAGTTTGGCTATTTTGGACATTGGTGCTATGAACATTGGGGTGCATATGGCCCTTCTTTTCACTACATCTGTGTCTTTGGGGTAAATACCCAGGAGTGCAATTGCTGGGTCATAGGGTAGCTTTATTTTTAATTTTTTGAGGAACACCCACACTGTTTTCCAAAGTGGCTGTACCAACTTGCATTCCCACCAACAGTGTAAGAGTGTTCCCCTTTCTCCACAACTTCTCCAACATTTGTTGTTTCTTTTCCTATCCATTTTTGTCATTCTAACTGGTATAAGGTGGTATCTCAATGTGGTTTTAAGTTGAATTTCCCTGATGGCTAGTGATGATGAACATTTTTTCATGTATCTGTTAGCCATTTGTATGTCTTCTTCAGAGAAGTGTCTGTTATGTCTTCTGCCCATTTTTTTGACTTGATTGTTTGTTTTTTGGGTGTTGAGTTTGAAAAGTTCTTTATAGATCTTGGATACCAGCCCTTTATCTGTAGAGTCATTTGCAAATATCTTCTTCCATTCCGTGGGTTGCCTCTTTGTTTTGTTGACTGCTTCCTTTGCTGTGCATCTTGATGAAGTCCCAAAAATTCATTTTTGCTTTTGTTTCACTAGCTTTTGGAGATATATCTTGAAAGAAGTTGCTGTGGCCAATGTCAAAGAGGTTCCTGCCTATGTTCTCCTCTAGGATTTTGATGGATTCCTGTCTCACATTGAGATCTTTCATCCATTTTGAGTTTATCTTTGTGTATGGTGTTAGAGAATGGTCGAGTTTCATTCTTCTGCATGTGGCTGTCCAATTTTCCCAGCACCATATATTGAAGAAACTGTCTTTTTTCCATTGCATATTTTTTCCTGCTTTGTCGAAGATTATTTGACCATAGAGTTGAAGGTCCATATCTGGGCTCTCTATTCTGTTCCATTGGTCTATATGTCTGTTTTTGTGCCAGTACCATGCTGTCTTGGTCATCACTGCTTTATAATATAGCTTGAAATCGGGCAACGTGATGCCCCCAGCTTTGTTTTTCTTTTTCAACATTTCCTTGGCAATTCGGGGTCTTTTCTGATTCCATACAAATTTTAGGATTGTTTGTTCCAGCACTTTGAAAAATGTCACTGGAATTTTGATCGGGATGGCATTGAAGGTATAGATTACTCTGGGTAGCATAGACATTTTAACAATGTTTATTCTTCCGATCCATAAGCATGGAATGTTTTTCCATCTTTCTGTGTCTTCTTCAATTTCTTTCATGAGTGTTCTGTAGTTCCTAGATTATAGATCCTTTACCTCTTTGGTTAGGTTTATTCTGAGGTATCTTATGGTTTTTGGTGCTATTGTAAATGGAATCGTTTCTCTAATTTCTCTTTCTACAGTTGCATTGTTAGTATGTAAGAAAACAACTGATTCCTGTGCATTGATTTTGTATCCTGTCACATTACTGAATTGCTGTATGAGTTTTGGGGGTGGAGTCTTTTGGGTTTTCCACATAAAGTATCATGTCATCTGCGAAAAGAGAGAGTTTGACTTCTTCTTTGCCAATTTGAATACCTTTTATTTTTTTTTGTTGTCTGATTACTGTTGCTAGGACGTCTAGTACTATGTTGAACAATAGTGGTGAGAGTGGGCATCCTTGACGTGTTCCTGATCTTAAGGGAAAGGCTCTCAGCTTTTCTCCATTGAGGATGATATTCACTGTGGGTTTTTCACAGATGGATTTTATGAACTTGAGAAATGTTCCCTCTATCCCTATACTCTGAAGAGTTTTAATCAGGAAAGGATGCTATATTTTGTCAAATGCTTTTTCTGCATCAATTGAGAGGACCATATGGTTCTTCTCTCTCCTCTTATTAAAGTGTTCTATCACATTGGTTGATTTGCAAATGGTTGAACCACCCTTGCATCCTGGGGATAAATCCCACTTGGTCGAGGTGGATGATCCTTTTAATATTTTGTTGGATCCTATTAGCTAGGATTTTGTTGAGGATTTTGGAATCCATATTCATCAGGGATATTGGTCTGAAATTCTCCTTTTTGATGGAGTCTGCCTGGTTTGGGATTAAGGTAATGCTGGCTTCATAGAATGAGTCTGGAAGCTTTCCTTCTGTTTCTATATTTTGAAACAGCTTCAGTAGAAAAGGTATTATTTCTTCTTTGAATGTTTGGTAGAATTCCCCAGGGAATCTATCAGGCCCTGGACTCTTGTTTTTTGGCAGGTTTTTGATCACTGTTTCAATCTCTTTACTGGTTACTGGCTTATTCAGGTTGTCAATTTCTTCCTGTTTCAGTCTTGGCAGCTTATAGGTTTCCAGGAAGGCATCCATTTCATCCAGATTGCTCAGTTTATTGGCATATAGTTGTTGATAATAAATTCTAATAATTGTTTCTATTTCCTTGGTGTTAGTCATGATCTCTCCCTTTTCATTCATAATTTTATTAATTTGGGTCCTTTCTCTTTTCTTTTGGATAAGTCTGGCCAGTGGTTTATCAATCTTATTAATTCTTTCAAAGAACCAGCTTCTAGTTTCATTGATCTGATCTACTGTGTTTCTGGTTTCTAATTCATTGATCTCTGCCCTAATCTTAATTATTTCTCTTCTAATGTGTGGCTTGGGCATCATTTGTTGCTTTTTCTCTAGTTCTTTAAGGTGTAGAGTTAGTTGGTGAATTCAGGATTTTTCTATTTTTTTGAGTGAGGCTTGGATGGCTATGTATTTCCCCCCTTAGGACCGCCTTTGCAGTATCCCATAGGTTTTGGACTGATGTGTTTTCGTTCTCATTGGTTTTCATGAATTGTTTAAGTTCTTCTTTGATTTCCTGTGACCCAAACATTCTTGAGCAGAGTGGTCTTTAGCTTCCAAGTGTTTGAATTTCTGCCAAATTTTTTCTCATGATTGAGTTCCAGTTTTAAAGCATTGTTGTCTGAGAATATGCAGGGACTAATCTCAGTCTTTTGGTATTGGCTGAGATCTGATTTGTGACCCAGTAGGTGGTCTATTCTGGAGAAAGTTCCACGTGCACTTGAGAAGAATGAATATTCTGTTGTTTTAGGGTGGAATGTTCTGTATATATCTATGAGGTCCATCTGGTCCAGTGTGTCATTCAAAGCTCTTGTTTCCTTGTTGATTTTCTGCTTAGATGATCTGTCCATTGCTGAGAGTGGAGTTTTGAGGTCTCCTACAATTAACATATTGTTATTAATATGACTCTTTATTTGGTTAACAGTTGGCTTATGTAGATGGCTGCTCCCATGTTGGGGGCATAGATATCTACAATTGTTAGATCTTCTTGTTGGATAGACCCTTTAAGAATGATATAGAGTCCTTCTGTGTCTCTAACTACAGTCTTTAGTTTAAAATCTAATTTGTCTGATATAAGAATTGCTACCCCTGCTTTCTTTTGAGGTCTGCTGGCATGGAAGGTGGATCTCCATCCCTCCACTTTTAGTCTGGATGTATCTTTAGGTTCAAAATGAGTCTCTTGTAGACAGCATATGGATGGGTCCTGTCTTCTTATTCAATCTGCAACCCTGTGCCGTTTTATGGGAGCATTTAGGCCGTTCACGTTGAGAGTAATTATTGAAAGATATGAATTTACTGTCATCATGTTGCCTGTGAAGACCTTGTATTTTTTGATTGTCCCTGTAAATGTTTGTTGTATATCACTCTTGGGGTCTTTCTCCTTTTATAGAACTCCCTTTAATATTTCTTGCAGGCCCAGCTTAGTGGTCACATATTCTTTCAGTTTCTGCCAGTCTTGGAAGCTCTGCATCTCTCCATCCATTCTAAATGACAGGCTTGCCAGATAAAGTATTCTTGGCTGCATGTTCTTCTCATTTAGTACCCTGAATATATCTTGCCAGGCCTTTCTGGCTTGCCAGGTCTCTGTGGATAGGTCTGATGTTTTTCTGATGTTACTCTGTCTGTACGTAAGGAATCTCTTCCCCCTAACTGCCCTTAAGATGGTTTCCTTGGTTCTAAGATTTGCGAGTTTTACTATTACATGCTGGGGTGTTGGCCTGTTTTCCTCGATCTTGGGAGGGGTCCTCTCTGCCTCTAGGACATGAATGTTTGTTCCATTCCCCAGAATAGGGAAGTTCTCAGCAATGATTTGCTCAAATATATCTTCTAGTCCTCTCTCTCTCCACCTGCTCCGAGATTCCAATAATTCTGACATTGGAATGCTTCATGGTGTCAGTTATTTCTCTGATTCTATTTTCATTGATTCTGAGTTGTTTTTCCCTGGCCTCTTCTTTTCCCTTTTTATCTATTAAATTGTTTTCCAGGTCACTAATTCATTCTTTTGCCTCACTTACCTTAGCTGTTAGATTATCTAGATTAGACTGGATCTCATTGATAGCATTAAGTTCTGCCAATTCAGCTTTCATTTCTGCCCTTAGAGACTTTATGTTGCCATTAATTGATTTCTCCATTTTAGCTATTGTCTTCACAATTGCTAGTCTGAATTCCATCTCCGACATCTTGGTTATATCTGAATCCATTTGTATATCTGTGGAATAAGTCATAATCTCTGAGTTTTTCTTATTTTGGTGGTTCCTCCTCCTAGTCATTCTGTTGATGGGTGGTTGAGGGAATGTATAGAGTCCAAATTATCGATCACAACCCAAGCAAGATGCCCTGTTTTCTAGGGACCTTAGGGTTCCTGGCCTCTTGTTTTTCCAACCTGTCTTCTGGGGAAGGGGCCTGCTGCCCTGTTACTCAGGCAACCCTGTTTGGGCAGAGTTGCTCTGCCCCCTGTGGTGGGGGATGGGCTCAGTGGGAACTGGTTTTGGGGGGCTTTTGTTCCCTGGCGGCTTTCTTAGAGTCAGAGCGGAGAGATAGCAGTCTGTTCTTCAGTGACCTCTCTAGGCCACACCACCTCTGTTTCTGTCTATGCTGCTATGAACTGCAGCATCCTGGGTTGTGTGCCCCTCCACAGTGCTCCCAGTCCTACCTCCAGGTCAGGGCACATCTCTGCCCTTTGTGCTTCTAGAACCATCAGCTACCCCCAGTTCTCATGACCGACCTTGCCACTCCGGTTTCCATCTAAAGTCCTTTCCCTGCCGATACTGGTCTGTGAGTCTGTGCCACATCCCCAGCGTGGGAGGCTATCGCTCCCCGGTGGTGTTGGATCTCCACAGCCAGGCTCCCTCCCACTGCCGTTTATCCTCCGATATCTGCCTGTGGAATCATGGCTCCCCACTTCCTACCTCGAAACCAACCGCTTGCAATATTCTGTTTGTAGAGATCCAGATCTTCTTACAACTCAGGCTGATTTCATGGGTGCTCAGAGTGGTCTGGTAGATATACAACTCAATTCCCGGGACCAGTTGGATTAGGGTCCTCTACTCCTCTGCCATCTTTTCCTCCCTGTCTATGTTTTTTTATACCAGTTTCAGAGGCTCCCTTTAGCATTTCTTGTAGAGCAGGTCTAATGATAATGAACTCCTGCAGCTTTTATTTATCTGGGAAAGTCTTAATTTCTCCTTCATTTTTGAAGAACAGTTTTGTCAAATACAGTATTTTTGACGGACAGATATTTTTTCTTTCAGCACTTTGAATATATTATCTCCCTTTCTGGCCTGCAAAATTTCTACTGACAATTCTACTGATAATCTTATGGAAGCTTCCTTATATGTGGTTAGAGTTGGTTTTCTTTTGGTGCTTCCAAGGTTCTCTTTTTGCCCTTGACTTTAGACAATTTGATTATAATACTTCTATGTGGTTTCTTTGAATTTAATCTAGTTGGTGTTCTTTGAGCTTCTTAAAAGTATATATCTGCTTCTTTCCTCATATTTGGGAAGTTTTCAGTCATTTTTTCTTCAAATAAGCCCCTTTTTCCTCTCTCTTCTCTTTCTGGGATTCTCATAATGTGCATATGGATAACATTCTATATTCACCTTAGGTTCTTTTTGCTTTTCTTTATTGCTTTTGTCTTTTTTCCCTCCTTTGACTCGATGATTTCAAATAATATCTTCAGGATCACTGATTCTTCCTTCTGCCTGATTGAGTCTATTGTTGAATTCCTGTAATGAATTTTCAGTTTAGTTATTGTATTTTTCAGCTCCAGAATTTGTTTTTTTTTTAAATATTTTCTATCTTTGTTGATATTATCCTTTTGTTATGTATCATTTTCCTGATTTGATTTAGTTGCCTATTTGTGTTTTCCTTTGGCTCATTGAGCATCTCTATATTTATTTTAACTCTTTGTCAGACTACATTTCTTTAGGGTTGGTTTTTAGAGTTTTAGTTTGTTTCTTTGTTTGGACCATGTTTTTATATTTCTTTTATGCCTTGTGATTTTTTTTTTTTTTTTAATGCTGGGATTTGGACATTTGAAGAAGCTACCACCTCTCTAAGGCTATGTGTATTGGCTTCTCACAGAGGAAGACCTTCACCAGTCAATCTGGATGGAAATTCTAGGACTTTGCAAACTTTCTGATCTCTTGCTTCACTTGGGGTCTGCCTGTGGAACTGTAGCCCTGACATATTGGTTGCCTCTCTTTTCAGCAGCTTCCAAACTCTGGCCCCATCTTGTCAGCATGCAAAGGTGATAGAGACCAGTCTCTCAGGTAACCTTCCTAGATAAGTCAGAACATTAGATTCAGGTCCACTCTTTTGTTTCCCCCCCAAGGAAGGACCCTGATATGGAAAGTTTCCTCTTGGCTGCTTCTGAGATGTTGCACAGGTGGTGAAACTTGATTGGGTGAGGCAAGTGTTATAAATTTTTCTTACCCATTTCACCATAAGCCCTTCAGGTTTTACAATGGCTTAGGTCCTGCAGCTTCTCAACTGTCTGTAAAGTTTTCACAGAGGTATTCTGGTCTGTTTATTGTTACAAACCCTGTGTCTCTGTGAAAGAAGGAGGACCTGTAACCTCTTAGTCCAATATTTTGCTGACCTCATTCAAAAATAGTTCATTATATTTTGATTTTGTGCAATGAAGAGCCTATATTTTGCTACATCAAGAGTGGCATTTCTAATAAGTTTACATTATTTGATTTTTACTCATTGATAAGATCAGGCAAAATATCATGAAGACTATTTCTGGGTTCTTTTTCATATCAAGAAATTATATTGCAGAATTATTTGAGCTATGGGATGAAAAACTTCTAGCTTATAAGGATCATATACCTATATTTACATTTCATTTTGAAACTGTTTTTAAACCATAATTGAACATAAAGGGATTAACAGATTTGATATATTATAAAATTTGTTGCATTAACAGTTTTAAAATTTCTTTATTGCTTTTGCCATGCAAAAAAACTGCCTTGATGCAATGGTAGCCTTCAAATATGTTATCAGGAAAACTCACAGTGAAAAGCCAGGAATAAGAGAGAGAGAGGTCAAAACATTTAGGGTAGGGTATAAATGGGTAAGGAATACCTGATCTGAATTCTCAATCTCTCTCTCTTTCTCTCTCTTTCTCTCAGTCTCCTTCTCTCTGTCTCACACACACACACACACACACACACACACACACACACACACACACACATCTTCTTCTTCCTCAGTGGTCATGAGTACTGGAGGTGAAGTTTGAGTGAAAGATCTCAATAAGATGAAAAGTACATGGAGCCAATGACACACACTTGCTCCATTAGAGAGATATAGATACAAGTCACTTGACAGGTAAACCTGCTGAGCAGGTATGGTTTTAATGGGCAGAGGCCTGATGGAGCTACAGTGAGTGTTATTAATGGAAGGCCTAATTAAGATTTAATACATATTGCGTATTTAGGGTGTTACATATATTAAATACATATATGTGTGTGTGTGTGTATATATATATTTGTTATGTATATAACATAATATATGTCTTTATATTTATATATATTATGTCATGAATCCATGAATACTTGGTGCCTCATGAACATTTAGTGTGTCATGGATATTTAGTGTCTATTTGATCTTTTCATCCACATCTATTTCACACACATATGCTTTTCTTACTTTATGTACAACATGTCTTCCAAGTTACTAACTTATTTATTTCTTATGATCTTTGGCTTTAACCTATCTCATTGGTTTTCTTGACTTCTATAAATATAATTCCATATTCTCAATAAATACCATAAATAGTCCTTACAGATTTTATATTTTAGTTTAGTGGGAGGGGTGATGTAATAATGTTTGTTCTAATTCCCAAACAACTAGCTATATAAATAATTAATAAGGAAAAGGATAATTTCCATAAGGTTTTATACCTCATTAGTTAAGAAATGGGACCCAGACAGGAAGACACTGTGACTCCTCTTTTTATACATTTATTTTCAGACCCCTCTTTGTCCCATACTGGCAAATTATACTCTTCCCCATGCCCAACTCACATATTTTGCCTCATCCCTCAAGAGCATACTCTGGATCTGAACTCTGGCCAGACTTGTAGCCCTGGTCACCAGAAACTTAAGATGTAAAATAAAGGGTGAGGAAAGCTAATGATTGTTAAATGGCTATAACTTGTCAGTTAATACCTGGTAATATTACTTTGTTAAGTCTTTAAAACTACTTAGGGATAGAAATTTTTATTCCATTTATAGATTTAAAAACTTTACAAATGTATTTGCTTGAGCTCGCATAACTACAAAGAAACTTCACCAATTTTAAAACCAGAAGTCACTGATACCAAATGCTATGTTCTTTCTCTGTTCTTTTTCTGGATTTCTTGTCTGGTTACCCAAGGGCCTGTGTTGAAGCTCCTGGCCTTAAAACTGTTTTAACAGAAAGTAACTGCTACTCGGACCTCCTTTACACAAATTAAAGTGGACCACTGTGTGTGCCATTTCTTGTTTCCCTGTCTCCCTCTGGTAAAATAGGTGGTAATTAAATATTTACCCTCTTGATAAATTAGGTAAATGTTTTTTCCCTCCAAGGAAACACAAAAACTTAATCCAACTGAGGTCTTTCTAAAGGTGATATAAATATAGGAATTTAATATGAAAAAAAAAATATATATATATTCCTCTTCAGGGAGACCATTATCTCCTTTCTGTCAACATATCATGCAGTCTGCAATTTACTGTATCTTAGAAAAACTAACCTGGACACAACCTCTTATCCTTTACAAGAACACACTGGAGCAAAAATAACAAAGGAAAACATCAACCCATAAACCCATCCAAAAGCAAAAGCAATGAGTATGAGCCTAGAAGTTCCAAGGTCACTTGTTCTCATTGAGGTCTACATAATGGGAATCATAAGATCCACCCCAACTGTCTCGCATGGCTGCTGTGAGATTCCAAAGAGATCATGTGAGTGAAAGTAATTTATAAAGCTTAGATTACTACTGAGAAATGGAGTACATTTCTTATAAGGACATTCACTGCAACCCTTTCACTTCTAGATAGATCCCATGGGCGACTAGCTACCATCACAATGTTTTGCACCCTGGGTCTTGGATTGTAGAAACACTGTTTCCACTATAGTTGCATTTGATCAATGCCAACAGAGCTCCATCCCAGCCAAACATGTGTCGCCTCTGAACAAATATGTCTATCTATCATACTGCTAAATACCAGTCATTCTTGAAATGTTTGGGTTTTTTCATCAATGAGTTCCCTTCAGAAAAAAATAACTACTCTCAAATTACAAATAAAGAAAGAATTGAAAATGTCAATTTGGGTCATTAATAACCTCTTTGTGAATATCACATTCTTACCTATTAACTAACTAATGCATGGTATGTTTATCTTCTTTGTGCCAATTTCTGGCGTGTGAAGAAGAAAGAGACATATGCCTCTGAAGAGCTCTTTGTCTAGTTGAGGTATGTGTTATTACCCGTTGGAGCTAAACCATGTCAACCCAGGAAGAGTCAGGGAAAGAATGCCCTTTTTAAACTAAAACTTAACCCAGCAATTATGAGTTCACTGACAGAAAGCTCCAAATTCCCAAATCCTGAAAAATCAAATAAAAAGTTTTTAATGTCACATAACATTTACCCTTGTACCACAAAGCATGAAATTCTTACATTCACTCATTCAGCAATCATGCATAGAATATCTGCTATGTCCTAGGCTCTGATCTAAGAGCCGGGAATAAAACAAAGCAGCAGATGCATTCCTTTGTTTTTAGAAAGGTCATAGTTAACTCCTTTGTAAAAAAGGAATTAGTAATGAGATAATGTAGGAGAATGTCTATTTTTCAAAAAGTGTAAATTTCTATAGAAATAGAAGGTATTGTTATGATTAAATAATTGAGTTATGCCGAAGTTTTCACTCATAGAATTGGTTCTAATCAGATTAACAAAAAATACTGTCTATCAAGGGAAAGGAAACCAGACATTATAATAGCATTTATTGAAATATCTGCTATTCTTTTGTTTAGCCTTAGATCTTAGTTAAGATTAAAAAACCTTTGAAAATTATCCAAAATACTTAAATTTTGAAAGCAGGGAGACTCAGGCTGAATTGCTAAGCCTGGTCAGATTAATTACTATAAAAGTAAACCCCGAAATCAATCATTTTGTTAAAAATGAATAAACTCCAATTTAAAAAGTTTTATTGGCCAACTCAGCTACAAACCACTTTAGTTTTCAAGATGTTTACTGACAAATTACTTTCTTACCTAACTTTAAGCTTTTAAAAAGATAAAAGACTCTATTACACTGCCATTCGGTGTGATTTCATGATCTGTGTTTCCTACTCTAAGCAACCCACATTTCTTTTTGGCTTCTTTGCTTTCCTTTCGGGGTGAATTTAAATCCAAACTATGCATCTCTTTTTTTTTTTTTTTTATTCCATATGTGTTCATAGAAATCAGCTACAGAGGCACTTGCTATCCAGATACATGGAGAATGCATGCTGAGTGCTCCCGGCCTTCCTAAACACTGCTTAGGTGCAGCACTTAATTCCGCCTGTGGGGGAAAATGAACTTTTGGTTACTTCCTGATGCCTCATCATTGTCACTGTTAACCTGTCACATCAGATGCATACCTCCCATGGCTGCATAATCTTGGAGAACATAATTTCCTTCCCACATCCTATTGCTCGGGACGACTTCTTGTAACAGCTCCAGAGTACTAAAAAGCCTAAAGTGCCCATCATCACATGGGTTAACACCCTGCCTGAAAATGACATTGAAACAGTCTTTGAGAAAGTATCCTGTGAGTTGTGGTCTAAATTCCCACCGTAGCCATCTTGCTGGTCTCTCCAGAGCGCAGCTCTGCAGAAACTCTGACGGGGCTGCCGCAGAGAAGCTGTCATCATTCGCTCCAGGGCCTCACCTGGGAAGCCCAGAGTTCAAACTCAATTCCTTCTGGATGTTTTCCTGCTTTCAGACATGGCAACGGGAATGCTCAGGGACAGTCAGGTCCAGGCTGCCTTAATCTGCTGAGCACTTCTGTTTATTATTTTTCCTCATCTCCTTGTGTATGTTGCTATTGCATTTTTGTAGCTGCCACTCTGCAAAGCATATCTTCTAGGTAGCTATTTAAAACCTGACACTGTAGTGTTATAGTGAGTATAAATTAATAAGTGCAGTTTGGGATTAGGCTAACCACTCGTCTAAGCACTACTCATGAGGGCAGGAAGTTAGACGTAGACACAAAGGTCAAGAACACAAAAGCAATGTGGCTCATACCTGCGAAAGATAAAAGCCAAGTATACAGTACACAAGCAAGAAACAGTACCTAGTGTCCCTTTCATAACTTCACAGCTTATTCAAGTACTTGCCTGAAACTGTTAAAGACCTCTATAAAACAATTGAACCAATCTACTATTATGTGTAACCACTAAAAGCCCTTACATACTCAAAGTTTTAAGATTCTAGGGAGAGCAAACTCAGTAGGCATATACCTGGTTTGGATGTTCAGTAGAGAGGGAGGGCTGGTGAGGGCAGCCTTGAGAGGCAAACAGGGATCTGGTGATCTTGTGACAAGGAGGAGAGAGAATGGAATGATACAGAATATAAAAGTTATTTGCAAGATCAAAAAAAGAAAAGGAAAAGTGACTCTTTTTGCCAAAATAAAATGAAAATTTCCATTTAGGTCAATATTTCCATTTATGTCAATATGTCAATAAACATAAGAATGTTGTTTCTAAATTTCCCCAGGCTTTGATTCATGGTTTCTTATTGTGAATTTTATTTACAGATCTAACGCTCAGTGGATGAGCAAGGATGGGACAAGCACAGAAGCTGAGGAAGTTGTAGAAGCAAAAAACAGTTGAGAACAATAGGTGACATTTGGCAAGCCTGTGTAACAACAAAAAGCAGGAACTAATTTCAACTTGGGGAAGGTCTGTTAAAAACTTCCTCCAAAATTTCAAAGTAAGATGAATGAGGAGAATAGTGGCCAGTGGCTTTACTGCAGATTAGGTAGTTTGAACTAAATATGATAAAGAGAAGTATGTTCTCAGAAGCCATATGGTACAGAATCTACTCTATAGAAATCATTTTGTTGGTATCCAACTACTTATCAGGGGAAATAATCATGTTAACATTTATAACACTCTAATATCATCATACTGAAATCAAGATTCTTATGAATTTCCTTGAGTGTATCCCTCTTCATCTGCCGCACAAAGATGTGGGGAAATATTCATTCTGTTAAAGTCAATGAATCTGTAAATTGCTTTGCTTCCCAGTGCATGAACTACAAAACCCTACATTCTTTTGTATTTTGTCAAAGACAGTGAGATATTTGCAATTAGTTGTCCAATATCCGTGACATGGGTACAGTTAAAGACAGCAGAAAATAGACTGGAACCATGGTAGTCCACTTTACTAGCATTTTGTTGCCTAAATATATTTTTTTGTGCTTTCGTATTTCAGAGAGGACTGTCACCCAAAGAAAGCTTTTATGTAGGCAGACAATGGGATCGGGGTGAAAATAATAGCAACTTTGAACTGAACTCAGGAAGGTAGGTTAATTTTCACACAACTGTATGGCATATTGGTATTTCAATAAAATAATTGCTGAGTTTAGATTTTCTCAAATGAATTCTGAAGTTGGGTTGCTACGATCAATTTCTCAGAAAAAGAAAAAAAAACATCTTTATAGAGGTTTAATGCAGATTGACACATGGAACACAGAAATAGATCTTCACAGAATTTCTCACTTTCCTTGAGCTTCTATACCAAGAAGAGAGCATCTCCTGTGGTAAAAATAAAACAAAATGCAAATTCATTGGGCACAGTGGTTTTATATACAAATCAAACTGATTTTAAGCAAGAACATCTGTCAAACAAGATTGTAAAAGGTAATTTCAAGGCTACAAAGGAAGAGAAATATGTTGATTAGATTTAAAATAGACATGTTAAATGTGTTAAATACACCTACTATGATGTGAGATGTATGATATAATTGAATAAGTTTATTTAATGAAGATCTGCAGAAAAGCTTAACTAGAAGAAACATCATTTTTTTCTTATTTTTTAAATATTGATGTTAAGGAATATTTGACAAGTGAAGAAATTAAAAAGTCCATTTTTTTTAATTCAGACACATACTGAAGGGCCTACTATGTGCCAAACACTGTACTAGAAGATAGGTTTTACTATGCCTTGGCTCCTGTCCTACTGGAACTTGCAAAATAGTAGAGACATATGAGTAACTTATTGTTCTTGAGGGAAAGAGGAAACCATGAGTTCTCTCAGAACACAGAGTAGGACATCTAAATCATCCCACCAAAATGCAGAAGTTTCCCCAGTTTAACCACTGAGGTTGAATTTTGAAAGAGCTGTTAGAGGTTATTATATAAAGAAGATGGCAGGTGGCTTCTGGAAGAAGGAAGTAGTATGTTGCAAAGACACAGAGTGTGAAATAGCATAAGTATCCATGGGGAACTGCAAGTGGCTAGGACATTGCCTTTTCTCTAAATGCTCTTCCTTCAGATGGTCCAGAGATGCTCAGTGCAAATGTAAAGACAGAAATGTAGGGAGTGGAGGTTCCAAGCCAGGTGACACTGTCATTTAATGAGAAAGTGGCAAAGAAGCCAATGGAGGCTATAAAGAAGGAATGGCCAGGAAAGGAGACAGTCAGAAGAGAATGGTATCACTGAAAGTAAAAGTAGAATAAGATTCAAAAAAAGATCGGGTGCTCTATAGCACCACATGCCACCAAAAGGCCAAATAGGTAAGGAAAGAAGATCATAGCTGAAGGTAAGTAGTCAGCAGTCAGTATTGGCCTTAAAAGAAAAGTCTCAGTGGAGTATTCGTGGACAAGGTTAGATTGTTGGATATTGAAGAGTGAATGGTAAGTGAAACATTAGAGACTTAAAATTGGGTGGTATGGGATCAATCAGTAGCTGTATAAGAAAAGGGATTTGAGCATGTTGATGTAATGTGGGGACCAACCAGGGAGAGGAAAGATATAAAATACAGGAGAAAGACAGAGTGATTAATGTGGCCAGTTCCTCACAGATACGGGTGGGGGGATAATAGGCTCATCCACCTGGAAGGGTCAGCAATGGCCTGGGAGCAGGGACAGCTCTTTCACTTAGATGGGAGGAGGAGACAAGGGGCAGAAGACCGATGGAATACATCTGCTGAGAACAGGGAAAAAGATGTTTTCCCAAATTCTAAATTCAACACATCAAACAAACACACACACAACAAACATTCTCCTTACTACCACATCACAAATTCTGGGAGTTTCATTTTTGTTCTTTTCTGCATACTTAATTTTTTTGCTGATTTTGCTATTTATGATTATAGATAATCATAACATTAGATGACCTGTACCTTGTATCTAATCTTTAAAACGTTAGCTTTTTTCCAAATGGCTTGTAGCTTTTCCTGTTTGTTCTCAGACTCATATGTTCAAACATAAAAATAGCACAATAGTCCTGTCATGGTGAAAAATAAAGACCTGCATTAAATTTTACCTCTTTAGTATAAAAAGTGGCACCATGCTAAATCTTCTGGGACTGTGGAAGCCTAATATACATTTTACCTGACAGTCTCCAATCCATCTGTGTATTCCTGGAGCACCTCTGCCATAACTTTTATTCCTAGCACCTTCTCTGCTGAAAATGATCAAATGAAAGCCCATTAATGATCTAAAAAAAACAAATGGGTATAATTCAACACATAATTTGAAATACATTCATATTTAATGCATACCAATAACATTGTATAACATAATCATTGTAGATTAATGAAAATCAAATGAATTTTCATTAGTATTTACTAATTATGATTTTTTAGTATAACTATGAATTTTTGATTATTAAAGAAGCTTACGTAACAAGGAACACGGTAAAACCGAAAAAAAATAGTAAATCTATTACAAAACGAGGTGAACACATCTTCCAGCAAGTCTCTAAGAATATTTCCTATAGTCAAGTAATGCTCTTCATGAGAAATTTCAAAGAGATGAAGGCATCTTTGTTAATAGTATATATACCTCACATCTCAAAATTTTTGTTTAGGCAACATTACCTTTATATATAAAGTTCGACAAACCATGTTGAATCATGGAGAGGATTCAACAAGCCATGAACCAAGAAAAAGGCAAAATCTATTTAGAAAACTGATTAAAATCTCTTCCATGTTTCGAAGAAACATCAGGTCTCACTTTTCAGAATTGCTTTCACTCTTTTCAGGGCAATTGGGTTCCCTAAAAACATACAATAAGCAAACAAAAATAGCATGTATCTTAACATTTTCAGTGAGTATATTAATTCTTCTTTTAAAGAATGTGACCTTGAAAAAGTAAATTATTTGGATCTAAATTCTCAATATGTACAGGGAGGGATGGAACGGGTGCCTTCATGGACACTTCCATTCTGAAGTTAAATGAATCTTTAGTGTGTAAAATGTTTGCAATTCATGTTAAGGTGGCTTTTCATAGACCACAAGATACTTGCACAGCTATAAACGAAGAATTCTGAGCGATGTGCCATCTACTTGTGCCCCCTGGGGACTGCTCTTACCTGTTTTCATCCAGTTACCAATAGACACAGTGCTATACAAATCTCTGGGTTGAATCATTTTTTTCTGGAGTTCCCAATGTTCTCAGAGTGCCAAAACCCTAGTTAGCTGAGTGAGATCATCCATCTAGCTCTATAAAGGCTTAAGTAATAGGGAGCCTGGTCAGTCAGGTAGAAAGGGAAATGGAGGAAATGACGTTGGAGAAGGAAATAAGATGCAAATTACCTATATTTGTGGCCTCCAATTTTAGGGGAAATAATAATTTAATCAGTTTTGTGAATTTTTAGGAAAGCTAACTCTATTTCCGATTTATATAGCACACTGAGCAAATAAATTGACTTTCTTTCCTTCCAAAATCTCACTAAATGTTACTGCAAATATAAACAAAAAGTAATGAAATCATAACAACATTAAAAGCAAGAAAATAATATAATGGTAGAAGGGAAATTTAATTAATTTCTGATGGGCAGAGAACAAATGAGATCATATTTATAGAAAGACTAGGGTGGTAATGGGGCAGGGACATTATCAGTTCCATGAAAGAGCTGTTCACAGAATAGCTGGGCCTGCTGGTCTCCTTGCTCCTAACTAAAGCCTTGAAAACTGATTTTAAAACAAAGTTAAATAATAGCCTTGGGGAAGCCCCTGATAGAGTATTTGATCTGATTTAAAGAAGCCCACTCTACCTTGTCTTGAATCTTTGTCACAAACCCAATAGGAAAACATCAGAAGTAATACCATCTGAAAAGTAATATTTAAATTCTCCACTTCCAGGTAAAAGTCCTGTTTAATTTGGCATTTGTGAAGTGATATGAAAATGGGTGGCTAATCCTTGACCATGTCTGCTAAAGAGAAAACTTTCTGGCTACAAGACCAATCTATATGCACCAATCCCAGAGCGTGCTCTCTCATGAAAGAGATTAAACAAAACAACTTCTGAATTTAAAAGAGAAAGAAGAAAAAAAAATGAAGAAGGAAAGAAAGAAAGAAAAGATAATAGTAATAATAACACCTTATATACTAGCTACTTAAACTAATTCAAAGACTTTTGGGTAAGCTGAACTATTAACTATGGATACTCTACTATTTGAGAAAAAAAATAGCAAGAAAAAGAAGACTAACTCAACAAAGAGAACAACTCACATGAGAAGAAATAAAAATAATATAAGAAACAGAATAAACAGAATAAACATTAGAACACAATTCCTATGAGTGTTTTTAGATATATTTGAGAGAGTATTACTTTCATGCAATATAATTAACTTAATAGAAGACACCAAATGAATCAGATACAATGAAAATATTTTTTGGAAATTAGTAAAACAATTTAAAAATAAAAATAATGGTTAATAAATGAAGTTGAATAGCAAATTAATCTCAAAAATAGAGTAAAATAAGCAATTGCTAATACAGATCAAAATGATAAAGAGAATATGATCAAAATTTGAAGAGACATTTAGAGTAAAATCAGAAAATACAAAATATATTAATAGGTTATATTAAGTGAGAAAACAAGAAAAATAGGAGGATAAATGATTACGGAACTATTAGAAGAAAAATATCCTAAACAAGTAAAAGGCAGGTTGGTAAAAATCACTATGCCAAGCATGGTGAGCAGAAAGAATACATGCCTTGATACATCTTGATGATAGTTGAGAACTCCAAATACAATGCAGAAATCCCAAAAGCTTCCAGAAAATCAAAATAAGGCTGATACCAAGCTTTTCACTGGTGATTGAGATTGCAAGAAGACAATGAAAAAAATATTAAAATTCTAAGGGAGAAGTTTCTAAACCTAGAATTCTATTTCCAACTGTGGCAAGTACACTACATGAGTCTCCTTAGATTCTTTAGAACCATTTGTAGCCATCATGGCTGTCACAGACAATACGAACATCCACAGTAATCTAAGCCAGACATATCAGGCAGGCATGCCTAGAGTTTTAGCTTGCCCATCACTTTCAGACTTGAATAAGGACAAAATGTCTGCTTTCCTCAGCACCTGCCTGAGGAATTATGCAATGGAACCCAGAAGTACAAGTGAATGATCTTCCCTCAGGGCAAATTTCCACTAATTGGAGAAAGGAGACAGGAGGAAGAGCCTGAAGATAACATTGTCCTCCTTCTTTCTTCCAGTGATCTGTTTTGGGTCATAGTTTGATGCACATGCTTGCTGCTAGTTATGATGTATATAGATTTGCTTTTCATTCCTCACCTTATTCTTGCTGCCTGGGATTTTATTTGCACTTAAGTCTTGCCTCAGGCTCTGTTTTCTGGGAAAATATATTAACAAACCTATTAATATAGTGTGACATCAGAAAATTGTACAAAAGAAAGCACCCAGAGTTTTATGTTTTGCATTTTCTTTTTTTAGAGAATGCTCATGAGGAAGAACTACACCAAGATACCAATAGCAACAGCAAAAATCAAAGAAAAAAATAATCTATACTCAGGAAATAATAAAAATAATTCTGAAGTACAAAGGAAAGAAATACCAGTGAGTTAACTCTATTTACATAAAATGCGTTTGATATCAATTATAGCAGGAAGTCAGAGGAGTCCATGAAAAATGTCTTCAAGAAGAAAATATGTTTAGTTATACAAACAGTATAATTAATAATCTGGAAGATTTTAGTAATGAGAAGAAAGCAGTTTAAACTTGAAGATTAACAAAAATCTGTACATGATTCCAGTTTTATGCAACACAAAAATGACACAATTTTGAGCAATGGGTGGGGTCATGGGATTACATTTACTTCACTTTGTGCCAAAATACTACTTGAGATAGTGTATATAATACATTACATGCTGTTTACTATCCATTATTTTAGAAGGACCCAAGAGAAAAGGCATAAAATAATAGATGATTGTCATAGAAAAGAAATCAAATATGAAGAGCTCTGAGAATGCTAAAAAATGGTATACTGACTGAGGTGAGACAGTACAAGGAAAAATGAAGTAGAAGTTCAGATGTGCTGATTTCCTTACGACACATAGCAGGGACTTTATGCAGAAATTCACAAGTTAATGTAACTAAAACTTAATGACTCAATAAATTAAAGTATCAGCATATACTTTATGTTGTTTATGTTTATAAACTTACATGTTTAGAGACAACACTGTGACAAACTAAAAATAATAATACAACAGAAAAATTAGGAGTTGAAAGTGAGAAAAGAAATTAAGTAGTATGATTTTGCTAACTTTTTCATTTATAAAAGTGGAAAACTAACATATACATCTTAAAACAATAAATCAGTAAGCAGGTATATACATTTTTTTTCCTTTACATTCATGGTGATTATCAGAAGAAGAATAAAATTGAAATTGCCACAGTCACTTTCCTAATTAAGTGAACATTAAAAGAAATGTTAACTTTCATGTTCATGTGGGAAATGGACTTGGAAAAAAGATTCAAAGACAAAAGATAAGGTATGATGTTATTTCAGTAGTTAGGTGAGAGATGCTAATGGTTAAATAAGGAAGTAGCAGTTAACTATCAAAGAATGAGAAATTTAATTCATGTTAAAAAATGACACTCTAAATAATTAATCTGAAGCTGGGAATACAAGTGAAGGATCCAAAGATACTTCTCACTGGAAGGTCTCTAGTGCCATCATTTTAAATAAATAAAGGATTAAAAACAAAGAGCATATATTGATATGTTGAGGGTAGTTATGAGAGGGGAAGGATGGAAAGAGCTTAGTTTTATCTTTAGTAAGGTTTGCCATTTAGCACTTCAAGTGTTTGTGACTGCTTAGGTGGAAAAGGAATAGGATTTATGAGCCTGGATATCAGATCTTATTTTAAGATATGTGTTTGGTGGTCACAGAATATTAGTGGAGATTAAAAACCATACTAATGAAGATCACTTTTAGTGAAAATACGATATAGCAGGAGAATCAAGTACAGAATCCTGAGAGACACCTAATTTGAATATATAGGCATAAAAAGAGGATTCTAAAGGCACAGAAACTTTGAGGTAGTAATCAGAGAAGAAACTTCCAGGGAGGGAGGAACTTTGAGAAACAGTAGTTAAAGTCACAGGGAGTTAACTACGAGAAAGAGTAGACTGACTGGCTTTTCACTGATGATTCTCTCGTGAGGTCACTGGGGTGACCACATGTTCATGAGTACCAGACAAATATGTGTTGAAGTAATAAGTGGGTAGTACTCAAAGAGCTTGATTTTAAAAATAAGTTGATAGAAATAATATAAATGCTTTTCTATTTATACACTGAGGGAAAAGGAACAAATACTAACTTGAGAACAAGAGCAAGTGCTAAGCCATAGAGAAGCAGCTTAGGGATAGAAATGATTGAATAATTTGGTGATGGAGAAATGATTAATGTTTGCAATAGTTTCTCTGGGAAATGGGAGATGAAACTGCCCAGTGTGAGGTCTAAAGAACTCAGAGCTAATGAGGACCCAGCTGGGATCATGGATTCCATATTGCTAGTGACCACTTGACAGGTCATGAAATTTCATGTCATAACATTGTGTAGTTTGGCTGTAGGAGTGGGGAAGGTGGATGGTTGGATTGTCCTAAAACCTGACTTTGCAGGAGATCAAGGAGGCACAGGAGTTAAGGATACTGGCAGAAAAGAGGTTATGTGAATGCATTGCATGTTTTAGTTTGAAGATGGATGACAGCCAAGTGAGAAATGTTGATAGATTGAGAGGGGAAAACAAACAAGCAAACAAACAAACAAAGAGTTGAAGGACTGAAGAGCTTCTAGCAGAAGAGGTGTAGTAGTTCAAAAGTAGTCTTGCACAATTCACAGCGCTCACCGTAGCACATACCCTCCCCAATGTCTATCACCCAGCCACCCCATCCCTCCCACCCCCAACCACTCCAGTAACACTCAGTTTGTTCCTGAGATTAAGAATTCCTCATATCAGTGAGGTCATATGATACATGTCTTTCTCTGATTGACTTATTTCACTAAGCATAACACCCTCCAGTTCCATCCATGTCATTGCAAATGGCAAGATCTCATTCCTTTTGATGGCTGGTGATGGGTATTGGGGAGGGCACGTTCTGCATGGAGCACTGGGTGTTATGAACAAACAATGAATCATGGAACAGTACACCAAAACAAATGATGTAATATATGGTGATTAACATAACAATAAAAAATTAAAAAAAAGAGAAGAGGTGTAGTAGTAATAAGGAATTTAAGGATAAAAAATTCTGGTGAAAGAATGACATATGTAACAATATTTCAGATGAAGAATATTTCCAGATGATGATTTTCTTGAGAAAATTGTCAGTAGGAGTGGGTAATAGGAGTTTAGTGGAGAGTAATTGAGTTAGAATTTGAAAGTAAAAGATTTTGAGATGCTGTGTTAGATATGTTTCTACCAAGATGCTGAAAACTCCCAGGATTTAAACACACAATATATATGCACCAAATAATCCCTTGAATATGATAAAAAGGCTTTCAACTATTAAATTGCACAGATATTAAATGTTGTAGGAATGCACATTAGTTGCTATAAATGAAATGTTTGTGAACCTCCAGCATTCATATGTTGAAAACCTAATGCCCAAGGTGGGAGATAGTGACTTTGGGAGATGATTAGCTCATGAGGGTGGAGCCCTCATGAATGGGATTAGTGCCCTTATAAAAAAGGCCCCAGAGAGCCCCCTGGAGTGAGGTGTTTTGTTATAGCAGCCTGAAAAGACTAAGGTATTAGTCCTAAGTATTCTAATATCAGTTGAAAAGAAAAAAAAAATATATATAAATATATATATATATATAAATCATAGAAAATATCTGTGTATAACCTTTCAAACTAGAGCAGGAACTATTTCAACTATTTCAAGAATTTAGTTGGAGTAATGTATATCTTCCCTACAATTATTAATTTACATAAAAATTCCGTAGACTGGTATTTCCCAGACTACTGAAGTTTTTTACCTATTTTAAGTGTAGAAGGTGATTTTAATTACATTTCTAATTTCACCTGAAATCAGTGGAGTTTTATTCAAGTTGCATGGACTATATTATGATTATATTGTATCTTTTCCATAAAGTTGAAATAAGTTCTGTCATTTTTTTTCACTCAGAGATATTCTAGGAAGATTGAAAAATTATTTTAAAAAATTTCAAAGCTTTTATAAATGTAAAGGTTACTCTATGTGCGTTCTTTTCCAGCATTTTACATTTTGCATCTTTACATCCTTACATTTTACATTTTTCCTAATGCCTCTTAAAGTCATTTTTCATTCATGCATATGCTGATCATTAAAATGTGTTTTACATTCTAATAATTATCCCTTGAATTTTTCAAATCAGAGGAACAGAATATTAAAATTAAAAGTTATATCACAGATGACAACATGTATTGCTATAAAAGTTTCAAGTATCTTTTTTATTCAAGCTTATAATTATTTGACTTTTACCATTTAAATAACTATTGAGAAAGTGGAGTGAAAGATTAAAAATGATCTGATACATTTATACTGCTTAAACAACAAACAATTCATATCACTCAGTAGAAAATTATACCTGTCTTCTTCATAGCAGTCTAGGTTCATGAATTATTCAGATGACGGGCTTGATGCTGTCATTGGATGGCCACAACCAGATAGAGGCATAGAGGGTAAAGGATCATATTCAATAAGGATGCTATTATTAACAAAATAACATTCACCCCTCAACTTCTACTCCTTTACTTCCACTCTGACACACAAATTCATCACACCTTCCTTTATTTGTTAGATCGTGAGAATTTTAGTTCCAAGGATAATTTTTCAAATGTTATCAGTGATTGAAAACAAGTGGTTATAATGAAAGTATATTTGCAATCTTCAGTGTAGCATTTACAGCTCTGAATGCTATAATTATGAAGCCATCCATGTGTGTGCTTTCATAATATATTACGACAGAAGATTAAATTCTAAGTAAAGATTATTCCCCACTACAGTAGTGTAAAATATGACTTTCTCCCTTTTTCTCTCCACAATATTCCAAATTAGAGTTTGGCCAAAAAGAAGTCAATGAGGACTTAAAAAAAAAAAAAATCTCCATTCACTTAAAGTAGCTTGTTAGCATTTTCCTTTCTCCTGATGTGTTGCTCCATAACTTTAGGCATTTATAAAGATGTCTACTGTGGGGTAGATAGAGGCATGGTAGTGAGGTAAAGGTCAACACTCCCAACATAAATTCATCAAGCACCCACAACATGAATGCTACCATAAAGGGGAATAGTTGTATTTTTGGACCCTTTTACCCACCAGACATTTTAAAACATAGCATTTTTTTAATCATTCCATTTCACATCTTTAATCTAGTAACAAGCACTGCCAAATGGAAAGTGTGGGAAGGCTGCCTTAGGGTTGTTAAAGAACTATCATTTCACATATGAGCCACGGAGGGGAGACTGGCTGGTGAGTAACTTCTTTCTTATTGAACTTTCATATGGTACATTGTCTTTTTAGTCACTCATAGGTTTAAAAGAGGAATTCAAAGACAAACTTAATCATGAAACCATTTGGTGTTCAGTGGATTAACTTTCAGATAGGTTTTAAAATGCCCATGTGCCTAAATGCTGGAAAACATCTTATTATTATTATTATTTGATTTTTATTTTTACTTATTTTTAAAGTTTTTTTTGGTGCTCCCTCTCCCCTTCAAAAAATCTGGTAAAAATGTTCTGGGGCAGAATGAGGAGACAAACAGTTTAAAAGAGAAAGAGAAAAAAAAGAAACTACATATTTCACTGAATAATAGTTCTATGTACTAGATCTTTGCAGCACAGATTTAGAGTTTTCTCCTTAAAATTCACCCTTTTTGATAATATTTTAACCTTGAGAATTTTCCAATTTTATTAAAGAAGATGTATTTGCAGTACCTGCCTCTCTGTCTCTGTGTTGTCATTGTTGTTCACTCTCCCTTGCAGTAATCCATACATTAATTGCTTCCAAACTTGTATTAATAAATAAATGAACCATGTGGTGGTAGGCTTGAAAGAACTCCAAAACTGAAGAAAGAAAACTTTGGTTATAATCTTTATCTCCACAATTAGGAAAACCCACCTTCCCCTTTGCCCACCACACACACTCTCTTCCAGGCTCTCCCCAGCACTCTCTGTCTTCTCTCTTTTCCCCCTTTTCCTCGTAAGGTCACTACACGTGCAAACCCAGCATCCTGAGTGTCCCCGGGTGGGCTCTACCATCTGGTGTCATTAAGAACAAGGAAGCACTGTTCATCCGGGAGTGCAATCAGACACTTTATGTTGCTGCAGCTGTCATCCCAGCACAATGGCTTCCTGCCATCATGGCTGCAGGGGCTAACTTTGGCTCTGGGAGGACTGGCATCCCTGGAAGAACATGGCACCTTGCATACACAACTCCCCCCCCATCACCCCCCACCCCCGCCTTGCTCTGGACAGCTGGTTTCAACACTTGGCAGATGGATACAGATCACGATGAGGTATAGACAGTCGATGTTATTTCTCAGTTTGAGGGATTATGGTTCTTTAAATTTTGGAAACTTCACCAAAAGCTGTTTGATCTTCTTGTCTGTAATGAACTAAGCCACTGATGAATCAGAGTTTCTAAGGTTCATTGTATGTGTGTTGGCCAGACGCATGTGAAAACTTCAGTTCTCCCCTGGACCCAGGGACTCCAAAGCCTGCTTGAGCTCTGGAGAGACCTGCTCTCTAAGGAGGGCCTAGAGATTTGGAAGACTCATAATCCCTTGGTTCCAGGTTTTCCTCAAATATATAAAATAAAGATGAGAGAGCAGGTATGGAAGTGTTGCTTAGGAAAAATAGACTTAAAGTTCCCACCACCTAGGCACTCATGGACACATGGGTTCCAAGAGAGCAGAGTGGAAACTTCCACAATGGATATTCTTTACGCCAGATGATACGATGTTTAAAAGATAAGACAGTTTCTTTGTCAAAATGATTTGTTAACAACGATAACTTTTACAGAGCTTTTCGCTTGTTATTGATTACGAGATCCTAACCTAATCTCTGTGACCTCACTTTAAAAAAATAACATACAAGTGCTGGCTCTCCCCACAGTCTTAGAATCCCTATGGAGTAATGGTACTTGTTCAAAGGCTTTCAAGCTCCATGGGGCTCTTGCATGAGCTCTTCGAGTCCTCTCATTTCCATATAAGAATACTGTATTATTCTAGACTCCACAGGGACGATGTAACTGTATAGGCCTTCAGAGAAGCAGTGATTACAAATGAGGCCATAGAGTCAGATGACACAGATACCGCATGCTAGATCAGTAAACTGTCCCCATTCCAGAATTATAGATTATTGCTAAGAAGAAATAAGAAATACATATCTGAGCATCACTACCTGTTTATATATAATGCTATTACATTTTGTGAATATCAGTTGTTTTATTTCCGCTTATGAAGAGTTGACAGAGGTATATAAGATGAATAATATAAAAAATGTCAAATTGCTTCATATATTAGGCAAATATATGAATTTTGTTGATTAGGTATAGTATAAAATAGGTAATATTTTTCTTCTGGGGTCAAATAATATGCACTTCATGTGATAGGGAAGACAGTTGATATTTCTTTATTTTCTATTTTTTAAAATGTGAAGCAATTAAGAGGAAGCTTAATTTGTTCGATAAGGCTAATTTCTGGCTATGTAATCTAAGGAAGCAGGATAATTTTCCTACAAACAACAGAGTAGGTAATTAGGAACAAATTTAATTTTTTTTTTTTACAATAAAACTGGATACTGAAAGAGGGAAAAATCAGAAATGAAATCATTTTGATATTCCTAACATTTCTGACAAGTTACACTGTGGCTCTCTGGAGATGTTGGCTGCAGAGCATTCCAGCATTTTTGACCCTTTTATTCAGTCTAAATGTTTGCTTTTCAACCAGAATGAATGATGTTAACATGTAGGTACTCTTCAACCAGAATGTCCAAAATGTACTTCCAGAGAATTTGAACCTCATAACTTACAGGTTCAATTTTCTGTCCTGTGGCACAGTGAAAAAAACAGTGTGATTATGGATGTAAGTAAAACTTGTATGTAAACCCAACCTTCACTATTTGTACCTTTCATTGGAAACTCAAAAATGACTTTCCTGTTCTAGTCAAACTTCCAGATGGGTAGGGAGAATGTCTCCTACCAATAATTTTTTTAGAAAACAATATATTTTATTCTTCCAGCTTTCTATACAGCAGAGGGTACAGCAAGCAAGCAATCAGATCGTTTTAACTTAATAATTAAGGTATACATTGTTGGTTAAAGGAAAATTTGCTAAATGGAGATTAGTGTTCGTTTGGATTCCCACATACTAATCAAAAAATTTCAAATTTTAAATCAGTGGCGGTAGCTTAAGCAAGACAAACAAGTGAATAAAATTTAAAAAGATGCAATGTTTAAAAATTATGAGGCTATAAGGTGTCTCCTAGGACCTAAGTACAGAAATGCAGCCCAAACACAGCACGAACGGGAGAATATCATCAGGAGGATAGGCAATGTTTTTTTTTTTTCTCTTTATTTTTCATCTCTTGCTCTGTCTCTCATCTGCTTTATTTTCCTTTCTTCCTATGGAACAAATTCCTCTGCTTCTCATTCTCCATGACAAGCAGAAGATCATCATCCTACTGTTTTTAATTTACTTCTCCTTTCTAGAAGCTGGGCCAGGATAAATTGGAATACCTTAGCTCAATTAAAAATTCCCCCGAGAAGGAAACTGAGCGGCTTGCTTGGATCAGAGATCCAATCCTGGTGGCTGAGTGGGCGGTGTATTCCTGGTACACTAACGAACCTGCTGGAGAAGGTTACAGGGAACTGGGCCACACCGTCCCCCTCCTCAAATGTCCTTTACTTAAAAGTCAAACATCCTTCCTTCCACTAGGTACAATTCATTTTATTAGATAGAAAGGTGACTAATTCACACTCAAATTTATGTGAAGCCACTAATCTTAACTTGACTTTCTCAGTTTGATCTAAATAAAATGGCAAGCAAACTCCAGTAGGGGGGCGCCTGTTGTGGCTCAGTCCATTAAGCAGCTGCCTTCTGCTCAGCTCATGAGGCTGGGGTCCTGGGATCCAGCCCCACATCGGACTCCCTGCTCAGCGGGGAGCCTGCTTCTCCCTCTGCCTCTCCCCTCACTCGTGTTCTTTCACTCAAATAAATAAATAAAATCTAAAACAAAACAAAACCCAAACAACAACAACAAACAAGAAAATAGAAGTTAGCATCCTGGTCAACATCTTGTCTTTTTTTTAAACACATGGACCCACAGATGGAAGCTTCTCATCATTAATCATTTCATGCATCATATTTTTAAAGTCAAGGTATCAGTCTCATTTAAATTTAACTTATCTTAAATTAAGATGTATACTTCTTTTTCCACTTTAGTGTCTATTGAATTATTGATAAAAAGCATATTTAGAAATCCATAATAGTATTTCCTACAGTAGTTGCTGTGTGTGAACTTTAGACAATTTTCCCTTTACACCCCATTATACGTCTGTTTATTCTCTTGTCAAATAATTCATTGCACCTCAAATATCTCCGAGGCACAATGTGGGGGACTCAAAGTTTCAAAATGGACAAAACAAAGATCACATCTACATGGAGTTTACTTTGCAGTGGAGGGTGATGACAATAAAAATAAAAAGTAGAATAGATTGAATAGATTAGTTGGTGATAAGCACTATGACGAAGCATAAAGCAGGTTAGGGTCTTAGGGTAGCCATGTGGGTGAGAGGCCAGTGTTTAAGATGGTCAGGAACAGCCTCTCAAAGAGGTGACCTCTGCACACAGAGCTGAAGGAAGCTGGAAGGGGCAAATAGATCTTTGGCATCAGCATGGACAAAGGCCCTAAAACAGGACAGTTTCTGTTGTTGAGAGGAACTGGGACCAGTGTGTGAGAGTCTAGGGAGTAAAGGGAGAGAAGAGCTATAAGAAATGAGGTTTGAGGGGCGTCTGGGTGGCTCAGTCATTAAGTGTCTGCCTTCGGCTCAGGTCAGGATCCCAGGGTCCTGGGATCGAGCCCCGCATTGGCCTCCCTGCTCGGCAGGAAGCCTGCTTCTCCCTCTCCCACTCCCCCTGCTTGTGTTCCCTCTCTCGCTATGTCTCTCTCTGTCAAATAAATAAATAAAATCTTAAAAAAAAAAAGAAATGAGGGTTAAGTGAGGACAGGAGGGGATCAGGGTCAGCTTTTTGGTACATTGAAAAGAAGCTATTTAGACAATTTCGAGCAGAAGGGATACAATATAACTACTGCTTGTAAAACAGCCTTTAGTGGGGCAAGACTGAATGATGGGTGACCAGCTAGGTCATTAGACTAGTTCAGGTTTGTAGGTTCAAGGTGCTGATGGCTTGCAGTAAGTGGAAAGTGTGGAGGTTGCTAGCCATGGTTAAGCTCAGATCGAAAACAGATCTGATAGATTTGGTGTTGAGTGTGAGAGGAAGAGAGGACACGGTGATAGGACCAAAGAATTTAGCCCGAGCAACTAATAGAACTGAAATTTTCTTACTGAGATAAACTGGGTAAAGAGCAGGTTTTTAAAAAGTGGGAAGCTTGTTGGATCATAAGTGGCACTTAGATTTGAAGCAAGTACACACACACCAACTTACTTGACTTGAGAGTCAACTATCTCCATTTGTAATCAAAATTTGTGGAAGAAAAAATTCAGTACTATAAATAGTAGTTAGCATTAACAGCTATTAGAAAAATAATAACTATTATAATAAATAACAGGTTAACTTTTTTTTTAAGGTTTAAAATGTTATCTGTAATGCCACTGCTTAAAGATGAAGTAGGCTTATGCAGAGTGAGGAAAGTAGTGATTTTATTATGGACCTAAGAAAATATTAATTTTTTAAAAGTTATTTGTTTTATTTTTATCTTTTGCCTTTTTATTCTAAACGACCACTCTTTCAGAGTGAACTCAGCCTCTCCTTGCTGATTCCTCCCAATGCCCCAGGCTTTAAACCCAAGTGGTTCTGGGGACAAGGCAGAGGTGGCTACTGGCAAGAGCAGTTGAAGATCTTGAGAGGCAGGAGAGAGTGGTGGGGCAACCCATTATTGCCAATTAGGAAATGAGAGGATGCATTCCAGCCAGTCGTTCTAAATTTAAAAGAGAAAAATAAACCTACATATATTAAGGAAGCATATAAAATATCTCAATATTGAAATGTAAGCTGAACTTTTAAAACACAGTAAGATCTAAACCCAAAATGCTGAATTCAATTTCTAAACAGTTTGTAGTATTGTAAACTGGTGCCCCGACTCCTTCATAGAACGTTGATTTTCTCAGTGTTATTAGTATCCACTGAACATTAGTTAAAAAGAAAACTTTATGGATTAAGCACATTCTCAGTAATAGGTGGATGATTTATCCCTAAAGGAGAAACTGTGCCTGTTATCCTACAATGATAATGAAAGGAAAGAAATACATGAGTAAATGGTTAACCATTCATTGAACGATTTTATATGTCAGGTACCACCACACTAATCTTACCTACATTATCCCTTATAATCCTTAAAATTAATGAACCTAAAAATTAAAAGGCTTTCCCAAGGATATAGGACTAGTAAGTAGTAGGGCTGGGCTTTGAGTAAAATTAGTTTATTTCCGGGGCACCTGGGTGGCTCAGTCAGTTAAGCGGCTGCCTTCGGCTCAGGTCATGATCCCAGGGTCCTGGGCTCGAGCCCCACGTCGGGCTCCCTGCTCCGCGGGAAGTCTGCTTCTACCTCTCCCACTCCCCCTGCTTGTGTTCCCTCTCTCGCTGTGTCTCTCTCTGTCAAATAAATAAATAAAATCTTTAAAAAAAAAAATTAGTTTATTTCCAAGCCCCACATATGTAACTACTATGCTGTATTGCTTCAAAGAGATTTATGATATACAGTTTCCATAGTATTTTGGCTAAGTTGTTTTACCTAACGTGTAATCTATTTTGAATTTAACAATGACAATTTTATTATTAGATTATATGTTGTTTTCCTGATAATAACTTTCCCCAACTCTAGCACCTCCTAGTAATGTAGTAAGGAGTCTGTATGCTATAACCAAAAGCTAACATGGTGGGGTGGTGAGTACCTTTAAAGGCTTGAAGAGGTTTCTGAACCAGCTGCTTTGATTTAGAGACTTCCAAGCAGCCATTTTAATTCAATATCACCTCAGAACCTATGATGTCATTAGAGATAGGGTCCTAACTTAATGGGCCTTTCTCCTTTGCTTCCTTTTTTTGTAGGCAATAGATTCTACAGACTAAGCTCTTTGGCAGCTGGTGGTACTTGATTTTGTTTACAGGTAAGTAGCTCTGTTTTCACTCAGCTTTTGAATTTTGGCTTTTCCAGGCAAGTGAAATGTGGAACAAAAATCTGGACTTTTCCCTTAGGTAAGAACGTATTCTTCCACACAATTTTTATAGTTGTTTTGAAATGTATTATTATACCAAATACTACATAACAAATATATGTATGTTTAAAAGAAGAGTTAAAATTTTCAATAAGCATAGATAGGTACCTACTGCCTGGCTTAAGCACTGGAGGTTACCAGTCTTTGGAATCCCCATGTGTGCTTAAATAATTACATCTTTCTCTTTACCAACTACCATACTCATCCCCGAAGAGATAACTACTATCCAGACACTCATGTTAATCACTCCCTTACTCTTTATAGATCTACTTCATGTTAATCACTCCCTTACTCTTTATAGATCTACTGACTATGTAGATTTAAATAACACATCACTTACTTTGGCCTATTTTTGAAATTTATACAATGGAATTATTTTGCATTCATTCCCTTATGACTTGCCATTTACTCAATAGTAGTTTTGGAGATTTAGACATGTTGATGCATGTAGTTGTAATTCATTTACCTTCATTATCTTACAATATTCCATTGTATGGACCTATTGATCGATTGTATTCTGGATGGACTTTGGGGTTATTTCCATTATTTTGCTACTGTGCACAATGCTGCTATGAGCATATATACACATATGTATGCATGTGTATATATGTATGTAAGTGTGTATATATCCTGAATACATGTGTAAGAATTTCTCTACTTTATAGAATTGTCAAAATTTCTAGTTAATGGCATTCACAGAGTACATGGGCCATCTACTCTTGCTAGCTATAGATACATTGCTCTACATTTTCACCAATATTAGATATCTGTTAATTTATTGGGTGTGAAATGATATCTTACTTTGGTGTTAGAGTTTTCTCTGGTTAATAATTGAAGTTGAAGATAGTTGGTGGGTTTTTTTTTTTTTAGATTTATTTATTTCTTTTAGAGAAAGCAAGCAAACAAGTAGGGGGAGGAGCAGAAGGAGAGAGAATCCTGAAGCAGACTCCCTGCTGAACACAGAGCCCAATAACTGGGGCTCAATCCCAGGATGCTGAGATCATGACCTGAGCAGAAATCGAGTTGGCTGCTTAATGGACTGAGCCACCCAGGCACCCCTGAAGATAGTTTTAAAACCATCCATCAAAAACCATTTTCTTCTACCTAAATTACATGGTTTAGAATTTGCTTTAGTAAGTATTTCAAGCATTCAAGCATTTTCAAGCAGGAATTTGCTTACAAAAGCATTTCATCCTTATCGGAAAATTATTCTGCTCTTGTTATTGAAATATAATTTCATTGGGTATAGAATCCTGGGTTGAAATTATTTTCACTCAGTGTATTTCAGAAAGTCACTGTGTCAATCTTCCCTTTTCACTATGTTCAAGTCATTACTAACCTGATGGTGTTTCTCTGCATAGTCCATCCTTATAAATGTATTTTTAAGACAGTTTCCTCTTTTTTGACATTGTACATTTCCATCAACATGTGTACAGTGGACACTTTTTATTATTATATGATTGAATTTTTTGAGTTTTCTAATTTTGAATTTGCTATCAAAAATTCCAAAAATTTCTTTGCTAATCTCCTTAAATATTCTCTTTGCAGTTCTATGATCCAACTTTAGAACTTTAATTATTCATACATTAGAATGTATTAATCTACCTGTTTCCTAACCTTTATTTTATTAAAATCACTTTGTTTCTTAACTCTTTCTGCTCATTTTGAAGAATATTTTCCATCTGTGTTCTTGTCACTGCATCATCTCTTGGTTAATGTATTCATCATATTTCAATTGAAATTTTCATTTAAAAAATTGGGGGTTTTATTTAGTTCTTTTTCAAATCAAACTGTTTGGTTGCTTTTAATAGTATTTTGATCCCTGCTTATATTTTCAAGCTTTTAAACATTTCTTTAAATTTACTAAATTTGTTATTTATTTATTTTTTTTTATGTTTGACAATGCCAATTATCTGTGGTATTTAAGGGCCTGAATCTGCTGTTAGTTGTTTCTACTGGTTTTTCTCTTATGGGAATTTTTTTTTTAATTTTATTTATTTATTTGACAGAGAGAGAGAGAGCACAAGAGCAGGAACACAAGCGGGGGGAGGGTGGAAGAGGGAGAAGCAGGCTTCCTGCCAAGCAGGGAGGCCGATGTGGGACTCGATTCCAAGACCCTGGGATCATGACCTGAACCAAAGGCAGACGCTTAATGACTGAGCCACCCAGGCGCCCTCTTATGGGGAATTATTGCCTTGCATGTTTTACACTTTTTAATCATGAGCTGCTGGTTTTCCATGGACTTTATCTGCATTGGTGTTGAATTTCTCTAGAGAAGATGTGCTTTTACTTCCACAATCACTTGAGGCACTGCCTACCCAGGACCATTTTAAATTAAAGTAGGCTTGAAATTGTTTATTTCATGGTTGGTGGGGATTCACAATGTAAACCTATAAGTTGACAGGCTTGTATATTCTCTTGGAGAGATGTTTTCTTTCTCCATCTAGAACCAAGATCAGGGTCTGAAGCAAGTTGAGGCAACCTCGATACCTCAGGTGCAAAATGTAAGAACTCAAAGAACTCTGAAACTAAATGCCTTCTTAAGAGAGATGTCTTGCTTGCTTAGTCCCAACCCTGACCAAATCGATGCAGAAGTCACTCTAATGTCCCTTTTGTGTAGCACAGGTAAGCCCTGGGCTTTATCTTCTGTTTTCTATGTCCTATGCAGTCACTAACACAAATATTCAAAATCTCCAGAGTCATCTACAACCCTCCAGATGTAAGCTGGCTTTAAAAATTGCTTACTGTTCAAAAAAAAAAAATTGCTTACTGTTCGAAGTTACTCTTTTCACTTGCTCTGTTTGAAAATATTTTTTTAAATAATATTTTAACTGGCATTTTAGTTGTTTCATTTAAGATTGCCATTCAGGCTATCCAGGATGCCATACTCCCAGCAATAAAAATAACATTTTCCTCTATAAAAGTAGTTTTATAACTATATTTTTGAAGTCACTCTTAAAGGAAAACACTGACGAGATATATTACCATACACTTACCATAGGATTGAAAAAAAAAGTGAACTTTTTACGTTAAAGGAATATACTGAACACTTTATTGTTTTTACCACGGTTTAACAAACAAAATCACTGTCCATATGAATAAGACTCAATCTGTGTTCTTAAAAGTAACAAAGTGGCTATGAAACACCAGTCTGCTCTATGATTAATGAAAATGATTCTTCCATTTACTCTTTCAGGGGGTTAAATGCAGTTAAAAATGAACGTGCAAACCAAAATGAATATTGGAAAAATATGTGAATATTTACTTGAAAAAATATGAAAATGTGTTATGCATGAACCTAAACCAATTCCATGTGACCTAAATTTGGGGGCCATGTCTTTTGCATACAGTGATATTGTAATTTACAAGAAGAAACATGTATTTGGTCTTTGCTCTGTTTCTGGCACAGAGCTCCAAAAACCCTTGGAATTTCTTAAGTGATGAGAACCGCATTTGTTATGTTAATGAGGTAACTTCGGGAAGCACCTAGGTAACCTGAGGATGGGGGCTGGTTGCCAGGAAAAGTGACCAGATGATTACAGGGTTGAACCTTTTAGTCCCAACTGTGACCTTAGGGTTGGCAGAGGGGCTAGAGTTTGAGTTTGATCACTAGTGGCCAATGATTTGATCAATCATGCCTACATAATGAAGCCTCCATAAAAAACCAAGAAGGTCAAGGTTCAGAGAGTTTCCAAAGTGGTGACCACATGTTGGTGCTGGGAGATTGGTGCACTCAGGAAGCCTGGAAGCTCCTTGCCTTTTCCCCATACCTTGTCCTATCTATTTCTTCCATCTGGCTATTCCTGATTTATATCTTTTTATAATAAACTGGTAATCTAGTAAGTGAAATGTTTCTCTGAGTTCTGAGCCATTCTAGCAAATTAATCAAACCCATGGAGGGGGTCCTTGGAACCTCCCATACGTAGTCGGTGGTCAGAGGCCTAGTTGACAATCTATACTTGTGATTGCTGTCTGAGGTATGGGAGTGGGAGGCAGTCTTGTAGGACTGCAATGAATCTTGTAGTGAAATCTGATGCTATCTCTGGATAGTGTCAGAACCAAGTTGAATTGTATGACACCCAGCTGGTGTCGCAGAATTGCTTGTTACTGTGGAGGGAAAACCTCCACATTGGAATTGGAATTGGTGATCAGATTAATAGTTGTCCTCATGACTATTTTCTTGCCTCTTAAATTATTCTTGTTGAATTACCTGAATGAATAAATGCAGCTTTCATAAAGTAAATAATTCCTTCCAATCTTGGCGTTATTTTGCCAAGAGGCTAGTGTTCTAATGATCTTCTGACTATGGGCTAAAAAATCTTACTCTACAATGTAAGTCTTACATTATTGATATGTTGATATTTAAAAGGAGCTAATATTTCAGATATGGGAAAACCAGTAACTTTGTTCACCTAATTATAAAGAAGTTTACTGTATAAACTAATTATTTATTTTTTAAGACCAGCATGGTGACTCTTCATTGGGTCTAAATCGTTCCTTTCGGACTAGTAAGTATTGACATATCTTCAAAAGTGTACTAAACCACCAAAAAACATTGGCACTCAAAAAATCTGTTCCATGTTTTTCCAAATACAAGATACACAAAGACCCTGCATTTTTTCTCTTTACTGTAGCTATTTTCCACATATATGTGTGTTTAATTTGCTTAAAGAGTAAATAAACTTCTATGTTTCCTTTAAAGTCAGAGTCATGATTTATACGGCCATTCAAAAGTTCTCTTGACCACTGCCTAGGCACAAACTTCTCAAAAGCCCTTTGATCCCCAGATTGTCAAGGCATCAGATCTAGTCCCAGCCAAGAATCAACACAGCTCATTTTGTGCCCTGTTTCACTAGGGCAAAGAGCAGGTGCAAGGCGACATTTCTGACTGCTTGGCACCTTGTTATTATCTTTATGAATAGTCAGTGCATCAGGAACTCTACAGGGATCCAAGCCTTTCCTTGAGCCCAATCAAAAGATTAGTGTGATTCAGGCCGAGATTGAATCTGCGTGGAAAATTGTCCATGCTGAGTTCTATTAGAAGGCGCTGCTGAGTGAGATTTGTTACTAATCACAGGGCAAAATTACAGTCTCTTGAAATGAGAATCCAGTAAACAAAATAATAAAAGTCATTTTAATTATTAAATGACAGTGTTACAAATTATATGCCATTTATCAGTGGCATAATGAAATACATACAGTAAATAGAAAAAAATCCATATGGTCCACTCACTATAATTTAATTTTGCCTGATGTATTATTGTAATGATTTTTAAAAATGTGACTAATTAACAAATTGCTAATATCCTTCAGCAACCGATATCTGTATTTTAATGCAGATGTACCACTTTTATTAACCCCAGTGCTTTATGCGGACTGAGGGACCCTGAAAACTCTGAAAGATCTTCTTTACACAGTCCAAGTTATGGGTGCCTAATGATGCTAAGTGATGAATTGCTTCAATTTTAATAGAACAATCAGGGCTTAGCGTTTCCATTATCCTTTTCAACGTGCTTCCCATCCACGCTATTGTTGTGTTGATTAGCCAGCATTATTTGTAAAGACTTTGTAAATTGTAAGTCAGAGATAACAGGTGATTCTTTGTTGTTATTTGAAAACCAAACATGTTTGACAATTTTTCAAGTTTGCAGAAACTATTTAAATGTCAATATCGTTTTACTAAAAGAATGATGAGCTGTTCTACTCAGTAATACTGGATGCAAAAGTGGCCTCTTTCCTAATACTCGTGAGAACTGAACAAGTATAAAAATTACCCAGCAATTGCTATTTGTGGTTAAATCTATTTAGTTTAAAGTTTGATCTATCTGGCTATATATCTGCCTATCCATCTATCTATCATCATCTATGTCTTGTTAGGCCCCTGAAATAAAAACTTTTGAGGTGTATATCCATTTTCAGAAAATAGATTGTAATTAAAAGCATAAAATGACCTATTGTTATATTCATGCTTTCTGTGGCAGATAGATGAAGGTCATTAAAAACGTACCTCATGTTTCCAAAGCTTTAGTATTTAACCGAAACACCCATTAAATTAAATACACCCTATTCTCCTCTCAACATTTTAGTAAACACATAATAAATGCCTACTACGTGCCACACTAAAGGCATTTACACAAGATAAAAATGCTCAATAATTACCCAGAAGGAATACTTCATTAAAACTAGAAGATTCATTGTCCTAAAGAAATAATTTTAGTAAGAAGTATTCTAACATTATTGCATTTTATTAGATAATCTCAGAGATTAATTCAATACCTTCTCACTGCAGGGTGTTTTAGAAAAGATATGCAGGGAAGAGTGTCAAATGGTAACTGTTGCACACTCTTGAATCCCGGGAAAGTGCAACATTTCACTGTCAATCTAAGACATCTATTTTTGGTGGGGTAATATTGCAGTGGTGTTGCTTAGAGTTAAGGCAGGCTGACAAGTAGAGGGTTTTTTTTTTTTTTCCTTTTGTGTTTCTATATCCTAAGTAGACAGCTGATGAGTTTTTCTTCCCCCATAGTGTTGAAAACTCTTAGGAAAGTATGCTGAACAGGAGGGAATTGAGCAGAATTAACTAATGGCAAAATGTTTATAAAGAAAAGAAACAGTATTACTGCCCCATCATTTAGAAAGTTCAAAGCACATTTTAGAGTTGTTTCAGTCTCCTTCTAACTGAGGCACACAATGGAATTAACATAGTGGATTCCCCAAATCAGGTCCCTCTTGTTTTTCTTTTACACAAGAAAAGAAAATGCTTTAGGAAATAAAGCATTTATTTCCTAAATAAATGCTTTATTTAGGAAATAAAATGCTCTAGGCTGAGAAGCGATGCTTAGATAATAAAGAAAGGGAGAGACTGAAGGGAGAAAATGGGATGGAAAACAGGAGGCTGAATACAGAAGGGGAAGGAGGAAAAAGATGACAGGATTACTAGTTATGTATAAATTCCAATATAAAACTTCTGAAAATTGACACTTAGAAAAAATGTACAAGTTAAACACACTGGCAATGAAAACCTGGCAAGGCCTAGAAATATTGGCAGTTATTAGTCATAATAAAAGATTTCATTTACTTATTTGAGAGAGAGTAGTGGGGGGGAGGGCCAGAGAGAGGGAGAAGCAGACTCCCCACTGAGCAGGCAGCCCACTGTGGGGCTGGATCCCAGGACCCAGGACCAAGACCAGAGCTGAAGGCAGATGCTCAGCTGACTGAGCCACCCAGGAGCCCTTATTCATTTCTTTTTTAAAAATCAACATTATCACTAGTTTTTTTTACTTTTCTGACTAGGCTGTAATAGAATTCATCAAAATTGATTACTCAAATCATTCTGAAGATAATTTTAAATGTATTAGCTTCTATTTTAGTTTTTATTTATTTTATTTTTTTAAAGATTTATTTATTTATTTATTTGAGAGAATGAGAGAGAGAGTACATGAGAGGGGGGAGGGTCAGAGGGAGAAGCAGACTCCCTGCCGAGCAGGAAGCCACATGTAGGACTCCAGCCTGGGATTCCCGGTTCATGACCTGAGCTGAAGGCAGTCGCTTAACCAACTGAGCCACCCAGGTGCCCATATTTTAGCTTTTAAAAATCATATCCAAACTACTATGACTTTAAATTCCTTTATTGCATTTTACATTTATGTAAATATAATGTACATGGTTATGTATGAGCACACACCTTTGGATATTTTTCTCAAGAAGGCTTTTTTTTTAAATAAGTCTCTACCTTTTAAAAAATTTCTTTTCAATCTCCTTATAAACACTTAGAATAATGTTCTAAAGGAAGTATGGTATTTCAATTATTTGAAGTACAAACAACATAGATAATGGCAGGGAGCACCGAGATGGCCCCTAATATGAGCCCCAGTGTTCTAAGCTCTGAACCTGAATTGCCCATAAGGTTATTGTCTTCCCATTTTGCAGACACGGAGAGATTCGATAACTTGTCCAGGTCTCATTGCTAGTAACTAGGAAAGCAGTCTGGCACCAGGGTAGTTATTATTATCATTTTTTTTACAGATATATTTAAAGCATAATTGACATAAAATAAACTGCACATATTTAAAAGGTACATTTTGATAAATTTTGACATATGAATGTATCTGGGAAGATATCACCACAATCAAGATAATGCTAGTATTCACCACTCCCAAAAGTTTCCACCTGCCTGACTGTAATCCCTTCCTTCTACTCCTCATTAACCCTTGCCTCATCCCTGTGCCCAGATAATCTCATTTGCTTACTGTTAAAATAAATTTGCTTTCATTTTCTAGTCAACTCTACCTAAATGCACATACAGTATGCACAAATGCTTCTTTTTTCAATAAAATGCTTCTTTTATTTAGCATAAGTATTTTGAGATTCTTCCATGAAGTTGCATGTATTAATAGTTAATTTCTTTATACTTATGAGTAGTATTGCATGTATGGCTAGTCCAGTGTTTGTTTACCCATTTGTTTGTTGATTGTATTTTGGAGATTCCAGTTTTTTGCTACTGTAAATAAAACTGCTACAAACATTCATGTACAAGTCCTCTTTATGAACACATGATTTTATTTCTCTTAAGCAAATATCTAGGAGTGAATGGCTGGATCATATGGTAGGTACGTGTTTAACATTCTAAGAATCTGTCAAACTGTTTCCAAAAGTGGTTGTACCATTTGACTCTTCCCACCAGCATTATGTGAGAGTTCCAGTTCCTTTACTAACATTAGATATGGTAGTCTTCTTAGTTTTAGCTACTCTAATAGATATGTCATACTATCTCATTGTGGTTTTAAGAGCATTTAATCATGAGTAATAATGCTGTCCATTGTTTCACATGCTTTTTGTCAATAGTATATCTTCTTTGGTGAAGTGCACAAATCTTTGTCTTTTTTCATTTGTTCGTTTGTTTGTATGTTTCTGTAATACTGAGTTTTGACAATTCTTTATAGATTTTGGTGTCCAAATTCTTTCTCAGATATGTGATTTTCAAATACTTTCTCCCAGTCACTATAGTTTTGATTTTCATTTTATTAACAGTGTGTTTCAAAGAGTAGACATTTTTCATTTCAATAAAGTCAATTTATCAATTAATTCTTTTATAGACCATTCTTTGGTGTCATATAAAAGAAGTCTTCATCTAAGCCAAGGTCCTAAGATTTTCTCATATGGTTTTATTTTAAAGTTTTATAGTTTCAGGTTTTATGCTTAGTTCTAAGTCACATTTTGAACCAGTTTTTTGTATGTGGCATAGTGGGTACCTAATTCTTTCAGCACCATTTGTTGAAAAGAATATTTTTTCTCAGCTGGATTTCCTTTTTATCTCTGTAGAAAATCAGTCATTCATGTATGTATTTCTGGATCCTCATTTGCACATAACTATTTGTCTTTCTTTACAATGATGTCACATTGTTTTGATTACTAGAGCTTTATAATAAATGTTTAAGTCAAGTAGTGTTATTCTTCCAATTTTGTTCTCTTTCGAAGGCGTTTTGGCTATTCCAGGACCTTTTGCAGTTTTCATATCGATTTACAATATTGTCACACATATACAAAAAAAATCTACCTGGGTGTTTGATTTTTTTGCATATAATCTATAGAACAAATTGGGAAAAATTAGTATCTTTACAATATTGAGTGTTCTGAACCATAAGCATGGCATATCTTTCACTTATTTAGTTCTCTAATTTCTTTCAACAATGTTTTGTTGTTTTAAGTGTAAAGCTTTTTCACATTAGATTTATCCTGTTTCATATATTTTGATATTATTGTGGATGACATTTCAAATTTAAATTTCTGATTGTTGTTATTAGTTTTTAGAAATACCACTGATTTGTATATACTAATCATGTAGTCTGAAACCTTACTAAACTTACAAATTAGTGTTTGTAGATGTTTTTTGTAGCTTCCATCCCTTTGTCTACATAGACAAACGTCACATCTGCAAATTAAGATAGTTTCACTTCTTTTTGTTTCTAATCTGGTTGCCTTTATGTCTTTTTCCTTTCCTTATTGAACTGGCTAGAATCCCCAGTACAATGTTGATTAGAAGTGCTAAGAGTGGATATCTTTGTGTTGATCTTATGGGTAAGGTATTCTATCTTTAAGCATTAAACCTTATGTTAGCTGTGGATTTATTATAAATAATTGGCTCATGTGGATTATGGAAGCTGGCAAGTCAAAATCTGCAGGGTGAGCCAGCAGACTGAAGACCCAGGAAAGCTAATACTGAAGTTCCAGTCCAAAAACTCGGTGGGCTGGTGATCCAGGAGAGCCAGGGTTTCCATTCAAGTCGGAAGGCAGTCTGCTGAAGAAGCCGGTAGAGCTGAGGTTGGAGGGAAAGTTTGAAGGGAGGCTGCTGGAGAAATCTCTTGCTCAGGGAAGCCAATTATTTTGTTCTATTCAGACCTTCAACTTACTGGATATGGCCCACCCTCATCATGAAGAACAATCTGCTTTACTCAAAGTCCTTCAACTTATTGGATATGGCCCTTCAACTTATTGGATATGGCCCGCCCGCATTGTGAAGAACAGTCTGCTTTACTCAAAGTCCACTTATGTAAGTGTTAATTTTACCCAAAAATATTCTTACAGAAACACACAGAACATATCATGTTTGACCAAATATCTAAACACCCCATGGCCCAGCCAAATTGACACAAAATTAATCATCAGAAAAGATCCAGAGTTAATGTTCTTAAGGGTTATACAACACCAATCCCCTATTCCAGGAAGCATGTATATAAGGACACTTTGATTAACATTTAATAAAGTTTATATATTTCCTGAATAGCCCTGTCAAACCTTCAACATTCTGTTAGTTGATATATGAACCTGTAGAACTCTGTCATCTCCACTCTCCATTCTTCATCTCCCTCCTCATGTTTCATGTACCTATTACTTTCTTTGTGACTTCCCTGTTGTGTTTTCCAGACTCTTTTTTTTTTTAAAGATTTTATTTATTTTTGCGAGAGAGAGAGAGAGTGCGTGCAAACAAGCACAAGTGGGGAGAGGGGAAGAGGGAGGAGCAGAGTCCCCTTGAGCAGACTCCCCGCTGAGCAGGGAGTCTGATGTGGGATTTGATTTCAGAACCCTGGGATCATGATCTGAGCCGAAGGCAGATGCTTAAGCGACTGAGCAACCCACATGCCCTGTTTTCCAAACTCTTAACACTATGTTCCTTTCTGAGAAGACAGATGATGTGGATAGAAATCATTTAGGCAATCCAAGATGCTCCTCACAAGTTTGCACCATTAAAGGTATATACGGTTAGTGGGAAGGCCCTCAGAAATCACTGATCATTTTTTGAATTGCTGAAAACAACTTTATTTTAAAAAGGGTAAGATTTTTATCTGTGCTTTTCATGGCTACTCTTTCAGAAATGTTTCAATGAACCTACCAACAATACTTTTGGAACTAGAATTTAACAACAACAACAACAAAAAACTGAGTTAATCAGGAACTCTGCAGATATATTGTTTCTCAAAATTAGGTGTTTGAGGGGGATGATGTGGTGGCATATGCAACTTAATGGTCATGGAGAAATTTTACTATCTGTAAAAATAATCATTTAGATCTTACAGCAAGGGAAAAAGTTAGCAAATTCATCCTACCAAAAATAGGTTGCTCACTGTGATAACAAAACACATTTATTTCCAAAATGGTAACTTATTTTCTGTCTTAGGCCAGATCACTGCTAGCAATGCTGATAGATGTACATTTACAAAACAAGCATACAAACATAGATATTCAAATTGTTATACATAACTTATGCTTTGTGGAAAAAATGAAAATTTAGGTCAAAACATATTTTAATGTTCAGAATATTTATATATAAAAAATGTCCTATTGGCTCTGTTTCTCTGGAGTACCTTAACAAATGAGAAGAAAAAAGAAATATATACCATATACCATTTTCCCTTTATTGTTTATATATATATGAATATGTTTATATGTATCTACAAATATTATAAAAAATTAGCTTATGTGGTTATTGAGGCTATAAGTCCAAGATCTGCCAGTGACTTGGGAAGCTAGATATCCAGGAACATCAATGGTGTAGTTTTAGTCCAAAAGCCAGCAGGTTCAAGAACCAGGAAGAGCCAATATTTCAATTCAAGTCTGCAGACACACAAAAGCTGATGTCTCAATTTGAAGGCCATCAGGCAAGAATAATTTTCTCTTACTCAGGGAAAGATCAGCCTTTTTGTTCTATTCAGGCCTTAAACTGATAGATACTGTTCAGCCACATTCTGGAAGGCAATATGCTTTACTCAGTCTACCAATTCAAATGTTAGTCTCATCCAAAAACACTCTCACAGAGGCACCCAGAATAATGTTTGATCTACAGGCATAACCTCAGAGATATTGTGGGTTTGGAACAAAAAGCGAATACCACAATAAAGTGAGTCAAATAATTTTTTTTGGTTTCCCAGTGCATATACAACTTATGTTTACACTGTACTGTAGCCTACTGAGTGTGCAGCAGCATTATGTCTAAAAAAACAATGTACATACCTCAGTTTAAAAATATTGCTAAAAATTGCTAGCTGCCATCTAAGCTTTCAGTGAGTCAATCTTTTTGCTGGTGGAGGGTCTTGCCTCCATGTTGATGGCTGCTGAGTAATCAGTGTGGAGGTTGCTGAAGGTTGGCCTGGCTGTGGCAGTTTCTTAAAATAAGACAACAATAATGTTTGTTGCATTGATTGACTCTTTCTTTCATGAACAATTTCGCTGTAGCATTGATGCTGTTTGATAGCACTTTACCCAGGGCAGAACCTCTTTCAAAATTGGAGTCAATCCTCTCAAACCCTGCCACTGCCCTATCAACTAAGGTCATGTAATATTCTAAATCTATGTTATCATTTCAACAATCTTCACAGCATCTTCACCAGGCATAGATTTCATTTCAAGGAACCAACCTCTTTGTTTATCTGTAAGAAGCAACTCCTCATCTGTTCAAGTTTGGTCATGCCATTGTAATAATTCAGTCACATCTCCAGGCTTGCCTTCTCATTCAACTTCTCTTGCTGTTTCTACTACATCTGCAGTTACTTCCTCCACTGAAGTCTTGGACCCCTCAAAGTCCTCCGTGAGGGTTAGAATCAGCTTTTTCCAAACTCCTGTTCATGTTGATATGTTGACCTCTCCCTATGAATCAGAAATGTTCTTAATGGTTCTAGAATGGTGAATCCTTTCCAGAAGGTTTACAATTTACTTTGCCCGGATTCATCAGAGGAATCATTATGTATGACACCTATGGCCTTATGAAATGGATTTTTTAAGTAATAAGACTTGAAAGTTGAAGTTACTCTTTGATACATGGGCTATAGAATAGATTCTGTGTTAGCAGGCATGAAAGCAACATGAATCTCACTGTACATCTCCATCAAAGCTCTTGGGTGATCAGGTGCATTGTCAATGAGCAGTAATATTTTAAAAGGAATCTTTTTTCTGAGTAGTAAGTCTCCACCGTGGGCTTAAAATATTCAGAAAACCATGTTGTAAACAGATGTGCTGTCATCCAGGTTTTATCGTTCCATTTATAGAGCATGGGAAGAATAGATTTAGCACCATTCCTAAAAGCCCTAGGATTTTCAGAGTGGCAAGTGAACATTGGCTTCAACTTAATGTCACCAGCTGCATTTGTCCCAAACAAGTCAGCCTGTCCTTTGAAGCCTTGAAGCCAGGCATTGACTGTAGTTACGAAAGTCCTAGATGGCATTTCTTTCCAATGGGAGGCTGTTTCATCTACATTGAAAATCTGTTGTTTAGTGTAGCCACCTTCACTGGTTATTTGAGCTAGCTTTTCTGAATAATTTGCTGCAGCTTTTACATCAGCACATACTGCTTTGCTTTGCACTCTCACGTTATAGAGACGGCTTCTTTCCTCACACCCCACGAACCAGTCCCGACCAGCCTCAGACTCTTCTTCTGCAGCCTCCTCACCTCTCTCATCCTTCACAGAACTGAAGAGACTTAGTGCCTTTCTCTGGATCAGGTTTTGGCTGAAGGGAATGTTGGGACTGGTTTGATCTTCTATCCAGACCACTCAGACTTTTTTTCCATATCAGCGCCAAGGCTGTTTAGTGTTCTTATCATTCGTGTATTCCCTGGAGTAACACTTTTCATGTCCTTCAAGAACTTTTCCTTTACATTCGCAACTTGGCAAATGGGTGCAAGAGGACTAGCTTCGGGGCTGTCTCGGTTTTTTGACATGCCTTCCTCACTCAGCTTAAGTATTTCCAGCTTTTAATTTAAAGTGAAAGAGAGGAAACTGTCTTCCTTTCACTGTAATTCTTATAGTCCTCAGAGGATTATTAATTAGCCTAATTTCAATATTTTTGTGTCTCAGGGAACAGGGAGGCCTGAGGAGAAGGAGAGATATGGGAGGAGTGGCTAGTCGATGAAGCAGTCAGAACACACACAGCATTTATTCATTAAGTTCACTGTCTTATTTGGTTGCTATTTATAGCACCCCAATAGTAACATCAAGGACCAATGATCACACATCACCATCAAAATAAATAATAATGAAAAAGAAATATTGCAAGAATTACCAAAACGTGACACAGAGACACAAAGCGAGCAAATGCTATTAGAAAAATGTCACTGAGAGACTTTCTTGACACAGCGTTGCCACAAACCTTCAATTTGTAAAAACTCAATATCTGCTAAGCACAACAAAGCAATGAAGTGAAGTATGCGTGTTGCCCAGCCCATCACACATTCTTTGTTCTGAGACCGTGCTGTTCCTTTTCCGCATGAAAATGAAATTCTGGGCCCTCAAATAACTAAGCACATAGGAAAAATTTTGAATTCAAATCAGAGTATCAGGATTTTAGTACTCTTGTGCTATTTACTACTTCTGTGACATAAATAAACCTCATCATTAGACTATATCCAAGGTCTTTCTACTTATCCGAGTGATAGGACACTTGAAAACTGTGTTGTAGCCTGAGGAAAATCATGCTTTGGAAATATATTAAATTTAATTCCACTAAATAGGAGCTCTTTTTTTCCCCAATGGACAACATGACTCTATTATAGGTTAGCAAGTTTAAGTCACCGCCACAAGCAAGCACATCCCCAAGTCATCACAATATTCATTTTGGTAGAGTTATATTATTATACAACTTGCTTGATCATTTATTATTTACCAGTATTACTAAAAAGCACATGATAGCAGGCATTGAGTGTTTAAACAAATAAAGATGGGAGAAAAGATAAAATCAAGACCACTTATTTATTAGCTCTTTCTCCTTTATATATTTGGAAAAGACTATTATTTGAAGCGAGAGTATCTATCTTAGCCCAGCTCATTGACCACTTGGAACTTAGATTGGAAACAATAGAAAAGATGATTTGTAAGTTGTATTCTAGTTCTCTTTTGAATCAAGTGTCTAATAAAGTAAGGTGATAGAAAACATGAAGTAATTTTGCTTTATAGTCTGTTATGGATACCATTTCTGAAAAAAATGTAGTTCTAATCAATGTAATGCAAAAAGAAGGCACTGAGAAACTCATGCTTTGAATATTCCCTAGAAATCAGTAACTCTAGCTTTACAAATATAAATATTCTATTTTCTGTTCACCCAGTTTCAGAAAGGGGGCTGTTGGGAACACAAAATGTTTAGGTCAACTTTTTTTTTTTTTAAAGATTTTATTTATTTGTTTGAGAGAGAGAACACGAGTGGGGGGTGAGGGGCAGAGAGAGCGGGAGAAGCAGACACCCCACTGAGCAGGGAGCGTGACTTGGGGTTCCATCCCAGGACCCTGAGATCAGGACCTGAGCCACCCAGTCTCCCCTAGGTCCAACTTTTATAGTTAAATGAATTAATTAAAATGATCTTTACCACAAATTTCCATTAATTCTTCCATTAACTCAAAGTATGTTTATTACTAGCAAAGGTTCAAATAGAAGTCACCAATAAAAATACAATTAATGTATTTAGTTCATTTATTTTCTCTCTGATCTACATTCAAGGAGTAGATTTAGTCATTCTTAGATGAAAAATATCATCACACTAGTAGGTAGTTTCAGCTTCCTTATCAACATCACAGGCTACAACCACGTAAAGTGGAGGAGAAATGATCCTTATGTCTATTGGACTGCCAATTATGCCCAGTCCTATCCACTACAGGTGTGCCTAATCCCCATGACATTGTCCGTGGTCCATGAACATTGAACAAGCACCATGAGGCTTCTAAGGGTGCTCTATCCACTTATTCTCAGGGTACTTGGAGCTCTTAAATTCTTCACAGCTTACCCATGAGTTTCCAGCACTTACACAGATCTTTTTGCAGCATCTGTTCTTCCTATGCAAAATATTTGTCTGCATCGAGCTCTCTCCATGATCTGTGATCCATCACACCCATCATTTTGACCATCGTTCCTCCTCCTACCTTTCATTTTGCCATTCAAGGGTAGACAGCATCTACTTTTAACTGGCTTGTTTTATTTTGTTTTGCTTTGCAAAAATGTCTCTCTTTCAGAAAAAAAATTACTTAGCATTTTCTTTGGAAAGCAGCATTTAAGTGATGAGTAGCTCAGAATTAAAATACACAAATGAGGGTCCAGCTGGTACAAATAACAAGTTCCTGATGGAGAAATAAATGTGGAAAACTGTGCACTCAATCCTCTCCTACTGGTGAACTAAATTAATAGCGCTCAGGTTTGCTGGCCCTTTTCATTCCTAAATCATTCTTTAAGAAACCCACAAATGGAGTTATAGCATCTTCACAGAAGTCCAGCGGAGCCAGCATGCTGTCTGAAGTAATGTTCTCACCTCTAGAAAAGGGAGTGGGCTTTTTGAAATTAGCAAGGTTCGCTTTGATATATTCTCCTGCCTGCCATGAAAGACTCCACTTCATCTGGCTTGTGTTCTTCCTGCCTGCCTCTGATTGATTTCATGTAATCCTGATGTGCTCTTTGTCATTGCATTTCATGAAGCCAATTTCCTGCAGGTGGTAGTTCATTGCTTTATCATAATACAATGATATCTCGTGGTATCTTTTTTTTTCCTTCAGTCAAGCTGAGGCATTATCTGCAGAGATAAAAAAAATATATATATATATTTTTCCCCTAGATAACATTTTAGATATGTCACCTCATTAAACCTCTCTAAGCTCTTTTGATAGGTTGCAAATATTACCTTGTCCATTTGAAGAATTGAGAAATTGAGACTTTGTAAGTTATACAATTTGCCTCTAAATGGCAGAAAAAGTGTTGGGGATTGAAATGGTATCCTGGAATCAAATTTCAACTTTATTTCCCTTTTCCATTGGTCAAGGCAGAGCATTTTGTTCAGGAAATTAGTTATTCCTCTATGACAGAAGACAGTGGGTATGTACTAGTATTCCTACTTATTCATTAAGTCAGCGAAATTTCCTAAATTCGGCCAACATATATAGATTGCTTCTAACCTCATCATGACTCCAAGATACCATCTTTCATAGTAGCTTATTTAGGACTCTTGCTTACTGAGAACATAGGGAGCAGCCCATAACTGACATGTACATATACACAGATTTGCTGTATAATTCACATTATCTTACACTTGTAAAATGAGCATAAGCAGTGTGGTATTGCCATCATATCGTGCTAATACGTATGTCTGAGGTTGAAATTGTCCTGGTAATATGGTCAGTAACTTGAAATTCTGTCTCCCCCCCAAATATCTAACACGTGAAAAAATATTACTAGTTTTGTAATATGTGTAAACCAACCCAGTCACTATGGGGACAACTAGTTCACTTTGATACCCATTAGCTTCAGTTTTTCTGTTCAACTATATGACTATATGATTTCTTTTTTCCTACTAGTTCTACTGAGTCAATGCTAGTAGAAAAGCAATAACTTATTCATCAAAAGCAAACTACTTATTCTGGGGCACCTGAGTGGCTCAGTCAGTTAAGCGTCTGCCTTGGCTCAGGTCATGATCCCAGGGTTCTGGGATCAGGCCCCATGTCCATGTCAGGCTCCCCTGCTCAATGGGGAATCTGTTTCTCCCTCTTCCTCTACCCCTCCCCCTGCTTCTCTCTCTCTCTCTCAAACAAATAAGTAAAACTCCCCCAAAAAGGTAAACTACTTGTTCCATTAGCTAGAATTTATAGAACTTAAATGGCTTTATTATAATATCATAGATTCTTTCTCCTAGAGCTCTAATATTCATAGGTATGATATCCTATGAATTCATCCTATGAATTTATTTATCAGTACATACTTAGAAGCAAATTCTAGGTAATTTGGTGTATAATCTTAACAATTGGCTATATTGATAGCAACCAAGAAAAAATATTTATATTTTTTGTTCTACTCATTTCCATTGAACAAATAAAAAAATCCTTAATTATTATTATATTTTACTCCAATATTAATGACTCTGTTAGGAGTCATCAAGACAAATCTTCAACTTCACAGAAAAATTTTGATTTACCTTCAAAATATATTAGTTCTTTTTTTTTAAACTTTTTATTTATTTATTCATGAGAGACAGAGAGAGAGAGAGAGAGAACGAGGCAGAGGGAGAAGCAGGCTCCCAAGGAGCAGGGAGCCCGATGCGGGACTCAATCCTAGGACCCTGGGATCATGACCTGAGCCGAAGGCAGACGCTTAACCATCTGAGCCACCCAGGCGCCCCCAAAATATATTAGTTCTTGATAAGTACAAAGATAATACAGATGAATATTGTTACTTCTTTCTTTTATGTCTTGTTTGGTTGGTTGTATGTTTTCCACTGGGTTTGATCTATTTTATTATTTCTTATAATTATGAGTATTCTTACATATTACCAAAGATCAATTAGCCAGTCAGTGTAACATCACCTGATACAGTGGTATGTTTGGATATATTGGATTTTTTTTAAAAGATGAATTTTGGGGGTTATTATGCATTTGTTATTATTATGAATTATCACAAAAGTGTTACTATTTTAGGTGAAGATTTTGTTATTTTATATGTTAAAACTTCTTTATTTTGCTAGGTTTATTGCCCATTATTAGAATATCTATTTCAAGAGAAGTTGAAAATGTAGAAATTTCCATTTTTTAAAATTACAAGAATAAATAGAATCCCATTTTAGATTATGAAAGGATATGTTTAAAAGAAAATTTGGTGGAGGGAAGGAATCATGAATGCAAAGAAGGTAGAAGAAATGGGAAGAAGAGGAAAAAGGGAGGGAGGTTGAGAGAAAGCTTTATCCAGAGGAGGTCCCTTGTCCCGGGTAGAAGGAAATAATTTATAAGATGAAGTAGCAGCAACAATGAATAAAAAGGCTTAAGATGGCATCGGCCTGAAACTGGTGTGCGTTCGTTCTCTTGAACGTGAAAAAACTGTCCAAGGTCATTTAAGAATTAGAAAAGAAGGAAGAATTAATTTTAACAAGGTAGAGAAAAACTTTTATTTCCCACATTTGGGACAACCTGAAGGAGGCAAAAAGGATGGCAGAGAGAGAGTTGCAAAAGGTCAAATAGAAAATGCTTGGCATTTTTACTGTGTATTAATAATAACAAATATGACCTAGATTCTCTGTGGTGTGATTTTATAATAAGATAGAGGTGAAGTATATGTTACTAACTCCAGGGGATGAAATAGCAAAGGTTATAATAAAAAGAAATATTGGTGGACCAAAAATGAAATTTCTCCTTTTGTTCTGTTTTGCTTGTTTGGAATATGCAGTATTGGATAGCTGCTAATTAGACTCAGCAGCTGATATCCATCTGCAAACATTCTCTCTACTAGTCCGCTAGGATGTGGACCCAGAGATGAAGTGGAAGAGAAAACAGACATGAAAGATTCCAGAAGGATATATCTTTTCCAGTCTCTCCAGCCAAAATATCTATAACTTTGAAAGCATCAGGATTGATTGCCCTTGATCTTCAGCCACTCTCCAACATAGAGGCTATCACGTTGAATTTCAAAGGCTCGCAAAGCTGGAGGAGCCGCAGTTTTCCCTTTCCCACCATTTCAATGACTTGTACTTACAAGTCAATTATCAAAGGAAAACATGCCCTCAGACAAGCGCAGGGAAAAGGCACCCAAGTGACCAGGCAATTCCCTATCTTTCTCTTTCAGTGTGCGATGTTAGCTCAGCGCTTGAGGAAGCCTCTGTCCTTTCTGAGAACACAGCTTCCCTATGTAAGTCATTTGTTTTCTGCCCTAGCCTAAGCAGACCCACCTCCAGCAACTTAACTCACTAAAAAGAAAAAAAGAAAAAAAAAAAAAGAAAGAAAGAAAACAAATACAATCTGTACCTGGTTTTCATGTATCAGTATTTTCACATAATACCCAAACTTGATTCTAAACTGTTCATTATTCCCCTGCATGTTTGGTTAAAATGAATGTCAGGGGCTAACTGCTTAATGTTGATTGGCAAGGCTTGCATCCTTTCTTTTGCTGCTTGAGGATACATTAAATGAACCGGAACAAGATGAAGAGAATCTTGTGGGGCCAGTCCTTCAATCCATCCAGGGTGTCAGTGGCAGAGAAAGGCCGCGAAGGACCTGACTGTCAATGCCCACTCAATTTTTTTAGTCTCCTCCTATTTCTAAATTATGCCACTCACTTCCTGAAAACTTGAGATCTTTAACTCACAACTTAGCAGAAAAGTACTGTTTTGTCTTAATTGTTTTTAAATTGTCCCTACATCCCTTCTGGTTATTAAATTGTATGCCTCTGAATTTTTTTCCAGCTTCAAAATATGTCACCTAATTCTAGTATGCTGGGACTGGGCAGCTATGATCATGTTTAGTCTGTTCTAGCTATTTTTTTATAGTACATTTTCATCATGGAATTGATGTCACACAGTGGTTTGATATAACATAATGGTACTTTGTCACTTTCATTATGCTATTCTTGAGGAAAAATTAGCAAACCTATACATGGAATTTCTTATGTTGAAACATCAATTTTGTATATAAAGACAGAATAATGTGGTCTGCCGAATTTCTACTAAACATTTTGAAAAATTCTTGTATTTGGCAGAAAAAGAAATGCCGCTGTGGACGAGCCATTCTATAATTAATTACTACTGGTAAGATACCAGCCAAAAGACCAATTATATTTTTACATTACCAGTTTTCTTAAGTTCAGGCTTACAAATGTACCATTTTGGTTATCATGATTTCTATTTTGAAATATGATATGTAATGTATTTAGGTTAATTGAAACATCTGTAACTTCGAAAGGCATATGAAAATAAGAATGTCTCTTTTTCTCTGTAATTGTATTGATTTTTTTTTCTGCAGTAAATAAGAGACTTTCTTGAAAAGAACCTGTATTTTAAAGGGAAAGAGAGTAAGGTTTATAAACCTGCAATGGAAGACCTTACAGATTGACTTCTGAAGAGAGACACATGCCCAATAAATACTTCTCTAACATAAAAACAATTCTCTCATAAGAAAAATTCTGTATTTTTTTGCTAAAAGAGCTATCGTCTCTGCTCTTCATAATAAGAACACAGCCCATTATTTTTATCTTACAACCTTCTTTTCATCTCAGGTAGATGCAGGCTGATTTCATAAGCCATCATTTGAGTATGTACATTATAATCTTCAGCACTCTAATTTTATCCATTAAGAGTATAAAAAATCTGTGGGAAGGCTTTAAAATATTTTTTTCTCCTTAAAAAAAATCTCTTTGAGTTCACAATTTAGCAAGAGCTTAATTAAAACCAATAGGGAAATTTTTTAAAAAGATTTATTTATTTATTTGAGAGGGGGTGGGGAGGGGCAGAGAGGGAGAGAATCTTCAAGCAGACTCTGCGGTGAGCGTGGAGCTGCCATGGGGCTCAATCTCACAACGCTGAGGTCATGATCTGAGCCAAAATCAAGAGTTGGACACTTAACCGACTGAGCCACCCAGGTGCCCCGTAATAGGGAAATCTTAAAAAAAATGTTTAATGCAAACTATCAGTTTCGTTTTTCTAAAGCATCTATTTCTTCATGCCCTTCTTTGCTTCAAAAACACTTAGTGAGAGGGTACTATATGACCGGTACAATATGAGGCAGTAAGTTGCATTATTGAGCAAGCAAAGATATTAATCCAAAAATGGTATTAAAATCAGGCAAAAGTGACCTGCCTTCTCGAGGCAAGTCCATACCAACAGGCCCGGGACCACGGTGCTCTTCTCGAGCTGGTCGACTTGAACCACAAGAGTGATTATTGAGGCTGTAACGGTTATTCCTTACAAGTTATAAGTTTCCTTTCTCACGTCTCCACATGGTTCTTCATCTGCAATGAAGCACTTATTTTATTACATCCATATTTGCCTCAAAAAAAGCACATGTTTTCAATACTATTATTGGATAAATTTTGGCTAAACGAAGCCAAAACAAATCCTGCCATTGAGCTCTTTGAACTTCTGGGCCAGGGTTACAGTGCTCTGGGGCTTATCTTCATGGTACAAGGGTATGAGCTCATCTTTCAGAGTGTGTTAACCTCCTTTAAGGGGTACAAAATACCATATGGCACACAGAGAAAGTGCTGAAGGAGCGACAGGTAGTGAATCAGCGTTTCTAAACCCTGTCTGATTTTAAAAGTCACTTGGGGAGACTTAAAAACACAGATTCCTAAGTCTCCCCCAGATCGTCACATCTTCATCTCCTGGGATGTGTCCACAAATCTGAATTTTTGCAAGCTCTCCAGCTGACTAGATTGATCAGGCGTGCTTGTGAAGCACTAGTACAAGCAGACCTGAGAAGTTGTCTTAAATACTTTCTGAGGAAAGCATACTTTATAAATAAAAATTTTAAAGTTTGTTAGAACTGATGCACCTCAGACCAGAAAGATCAGAGTAGGCTTTAAATGATCCCAGTAGAGTTTTAGCAGCTTGAAACTAAGGTCAAGGCTGTATCTTTTTGACGTTTCCAATGTAGTGGGTAAGTAACAATCATTGTACTTTCACAGAAACGGAGATCCAGAGCCATCCTGTTTCCCATCTCCACTAGGGGGGAGGGTTGTAGGGTTGTGGGGGTTCCACAAATTAAATGGCTGTCCCCCACAAATTAAAAGAAAAGGCAATTAATTGAAGTCTGATGAAAAGTCAAAATGCATCTCATCTGGTGCTGTGGGCTGGGTGAAAGAAAGTAATCTCTGGTAAATATTGTGCTACTTTATTTTAGTAAAACAAAAATGATTTATAGTTTAGAAAAGGATTTTGCAAGATACATGGGGAAAACACCATATCATACTCAAATGCTGCCAGGAAGAATGTTTATTTCTATTAATGTAGTTATGGTGTATTCCCTTTAATGAACATTATTTGGTCCCTTCCAGATAGAAAAGTAAAGCGAAAGTCCCCAGTCCACTGTCTGGATAGAAAACTCTAAAAGTTGGTTAATCCGAGGATAGTTTGCTTATAAAATATGTACTTCCTTATAAATTCCTTTGAGATGGAAAATATCAATTTTAATAATTCCTTCTTTGAAAAAAGTTAATAATTGCTGAGATACAATGCTTTCAGTTTTAGAATCATGTTCCATCATAGCTGGTTATACCCAAATGCATCAGATAAAAATTACTCTTTTTCTGATACATTTTGAAAAATATTCATGGTTTTCTGTATGCACTTTATATTTCCCACTGTACGAGATTTTATAAAGTTTAATAACTTTGTTCCTATTGCTACTATCATAGACTATGTTTTTTTATCCTTTTCACCTTCTTATTATTTTCCTAAGACTATATTAAATCTGCCAGTCTTCATTTCAATTCAAGAACTATTTACTGAGGTTGTGTTAAGTATCAAGACACTGTGCTAAGGTCTCAGGACACCATGATGAGTAAAACAAACCCTCAAAGTACTTTCTTGATGATGGTTCAAACTGAGAAAAATATTCCATGTTCAAAAGCTTTTGGCTTTATACACCTGAAAAACCTTGTCGTGATAGGAGCTTAGCATTAAAAAGAATCCTTTAAGATCAACACATGAAACCACATCCACTACTGAGCATTTGTCCAACCCAGACTTGAAGAACTTCCTTCAAGAGGGACTCCTCCTTTTAGAAAATCTCAGCTGTTACAAAATGACTTTTAATTTGGAGCCATGATTGATTTCCCTAAAATGCTGACCATTGGTAATATTCGCTCATTTCAAGTAGCATGGAGCAAAACTTCATCTGTCTTTAATAACCTTTCTGACTTCACAAGCATGATCCATAAGCATCTCCTTTTGTCACTTACTGTATCAATGTATTATGATTTTTATTATATTTTACTTCTTTCTGTCACTTTATTCTGTTTACTGATTATTATACTTTTTTCTTTCTCCTTCATTTCCTATTTTCTAGCATCTGTTGGAATGAATAATTATATTTTTATTACTCATTTTCCCCTTTACTGGTTTGAAAGTTTTGTCTTTCAATTTTATCCCTTTAGTGGCTATATCTCTATATGCGTAAGCTCCATAAGAGGTGGTAGAATATATCACTTCCAAAATCCACGATCCACCCTCCCTTTCCGTAGTATTTTTCTTCTACCTTATTTTGAAACTCCTACATCAAACTAAAAAGCAAAGAAAACAATCAGCAGGGTGAAAACGCAACCTAAGGAATGGGAGAAAATATTTGCAAACCATATATCTGAAAAGGGATTCATTTCCAAAATATATAAGGAAATTTTAAACTTCAATAGAAAAAAATAAAAATAAGTAACTCAATTAAGAAGTAGGCAAAGAACTTGAATGGATATTTCTCCAAAGGGAAATGTAAATCAACACCACAATGAGATGTCACATCACACTTTTAGTATGACTATATCAAAAAGACACAAAAGGTTAGTTTTGGTGGAGATATAGGGGAATCAGAATCCTTTTGCATTGTTGGGAATATAAAATTGTGCAACTGCTATGGAAAACTGTATGTAGGTTCCTAAAAAATTAAAAAGAAAACTTCCTTATGATTCTGGAATCCTATTTCTGGTATATACCCCCCCAAAAAAATTGAAAGTAGAGTCTTGCAAGGATAACAGCACCCCTATGTTCATAGCAGCACTATTTACAATAGCCAAGACATGGAAGCAATCCAAATGTTTATTGCAGATGAATGGATAAAGAAAAAGTGGTATATACACACAATGAAATATCATTCAGCTTTAAAATAGAGGGAAACCATGTAATATGTGACTCATGGATAAACCTGGGGGATATTACACTAAATGAAATAAGCCAGTCACTGTAGGACAAATACTGCATGATACCACTTATATGAAGTATATAAAATAGTCAAACTCATAAAAAAGCAAGTAAAATGGTGGTTGCCAGAACATGGGAGAAGGGGCCAATAGGGAGTTGTTATTCAAGGTGTGTGAAGTTTCAGCTGTATAAGATAAATTCGAGAGGTCTGCTGTACAACATTGTGCCCATAGTTAATAAAATTTATGCACTTCAAAATTTTAGAGGGAAGATCTTGTGTGAAGTATTCTTACCACAATATACATTTTTTATAAACCACAAGTTACCATTATTTGTTTTTTTTTATATTTGATCATTGGTTTTCCTTAGCAATGCTTATCTATTACCTCTATTCCATCTCTTTTCTCTGGTTTTAATTTTTCTTTAACAGTTCTTTCAGAAAGGTGTGAGACTAGTAAAATATCATTTTTTAATGTTTGGAAATGAGTCTTTTACCATTACTGTTAATTAATGTTTTGTCTGGGTTTAGGATTTTATGTTGGTCTTTAATGTTTCAAAATATTAAAGGTATTTTTCATTGTCCTCTATTTATTGTTGTTTTTTTTAAAGATTATTTATTTATTTATTTATTTGACAGAGAGAGAGAGACAGCGAGAGAGGGAACACAAACAGAGGGAGAAGGAGGCTTCCATATGCGGCTCGATCCCAGGAACCTTGGGATCATGACATGAGCTGAAGGCAGATGCTTAAGGACTGAGCTTCTCAGGCGCCCCTCTGTGGTTTATTATTGGTGCTGAAAATTATGCCATTATTCTAATTGTCATGTCTGTGGAGCCAATGGAACGTTCTTTTTGTGGCCCCTGAGATTTTTTTTTTTTTTTTTTTTTGTCTTTGGTGTTCTCCAACTTCACAACAGGTATTTGAGTAAGGATTACCCTCTCAGGACTCCCTTTTCTTCTGTAATTTCTTACCTTACTTTTCAGTGATTACTCCTAGAAGGTTCTCAGCAATTTTCTCATCAAATCACTTTTTCTCTATCCTTTTTTCCCATACATCTCTTAGACCTATATTATATCTTCTCATTATTCTATATTTGTCTTATATAATGGTGCTTTATTCTGAGTGATTTCCTAAGAACTTTTTTCCAGTTTACTAATTTGCTTCTCAGTTGGGTGTTTGTCTATTTCACCATTTTGCCTTGACCATTGTTATATTCACATTTATATTCAACTTTTGGGAGAACATTTACAATATGCCTCCAGTATTTCTCATATTTGCAAAACATTTTACTCACAAAGTTTCATAATTTGTCTTTGACAATTTTTTCAGATAATTAATAACAGTTGGCAATATTCAAGAGAAAACCAGACATTGACCCAGAGATCATTAAAGGTTTTATTTATAATCTATCTATGTTAGTGAAGTTTTTGAAATAGTTATGGAAGTACAGGGAATTTATTTGGGGTTAATGTTAAATGTAGGTTTCCTGCTAGTGATTAACCCTCAGGCAATATCTCACTCCTAGGTCATTACTGTAATTATAAGGCAAACATTTAAAAACAACATAGGCATATTAGTATATGTATTTTTTGTACTTAGGTGGCATTATCATAATTGGTGTGTGCAGGGGATTTCTGGTAATTTGCGATTAACTCATCACTTAAAAATCAGTTGATTAGATTATCTTTCATTTTCAATTCACATTATTATAATTAACTTGTACTTATAAGTACCGTTGGAATAGTGTAAAAGTATCAGAAGTTGCTTTCAATTATAAGCTTCATATTGTAGCTAAATTGGAAGTTTACAATTAAATTGAAAACACATATTATTAGGAACATCTCATTCTGATGAAGAAAACTGCAATGTGCCATTTATGCTAATCATGTGGAGGTGCAGATGATAAAGAGGAAAGAAATTGTTCTGATTGTTCATACCATATGTCCCAGTAAGAATATCTTAGCTTGGACTTGCTTTAGATACAGTAACAGCTGCTGGGTCTCTGATTGGGTTTGAAGCTCTCACTCTGACTCCTGCTATGATAGTGCAAGCTGAATGAAGTCAGCAGAGCCACCAGACAAGCTCTCCTTTTAAATTGCTCCACAAGGCTTAGAACTGAGTGATTGCGATATATATAAGATCTATCATTTATTTCTACCAAATTAACCCCCCATACCTGCTTCCTACCATTCAGTCTGTGCTTCTGTGGCTTTCTGATGGGTAAGTTTTAGCTTTTCTCTGACATTCAACCTAGTGTCTTCTATGGGTATGCTGGTGAATATGTTTGTGTTCAGAATTTATTGTGTATCTTCTTTGATATTAGTAACATTATCTTTAAGTTGAATTGTTATAATTCAAAATAATTAATAAATGTTTGCTGTTCATTCAAATGTCATGAATGGTATATGAATAGTATAGGTCTTAGTGGTCAACCTGACCACCAAGAGCTTTGATCTGATGAAATCCTAAAAGTAAATCATACACTTAGAACCGAGCCCCCTCAGATTTTACTTGAAACCTATCTGTTTTAGCACTCCGCTATCATAAATTATCAAGGAAAACCAAGAATTTAGAAGAAACCTAAGAAAATGCCATGAAAGGCCAGCAAATTAGATCAGAGAAATTAGGCCTACTGGACAATTAGTGGACAAGAAATAAGGCCTTCGGGACAATTCAACTAGCACAGGAAGCATGGTGGACTGGAAAGAGGTTGGTCACTGAAGTTATATCTATGCAGAAAATAGAGACAGAGAGCATGGATTAAATAAATAGAGAATATCAAGGATGTTTTAAAATTGTTTCTATTTCAGGAGATTGGAAGAGCTTCATCATTGTGGTTTTGTGATTTCAGTTTTATTTTTGTGCATTTATTCCTTAAATAAATAGGTCCTGCTTACCTTGGTTTTTGGAAGACTAAGTTTCTGCCTCTACTGTCCCATTTAAAATAACCCCAAGTTTGGGGCGCCTGGGTGACTCAGTCGGTTAAGCATCCAACTCTTGATTTCAGCTCGAGTCATGATCCCAGGGTCTTGAGATCAAGCCCTGCGTTCGGCTCTGCACTGGGCATGGAGTCTGCTTAAGATTTTGTCTCTCCACTCCCCCTCCCCTCCGCTCTCTCTCTCAAAACAATAAGTAAATAAAATAAAATAATAAAACAAAATAACCCCAAGTCCCAGGACCAATGAAGTCATGCTGTAAATTTGCTCTATATCCACAGAAAAACAGAACAAGTTTATTGTAGTCAAGACCAACAGATTTAAAATACAATGAGCTCAACTTGAATCATGTTTCTGCTCCTACAATCATGGGATCATGGGCAAATCACTCAATTTTTTAATTCTTTCATACATAAAATGGGGATGATAATAGATAATTTGTAGAACTCTTAGCAAATTGATGAGATAAGTGATGGTGCCTTATGAACTATAAAAATAGGTTTATAGTTTTATATACTTTATGAAATAGAAGGACAATCTATGGAATAAAATATTTAGTTTTCTACAAAGAGAGGAAATAAAAGGGTTGTTGCACATTGTCCACATGAATCTGCAAAAGCTTCGGAAACTTTTTCTCTGGAAGTCATGAACCATACGGTAAATCACCATCTGTTGGGGATGGTTTTAATGTGGCAAAGCTAGGAGGAAAGACTAGCTAATTTTTCAGATTCTTTTCCAGCTTTATATGTTTTTTATGTATTTAATAGCATAAAGGTATTTTAATTTTTCCTCTTTGAAGGTAGTTATTATTAAAGGTTGTGAATTAGTAAATACCTTAGTGGGAGTGCCTTGGTAGAACTAATTTTTGGAATGTCATTATTTGCCTTTTAAGTTGTTTTCAATATCTAAGTTTTACATAAACACAAAAAGAATTATTTCCAAAATACTGAACTCTATAGATTTCTAGATAAAAGACATAAGGAAAGAAATATACCTTTGTTTCCAACCAGTTAGGGTGGACAGACTCATTCTCATTGTGATCTCAAGCCAGTGCTATGCATTAGCCAAAGCTTCCCCTCCTGGCCATTACTGTGGATATAGAACTTGAGTAAGATTTAGGTAACACAATGAGAGGAACAAATCTGACCAAGTATCTGTCAGGGTTATGTTGAGATCCACAACTCCCCAAGAGGCAAACTACAACTCTGCATAGTTTGTTTCCCACAAGAATACCAGCTTCAGTATCTGGGGTGGGTGGTGGTGAGGAAAGGGACACGTATACTGTATGCAATATTATTGTTTACTCGTATGAATATTAAACGTCCTCAAAGGTCTTTAGCTTGAGTCCCAGTGCTCCCAGGTCCCTGGTAGGCATTATTTCTTCTCCCTTATAGGTTGCTGCCTCCCAACCGCCCTGATGCTGCTACTGCACCATTTCTGCTACCACGGTGCCCCTGCCATGAGCACCTCTCTTTGTCAATTCCCAACCTGATTTGGGATCCCTAGTTAAGCATGCACCTTTCTCCAGGGTGGACAAGGTCTCCTGTCCAACTTCCTAGGAGTCCCATGATGTGGTTGGGTCTTTTCTGGGATTCTGAGTGTCCTGTTAGAGACAGCTCATGGAATTTTCTTGTTGAGCTTCTACCTTGTATTTTGCATAAACTCTTGTCCCAACAAGGTAAAACGTCTTTGGGAAAACAACCCCCAAATTTTAAACTCCTTTCCTATATCCTTTCCTCTGGGTGGGTACTGGTGGGATCCACCTCCCATTTAGTCCCCAGCATGGGTTAAGGCTTAGTTAAAGCCTATTGTCAAGCCTGTCCTGTCCATTACAGATTTCCTCCACTGGGTCTTCATATTTGAATCCTTCCACCCCAAACCACCTCACTGCCTCTTGTGTTCAGAGTAACTTTCCTGACATATGTATCTATTTACTCTAATCATTTATTGATTTATAATTCTACATTTGTTTGTTCAGAGATACCTTATTTACCACCAACACATGATATCTAATTTATCATGTCCCAGTTTCTTCCCTGGAAAATTGCTGCAAGACCCTACAGAATGGATGTTCCTAACTGACTTAGTTACTATTTCTGATCTAGCTTAAGAATCACTTTTAAATAACACATATAGGGCGCCTGGGTGGCTCAGTTGGTTAAGCGACTGCCTTCGGCTCAGGTCATGATCCTGGAGTCCCGGGTTCGAGTCCCGCATCGGGCTCCCTGCTCAGCAGGGAGTCTGCTTCTCCCTCTGACCCTCTTCCTTCTTCCCTCTCGTGTTTTCTATCTCTCATTCTCTCTCTCTCTCTCAAATAAATAAATGAAATCTTTAAAAAAATAACACACATAAAAATTATTTTTGATCATATTAATTAATTTATTAATTTGATAGATATTAATTTAATACCTGCCACATGCCAGGTGCTAATTCAGGAATAAAAAATTTTTTAAAAAGGACCTTGTTATCTTTCTATAATGTAATTTTATAAAATTAATGAATCCACAGTTCTGAATAAAATCTTTAGCCAATGGGATTAATGTTCACAGTAAGTGTTCCTTCCCAGCCTCACCCCAGAGCACATATGTCTAGTTATAACTGATATTTTTAGGTCTCCATTGACACTATCAAAATGCCTCTTACTTGGTATTTGCAATTACAATCTGATGAAGTTCTGGAGTTTCACCAACTTCTTTTACCAAAATTTTCAACAAGTCATTGACTGATTCCTTCCAACACTTATTTTTTTTTGCCTCCAGATCTACTGCCCAGGGTGGTAACAAGTGGCAAAATAGAGTAGGGCAAAACAAAGCTAAGTGCCTGGGTAATACACACGGTTGGACAATTAGTCTTCATACGGTGTCAGACTGGGATGTGATAATGCAGTTTTGTTGGTGTCCCAGTTCTGTTGAAAGAATTGTTCCTGTATTGAACTTCAAAATCCTCCTTGTCTTTTTTCTTGCCAAAATACACACACAATATTAGGGGATATCTTCAGTAACATTCACCTTAGCATATAAGACCCATTTCATTTTCATTTTTACCTTCTGACTTGCTTTTAGAAGTATTTAAAAGAATCAGAAGAATTTAGAAATAGTTTTTGTGCCCAGTTATTCTACATTATTTTGTTAGCTTTTCTCATTATAGTGTAAACTTTCTGGGCTTGCCTTGATAGTGATGGCTATTCCAAATAACTGCATTTGCTTAGTATTACAGTTCTTTAACTAAAGTTGCATGTGTTTTTCTTATGACAATATTAAAAAATTTCTTTAGCAAACCAATATATTTAAGAATTCTGAAAATTAGTTTCTATAAATCAGTTTTCATCAGTATGCTGTCTCTATCCTTTGTCTCTGGTTTAAGAAATCATGAATGTTTCAATATGTTTGCTTCTGATACCATGCTACAGTGTCATTTCCAATGAACAGAGGAATCAGGGTACTAGGCAGATTTGTTACATTTATTTAAAGAATGAATCAATTATTGACTTTTCTACAGAAGTATAAAATAAGGTTTCTACGACTAATTTAATGACTAGGTACATACATATACACACAAACATGCCCACCCCCCCCAACACACATCCCAAGAAAAGGCACCTAAGTTTTTACCTGAACACAGAAAGAATTACTACAGATCTCTGAAAGCAAAGAAGCTCATGGTGAACTCCATTATAAAAGTCACATTATTCTAACATAAAATAGAACTTGACATTTGGCCTAATTATACTTTTCAAATCTTTAATATTCTGCTTATCATTATGGATATTTAAATAAAGAAAACTACTCTGATACCTTTTGCCCTTTTTATGTTTCACAGTCTTCTTTGAATTAAAGAGGAAATTAAAGTTTTCTCAAGTAGAAGTTTTAATAGATAGATGAATAATATATAAAATTAATAATGTTAAACTTCCTCCTAATATTTTAGAGCCAGCATATTTTCTATTTTAAGAAAAGCATCTATTACTCTTTCTCAAATATCTTTTAAAGAGAATAGAGTAAAAAAATGAGTTATGATTCTAAGCAACTTTGAACTTTGACCTATGCAATCCTAATTACCTATAAAAATTCTAGGACTTTCTTCGTCTTTTTCTAGATATGGCTTAGTATTATTTTAATGGATTTACACAAATCAGAGAGTATAGTGCTTTCCAGTGATTCATCTCATTGGACTTGGTTAAGTGCACAGGGAAATACTACATTTCAGACTGCCAGTTTGATTTATATAAGAGAACCTAGAGTCACTCACTTAGGTGTTATGTTAACTAGACAGCCAGCTGAGATCAATGAATTTGGCATTGTAGAATTCTACAATGTTTCTAAATTTATCTTTTCCAGATTTCAGTTTTTAATTTTTTACCATATGATTTTATTATATACCAGAACACCATTCTATAGTATTTGCAATTTGGGTAATATTTATAAAAAAATAATAATCTAGACATAACAAGATTAATGAGTAGCTTATGTGATTAAATCATAACACATTTTCTTTAAATATGAAGAAATTATTACAGTGAATAAAAAGTTGGTAAACATCGATGGGCTCAACTAGGTAAGAGTGAAGAGTGATTTTTACCTCAGGGGTATAAACTAAATGTAATCATTTTAAGTCACACTCTATAATTGGGCATTTATTAGTTGTAATACATAGAAACAATAGATTAGTATGATTTTTGCTTGATTTTCTTTTAAGGTAAAAACATAATTCTTGCCCTGGGGAAGTCATTCTTTATCATGGTTTAATTATTTAGTTCTCTATTATGTGTGCCCATACTAATCATTAATTATTGATTATAATTTGATGATTTCTAATTTAACTTTTCTTATGAAAATTGTACCTTAAACTCAACACACCTACAATTATACTTACCATCCTCTCTTACACCTAAAGCAGTATCTTCTACTACCCTCATTGTATGCTTGATGCACCCTTTTGATCCCATTCTTTATGGCCTGAAACTTTAGGATCAACATACCTCTCTTTCAGAATATCTAAAAATTTGCCAAGACTTACAAAATGTTTCTCTAATCCATCTCTCAAGTATATTTCTTCCATCTACCACTCTCCATTTTCACTGCTTCTTCTTTAGTTTCTCCTTTGTTTGACTACAACAAAGAAAATTAGTATCCCCAATATTGGTTTTACTTCATTATATCAATCCTATATTCTACTGTCAGATTAATATTTCTGAATCACAGTTCAGATGAGTAAATTTGGATCTTTATGACTAGGCCTGAATTTACACACCTTTATGTGGCTTACACAATGTTTATCATAGCCCTTGCACATAGTAGGCTAATTAGTAAAAATACCTCAAATGAATACATGAATGAATGAACAATGGAATGAAATCTCTTCACACTAATACATTTGATCATATCATGGCAATAAACATACGGCAGATACAATTATATAAATGCAGATATTATAGAACCCCTTAACGTTTTTGTTTTTTTTTTTTTGGCCTTGTTCTCTGTTATGTGCCACCATTGAATATTAAATTCTTCATAGTCTTCAAAGCTTAAATTAAATTTTACCTTCTCCTTGATGGTTTCTAAGATTATTGCCAGCAAAGTCAAACTTTGTACCTTTGTATTTTCCTTACCATGTACATTATCACAGTCTTCCTTGAATAGTTATTTAGGTGTGTAATCTGAGTGTTCTACTTGTACTAGTTTTATACATAGTCCTATTGACAATAAATTTTGGATTCTACTTCTGAGCACTCACCTCACCACCACAAAAATGGGAACCTTCCTGCAAAATCACCACCCCAAATGTATTTCTAGATGTCCCCAAAAATGTGCACACCAAACTTACAAATGAATCTAGTACATTCCCATTCCCAGACAATATTCGATATGATCTGCCTTTGCTGGTTCAGCTTACACTTACTATCACTTGAAGAAGCCCACTGCTCATTGCCCATTTTAAAAATGATAGTGAGTATATATTTCAGCTTCTCAGGGCTCTCAAAGTTTCTGATCTCCAGGGGTCACATTAGTGGAGGGTCTGGAGCCAAAATTGGAAAGAATGGTCTCTCCCTAATTCTGGGCCTTGCTTACTTACATCTGAGCTTTAATAATGCAGTGAGGTTCAAGTACAAAGCCTTTGGTGTAAAAACGCACTTTTTTTTCTTATAGCCTTAACCCACTCACACCAAGAGAACACTCACCCCAACAAAGGCAAGATCAGCTGAGCTTTTCCAAGACCAAATTATTTTCCAGGACAGACATCCCGTGGTCTGGAACATGTCAGGGCTCATGCCATCCCATAGGGAAACCCAGAGCCTCCTGAAGCTCACTGAAACTTTGCCTCCCCTGATTTTCTTTGCAGAAAATGAGGTCCTTATCTCCTTCCCCCAGTGTCAGGTTGTTTCAGGATATTTCTCACACTGACTTCACCAGTCAGTTGCATCTAGGTAGAGTAATTCTTAACTTATTAACCCACTTCCCATTTCTCCTTATCTCAATGTGTTTTCTCTAGAGACTATATATGAATAGATGACTATTTCTAAATTAATTTCTCATTTCTTTGATCCATGCTCTTTCCGTATTGTTCATTCTGCTCAGCCCTAGTTCTTCCTAATTTCTACTTTCACCATTTTACCAATGTTTTTTGCCTCTTATTGTCCCTCAGTAGACAACATCTTCACCTACAGTGGTCTCATCATTGCTCGAAACTTGAAAGGTAAGCACCTTTCTCTTCTCCAATTCTCCAGAGCTTGCATGAATGCTCTTTCTCTTGCCAGAAATGTTCTTCCTTCTTCCTCCACTTGACCCAGAATCTATTAATCCTTGTCCTGTATCAAGCATCATCTTCTCTGTTTTGCCTCTCCTAAAGCCACTGCTTTTGATTTCTTACCATAACACATATATTTTATATTCAGAATGAAAAAGGAAAGTGTGGCAGGGTTTACACTGCTTCTTTCATATTGACTGTGACTTATGATGTGACGATAAGTGCTCATTAAACCAAATGGGGTCAATGGATGATAAACTGACACCTAAGGTGGGAGTAGGCCAGCTCCTGGTCTTTTTTTCAATGCCTTTCCACCTCACTGTGCATTCATCTTGAATATACTTTCCCCATACTCTACTCTAGCTAATCACAAGAATGTTTGCCTTTTCCTCTTAGCAATTTCTTTCTTCTGTGCTCTCAAGGCACCCTTGCACCTACTTATTGCCCTTGTCAGCCTGCTTTAGAACTCTTTGCTTGTTTAACTCTCTTTCCCTAAGGTCTGATCTTTTTGACAGCAGGGACTGTATTTTTTTCCCCTTGAATTTCCCAGGAAGTAGCAACATATTTGGTAACACAGTCCACATAAGATATGCATCCATCCTTTGCCCAATGCTGAATGAAAATAAGATATTTTATAGTACACTGTTGGATTATAGTATATGCACTGTATTAATATGCTGCACTGTGAATGCATTATTTTGCTTTTTTATTGTGGAGATAAATTTTCCACTTTCTGTGTCGAACTCAGAGGTGTGAATTTAATGAGTGAAACCTCATGAAAATATAGAAGGGAAAGTAGAGAGTAGATCGTGGGGATAAGAGTGGCTCTGGGTAATTGTTTTCTTGTAATATCCCTCAGGACGCTCCATGTCTTCACATAGCCTCCCCGTTATACAACGGTTATCCAGACAAGTTCCCAGATATAAACTTTAGCAATGATAGCTAAACAGATTTCTGATATCTCTTATCTGGGAAGTTATTCTAGAATGGGAGTATTCACAGGTATGTACATATCATGTTTCATTTTGCCTAGACACTGGCAGCAGTACAGAATATAAGGGATGTGACCAGAGCCTGGGGAAGCGAGCTCAGGTGGAGTTATTCCTGGCATCAGATGCTGAATTGGATGGCAGTTGGAAGATCGTCAACAGTTTTAGCCAATAGTTGGTTGTAAGAGGCCTAGAATAATAGCAGGGTATGCCAACAGACAGGAAGAAAGGGAAAATATTGACCCCATGGCATGCAATTCTCAGAAGTCCTGAATGGAAAGAGGAAGTTCACTTCTGATACATGTGCTTAAAAATGATAATCTACCCCTCTTCTTCAAGTTTGAAAACCTATCAAATCAGAGGACTGGAGAGCAGAAATGATTAGAATTTTCATTTCCCTCACAGGCCCTAGAATCATACAGCACACTTGATTAGGAATATAGAAAAATGGCTTCTTTTGAGACAGAAAAGCCATGATTTTAAAATTTAAGTTCTTGGCAAGAAGTGTTGATTTTCATTTTAAGCGATTTTCTGTTAGATCACAAGGTGTCAATATAGTTATTAGGAATCAAATATACAACTTAGATGGACAAATGGGTTCTATTTTCATCCAAATTATTCCCTCAGGGGTTTGGAGAGCTCTTTCCATTGAGAAAAGGTTACTGCCACTTTTAGTTATATTTAACTCTAGAATTAATATTTTAGAATTACTTTTGGCTTCTAGAGCCTATTCCACCTTAAACATTTTGGGTAATTCTTATTTCATAGATAAAGTGGAAATCTTGTAGTACCAAAGTTAAGGAAGAAAATAAAATCATGAAAATAGCGTGGTCAAAATGTAGATTTACTTATTGTATTAGTTTCCTAGGGGCTTCAGTGTCAAAGCCCCACCAACTAGGTGGCTGAAAACAACAGAATTGTATTGTTTCACAGTTCAGGAGGCTCAAAGTCTGAAAGCAAGGCGTTGACAGAGCCACACTCTCTTTGAAACTATAGAGAAATTCTTCCTTGCTTCTTGCTAACTTCTGGTGATTTCCTGGCGATCTTTGGCATTCCTTGGCTTGTAGGTGCATCACTTTGATCCTCCAACTTCACAGGACATTCTCCCCAAGTCTCTTTGTCTTCACATAGCCATCTTCTTATGAGGGTATTTATGACTTACATAGGTTAACTTGGCTCAGGGATCTACCCTACTACAGTATGACCTCATCTAACTTAACAGATTGCTTCTGCAACAACCCTATTTCCAAATAAGTTCACATGCTGAGGTACTGGGGATTAGGATTTGAGTATATCTTTTTTGGGTAGACAAAATTTAATTCACAATAGTTAAAAATCAATGGAGCTGATTTTCCACTGAATTTACAAAGCTCCAAGGATAATAGTGATATGCATATTCAACACTTTCAGCTGCAGTTACAAAGGCTGTGGCCCAGCAAGGGAGCCATATTGATGAAACTAGGGTTCTTGGGGATGAACAGGTTTTCATATTATAGAAAGTTTTGGAAGAATAGGAGGGTCTATATTTTACCTTTCTCAGTGCTATAGAAGGAATACACATTCAGTAAATGATTATTTAAATAATATTTCTTTAGATTCATATTGACCATCTTTCTCGTGTTTCTTTCGGGGCTTAAGAAAGAAGATTTCATGCTGTAACTATGATATCTTCTGCCAGAAGTAACTTCATATAAAGTCTACATGACACCAAACAAGAGGTTACTGTGGGAAGGCAGGTCAAAATAATAAGATTCTCAATCTAAGAATAAAATGAATAACATCTATGCTCCTTTCATTACCTTTGTTCCCAGTGACAAAGATAAAGTTAATTATTCAGAGATAGCAAAGAAGTCTGTTTATTGAATGTGACATGTTAGATGCAATTCTGGATTGCAGTATATAGTGATACAAAGATCAAGCAACTTTTAATCAGAATCAAATACAATTTTTAATAGTCCATTTATTGTACACGTGAGCTATATTGAAAATTCTCTCAAATCAAAAACCCAGTAAAGATTATTGCAATTAAAAAGTGAATGTAACAAACTGAATCTTTTGGGGTTTTTTTGGCTCAGATTCTCTTTAAATAAGTTACATTTTAAAGCAGTTATAAATTACCTTTGTTAAAACTTAAAAATTGATTTAATATTAAATATGGTGTTTTTTTTTAATAAATTTGTCCTCTTTTTTTTTTGACCTCTAGTTTGTTTCACATTCTTCACCTTCATTAAAAAGAATTTATTGATACACTGTGTCTATGTGATGCCATGACATCTGAATGAAAGATTTGGTATTTGTCAACCACATGCTTTGCCTTCTTGACACCATCTGGATATTTGGCCTTGTACTTACAAACCATCTGGGTTTGTTACTATACTTTCCACTTTTCATCCAGATGTTTTGGCATTGTGTGGACAAAGCATGTGGTATTGCCTATAAAATGTAATTGCATAAAAATAAATAACAGTATGTAAGCAATTAAAGGACCAGCATTTTCCCTTGTATAAATGTGAACAATTTTTCCTTAGTAATATAGTCATGGAAAGACAGATTTTCCTTGTTATATTTTAAAACCTTAAATTTCATTTCTGAGCAATAAAAACAAGTATAAAATGTTCTATCAAATTCAAGGGGAATTTCCAATATTTTAATTTCTAACAGGAAAATCACAGATTACAAATATATACAAATATTAATACAAATATTTGTAACTTATAATTAACTTACTAACTGGAATTATGGTATATCTATGGAAATCTGAGTTTAAAAGTAATAACAAAATATTATTAAAGTCTTCCAAATTAAATTCAATATTATAAGAAAATCATCTTAAGCCATATTTTACAAAAATCTGTTGTAGAAATCATTTATACACACCTATATGTTTTCCCTAAACATCTGCTGAAATTTCTAATATAGATACTTATTTTCATAGTTCTAGTACCTATGTAGTTACCATTAGTACCTATGGCACCTAATATTTCTGATTAAATTTGCTTTCAAATATCTGTATTATTTAACACATGAAGGTGGTATATTATATAATAAACACGCATTTTCAAAAAAGAACAAGATAAAAGGTGGATAATCGAAATCTGATAAATATATCCTAGAAAGGTCCTGGAGTTATTTCCAAATTCTTTGTAAGCAAGTGAGAGTATATAATCTTATGAGTCCACAGTGCATTTTGGCCAAATCTTCCAAAGCATGTGGTATGAGAGTCTCATTCAACTGGCTCAGTTTATCCCAGGTGCAATAGATTTAACTCTGGGAAATATTTAGCATGGCAAAGACAAGATTTTTCAGGTTAAGGGAGAAGAGCAGAAAAATAATGAGAAAACGTTCTTCAAATACTTAAGCATTATAAAAATTAAAAGATACTAGAAATTATATATGTATCCAAGGGCAGAACTAGAGTTAGAATTAAAAAAAAAAAAAGTTTTTCTTCAATGCAATGGGAAAACTGCATGACTTACAGGAATGGGCTCAGAAACTCAATTGAAAGTTGAGAACTTGATCAGATGATTGTTCAATTCTCCTTAAAAATGTTTAATGTTTTCAGTGTCCAAAATATTGCCCAACACATAATTGATGGTTAATACATATGTAATGAATAGCTGAATGAATTCTAAAGTTATATTTCAGATATCACTGTTCTAATTGAGTCAAGCAGATTTATGATGTTCATACTTTGGCCATTTGCACCCTCCAGGGCACTCTATTTAATTGAATGCAATCTGAAAGTTACTTTCTGGTTTGTACAAGCAGTGGGCCCTTCAAGAACCTAATTATCTAAGAAAGTCCAGGGAATACGATTTTATATAGTGGTAAAATTTTGAAGTCTATGTGTAGGACAAAATTAAATAGACTCACGATAAGCTAAGAAAATCCACCACATTAAAGACCAAAGTATTGTCACTCAAAGTCCAAGGAGAGTTTCTCCTCTGGCACTGAAGTAATCTGTTCAGTTGAGTAACGGATGAAGTAGCTGACTTCCATTTAGGGGACATTCTGAAAGAAGGACACTCATATTTTAAACTTTACAAAGGTACTCAGTTTAGCAAGATGTTCCCCGTCTAGGAGGGTCTTGAGAATGGAGACTGGTGGGTTGTGGTTTAGCACTATGTTCCCTACTATGCCCATTCAGGAAAGATGCATAGCAAGTGGAAATGACCACATTGTATAAACATGAATTGCTATTTCTCTCTCTATCTCCTGAACTATATAGTTGAGTAAGTTAAATATATGCATGATAAAATTTCACTCTACTTAGTCAACTTTAAAAAATGTAATTGCCTCAAAGCTAACTACAGCAACTGTGCGTGTTGCTCCCAGTTTCAGACCCAAATAACTCCCATGCTCACACAGTCATATTGCTTCACTGGAGTCACCAGGCTACCATAATAAAGCTAGAGTAGTCTCATTTGCAGAAGATTTACAGACTTTATGACCCCTGATGCATTTGAGCTGCAAGGAGAAAGTTTTTCCAAGTCTCAAGCACAGAAATAAACTTTTTCAAAGGATTACATTTCCAAAACTCCTCTCCCATTAAAATATCCCTTATAATCCATCCTATTTCACACAGACTCCCTCTTAATTATAAAAAAATCACATCCTAAAAAAAGCAGTAAAGTTATTATGAAAGGACATGAGGTCTCATCCTGTGTGCTTATTTTCTTTTTTCTTTTTCTTTTTTTTTTTTTTTTTTTGGTATGCTGAGATATTCAGCACCAGGCAGTCATCCCTTAAAAGGCTGTCGTCTGGATCAGTGCCCTCTTTACATCTTGTCCCAGGATATATTCCTAAGAGTGGTCTGAGTCCTTCCCATATGCATCATCAAAACATCAAAGGAAAGGCAAGCACTAAGCTTAAATAGATCTTACATCACACAGAGAAGTAAAGATTTCAATTCTAATTAACTATTTTCCAATTGCAAGAGAAAACTACAAAATGTTCTAAGATGAAAGGAAGTGCACTGGGCAATACTACAAATAAGAAAAGGCTCCATCCAGATGGGCAAATTGCCCTATTCAAAGAGAAGGAATGCAATCAATTCACTGAGACAGGAGTGAGATTTCCACTACACAACTTTGCCCTGCAACCAGGGAAAAAGACAGCAAAACACTACAATCTTTTTTGAGTACTTAATTATTAAACTTTTTTATTAACCCATTTATTCAACTATTATTTTTGAAGTCCCTTATACATGTCAGGCACTTGGCAAACACAGGGAAAACAAACTAAAATAGGTTTGGTTCTAATTTGCAGCAGGCTTGAATAGTTCTAAGCTCTGATGGGGTTAAGTGAACTGGACCACCTAGTGGTCCACTCCAGCAGACAAAGTCAATATCCTGCTTAGGCACCAAGAATCAATCTAAAAGGAGAAGTACTTTCATTCCTTTTGGATGAGCTCTTTATTCTTCTCCAGAGAAATCCCAGGAGACACATGGATAATTGAGAGGAGCATCCCAAGAATAGGCTCAGGTCGACCTACAAATATGGCTACCAGGGGAGAATCTCATATATATTCTGACTGAGTTTATTAGGAGGTTGAATGAGATTGTTTAGGCATTTTTTTCCAACCAAATTATAGAGATCTAATTTATATATAATTTTCAACATAATAGTTACTACCACTCACTGAAGAGAAAATTCTCAAATCAAGTATTACTATCATTGTATATCATACTCATCTATTTGAACTGAAAAAATGTGCTTTTTGATTTAGGAGTTAAAACTTGGTGATGTAAGGCATGGTGCCCTCAAAGAAGGCACCAGAAGTGGTGTTAGCAGGATCATTGAGATTGGTAAAAATTGCCTAGTCAGAGGCCATCCAATTACTGTTTGATAGTACAGAACTCTTTTGTATGCTACATGCTCTGGCTTTGAATCAAGTTGAGTTTCAATTCAAAGTAAGACAAGTCCTTGGGCTGCCCAGATATCACAGAAGCTTACACCTTGACTGGATATTGTGAACATTCTGATAGAGTATTTTGAGGGAAGAGGCATCTTCTTCAGATGGGGAACTATGATATAATGTTTACACAAGGCAATGATAGGGAAAATAGAGTGTGTGCTTAGCTGTTGTCTCCACAATCTGACATTGGGCCACCAATGAGAAATAAAAATTACCAGAGTTATTATGCTTCTCTGAAAAATGAAATCTTATCACAATACTGAAGGCCTGCCAAAAGAAAGAGAATAGAATGCTTGAGGACTGCTTCTACATTGCGGTAGGGATCTTGGAAGCTGAAGTTTCTTGGCTTCAAAAGGAATGTTTTTCTGGTGGAGGAAATAATAAAAAATATTAGATTTCAAGTAAAAGCTGACTGCCACCAAGGATGTGTTCCTCCATTCTGGGTCTCCTTCCCTTGACACTTTCTTTAGGTGTTTCAGAGACTCCTAAAAGGGTGTCTGAATCTGTACATGACCAATGCAATTTTCCGCATTCATTTAACAAATATTTATAAAATATAGTATGTGTTCATACTGCATCAGGCACAGAAATTTGAAGCAAAAAATAAAGCCCAGCCATGTGCCTAGTGACTGCTCAAAATTTACTTATTGGTTTAATGTTTTCCAGGTCTAATCTTTCTCCTCTGTAACTTATCGATATCAGTGTTCATCTTACAGTGTAGCTTTTTAAGACCTTTCCTCCCATTGTTGAAGGACTAAGGTGACAGCAAGCACTTGAATAGTCCTCTTCAGCTATTTTAGCAATTTTATGAGAGAAGGTTTTCATTTTTAAAGCTTATTTCCTTTTTTGTTTATTATGTTTTCCCATAAAGAAAACAAAAACAAAAAATCTAGAGAAAAAACAAAAATAAAATTTTTCTCCATTGTTCCATCCACAGCAGCTTACTTTTACATTTGTGAGTCCAAATTCCTTGACCCACTTGTAAGATGGGGATAATAATAGGTATCATGGCCACCCACTACAAAAATAGGTATAAGAGAACATTGGGATAGTACATATCACAGTACTTGAAATGTTATAAAACATTATAGAAAATTATAGAATATTATTGCTCATTTGAAATGCCACAGGAACAATCAAATGCATGTCAGAGAATGATACGGAATCATCATATATGATTGTAACCTTGTAACCTTGTAACCTCTCTGCTTTCACTTCTGACTCTTCCCGCTCTGCCTATTTCCCATTGCCATCCTGTGCTTCGTTATAACCTTGTAACCTCTCTGCTTTCACTTGTAACCTCGTAACCTCTCTGCTTTCACTTCTGACTCTTCCTGCTTTGCCTATTTCCCATTGCCACCCTGTGCTTCGTTATACAGAAATCCCATACTCAATTTTTAGGTCTCAGTTGAGGTGTCCCCCTTCTTCAGGAAGCTTCCTCTGGGCTGCCTGTCTCTGATGCAGAAAGAACCTTCACTTATATTCCATGGGCAACAGTGCCCAGTTCCATCAGAATATATCAACCCTTAACTCATCATCATTTATCCTTCCCGGGCTCCCACTAGAACAACGTCAAGTCCATTTTTATCCTCCTGGTGGTTTTGCAGTTACTTACTCAAAATGAGTAGTTTTTTTTTTTTTTTTCCTACTATGCTGCTCTTATTGTTTTTTTTTCTCAAGATTTTATTTATTTATTTGAGACAGAGAGAGAGAGAGAACATGCACATAAGTTGGGGGGGAGAGAGGAGGGGCAACGGGGGAGGAGCAGTAGGAGCTGGAGAAGCAGACTCCCTGCTGAGCAGGGAGTTTGACTCAGGGCTTGATCCCAGGACCTGGAGATCATGACCTGAGCGAAGGCAGATGCTTAACTGACTGAGCCACCTAGGTGCCCCTCTGCTTTTATTGTTTTTAGGAATCCTTTCTTTAGCTGGTTAAAGTTTATGTGTAAATTAGAATAAAACCAAGTTTAGGCAAGGCGAGAGAATAATGGAGTTTCTCTTACCTTTATAGTGCTTCTCATTGGAAGAAACCATCATCATCATTATTGATAACTAAGTACATTTATAAAGCACAAGATAGTGTGCTATCTTGCTAAGTACAATACATTTCAAATTTTCATGTTTTCTACAGAAAATAATTATCAAGAGAAAAGAAGGCAACAGGTTAACCTTAGGATGTTTACTATCGCCTCAAAGTCTTTACAAATTCTGAGAAAGCAACAAAACTCATGTTAATTATTTAACTAAAATTATAATACATTATTTTTACATGCTGTGTGTATATTTTATTCTACATTTCTTCTTTTGTAAATCAGCAATGCAATCCTTTGAAACTATTTCGTAGAAGTAGAAACACGGTCTATTATATAGATCATTAACCTATATAACATGTAGATTGCTAATTAAATTTACTATTATGTTTATCCCATGATTATTTGGAAGGTAAATTCTTGAACAGAAAAACAAATTCCCCAAAACCGCCTTGGTTGTCGCTGGGTAAATATGACTTTTACTTCAAATGCATACAGCTTTCCTAGGAAGGCACTACAACAGCAAATGAGCAATATACTAGCTGGTTTCTTTCACTGAATCATTTTTATGTCTTTCTGGCAGATTGAAGGCAATCAACATTTACTGAAAGGGTATTTTATTTCATTTAATTTTATTTTAAAGATTTTACTTATTTACTTGAGAGAGAGGGAGAGCAAGACAGGGAGAGAGGGAGGAGCAGACTCACTGCTGAGCAGGGAGCCCGATGTGGGGCTGGATCCCAGGACTCCAAGATCATGACCTGAGCTGAAGGCAGATGCTTAACTGACTGAGCCACCGAGGCACCCCTGAAAGAGTATTTTAAAAGTAGATAGACTAAAATTGGGTTGTAAAGGGAATTTTATGTCATGTTTAGTGGGTCGAATATTGTTCCCCCCCAAAAAAATCATGTCTACCTGGGATCTCAGAATGTGACCTTATTTGGAATGAGATCTTTGCAAAGGTAATTAAGATGACATCATAATGGATTAGGGTGAACCATGACAGGGAAATGATGGCCATGTGGAGATGGAATCAGAGAGTGGAGTTATGCTACCATAAGCCAAGGAAAACTTGGGACCACCAGAAACTGGAAGGGACAAGGAAGGATTCTTTCCTAGAGACTTGTAAGGGAGCGTGACCCTGCCAGAAACTTAATTTCAGATTTCCAGACTCTAGAATTATGAGAATATATTTATTTTGCGTTAAGCCATCTGCTTTGTTTTAAGCCTCCTTTTTGTTATGGCAGCCCTAGGAAACTAATATACCCAACTAAAGAGTTGTGGAGACTTTGACTATGAGATTAGAACCATTATTAGTGTGACTGGCTGAGCAAAATAAGTAAGTCAGTAAGTCCATAAATAAATAGGTAATAAACAAAGACAGGTTATTTTAGAGAAAGGCTTATGCACTTGATCAAGTGGAGAAGGAATGTCTTTCTGAATTCTAAGAAGCTAAATGGTGATGAGGTACTAAAAGAGGGGTACCATGACTGTGAAGGAAAAACATATCTGCAATCCAGAAAGTGAAATTCAGCCAAGGATTAAATAAGAGCCATTTGGGCAACAGGGACAAAATATAGCAAACAGAGAACACGGGACAAGTCTCTTACTTTAGTATGTGTGTGATTCTGTGGTGTTTTGTAAGTTCAGTCATATGTGCAGTGCAATGCTAGTCTCTCATCTCTACAGGCCCTTCCCCTCCTTGGCGAAATGTATTCTTACGTATATCTTTTTGATGCAATTATAAAGGGGATTATTCTCTTAATTTCTCTTTCTGATATTTTTTATTAATGTATAGAAATACAACAGATTTTAGTATACCAATTATGTATCCTGAAAATTTACTGAATTTATTAGCTCTTAAAACACTTACATCTACATATCAGACATATAACATACAAATTTCCTTTAATCATTTTATCCATTTGTGTTATAAATGATACTTTGGATGATTTGTTTTCTAAGATTTATTACTTCCTCTTTCTATGGTCAAGTTAATATGAACATTTTGTGGGGTAGTTTGAAAATTAGCCCATCAGGATTTTTCCTTAATTCTAGTGTCTTTCAGGAGTATCATTTACTCTAGCATTCTTCCTTATCCTAGCCGCTCCTCATCCTCAACAACGAGTCTAGTCCATTGCTTGGTGGTACACAGTATGACTCAGAATATGTTTTTTAGCTCCCCGATGTGGATCATGAGAAGGGAGCCACAGCGTTCCCCAGTGTGTGTTGATTCATGTTGACTCTGCTATAAGAAGGGCTAATAATATATCCAACATAGACCATGTCTTGTTTTCGATTCTATCCTCAATGACTACCACATTTGGCCTATTCCTTATCAGGTTCTCAGTCAAGGAATGAGATAATTTAAGAGAGGAATTACAAGGTTGACCTTTGTAAAGAGAGAGGAGTGATCTAGGTTCTACTTAGAGTTTTTAGAAACATTACATATAGGGACAGGGGTTTGTGCTCCTCATCAAGATAATTATGTTTTAGCCTATTGGCCTGCGAGAACTAGGTTTGGAAATAGTGCTGAGCTTTGCAGTGTCACACTAGGTAGCTATTTTTAACAATGGGATGTAGGCTTGTTTCGAAAACCCTGTGATGGAAAAAGTTGTACACTACAGAGTTAGAGCAGAACTCAGTAGTTCCATATTTATCAGTAACTTTATAGTTTAACTCAAAGGTTCTCTTCAGGAACTTGACTGGGGCAGTTAGTTTGATTTTACACTGATAGATGAAAGGTGGTGTCCCAGAAATTCAATATCTACAAGGGGACCTCATCAGCAAGAACAACAATGAATTAAATAACCTGAATTGAAATTATCTGGCATGGCAGGTATCTTCTACTTTCATTAACATATTTTTAGGGCTTGCTATAAAGCACACACTACACTAGGCACCGAGATGCAAAGCCTTCAGGGACTTGCTGTTAAAGGAGGTGTGATGTGTGACAGAATTATAAACAGCAAATTGCAGCAATGTGATCATTCATTCATCCATTCATGCATTTATGCCACAAATGCTCATTAACACTTTCTATAGGTCAGACATTTGTACCAGGCTTTGAGAGATGAAAAGACATGGTCCATGCCCTCAAGGAATTCATAGATAGTAAACAAATAATTACAAGTGCTCTAGACAACTACAAAGAAATGCAGCATGCCATAGAAATGTTTAGTATGTGAATGAACTTTATCTTGGTGGCTGGGTAAGGTTACCTGGAAGGAGGGCTGCCTAAATTGCGACAGAAGAATACATAGGAATGAAATTTTAGGGAGAGTGTCCAAGGCATAAAACATATTATGTAAAAGACCTGCGTTTAAATAATGTAAACTTATTGAACTGAAATATGTTCTATTTGACTTAACTATATATTTTTTTAAAGGAGAATGGTGAGAAAGGAGGCTAAGTAGGTAGTCAAATCATACATCTTAAGAAGTTGTTAAGAATATGTGTTCTAACCTTTAATTCTTTTTTTTTTAAGATTTTATTTATTTGACAGAGAGAGAGAGAGAGACAGTGGGGGAAGGAACACAAGCAGGGGGAGTGGGAGAGGGAGAAGCAGGCTCCCCGCTGAGCAGGGAGCCCGATGCGGGGCTCGATCCCAGGACCCCGGGATCATGACCTGAGCCAAAGGCAGATGCTTAATGACTGAGCTACCCAGGTGCCCCTAACCTTTAATTCTTGAGATCTTAACCTTAATAAGCAGTAGGAAGTCATTGCACCAAAGGGGCATAGAATGATCAGATGTACATTTTTAAAATGTCACTCAAGGTGCAGTGTAGAGTCTGAGTTCTAGGGAGTTAGGAGTGGAAGGTGGACAACCAGTAATGAAGGTATCACAGGGTCCAGGAGGGAGATGATGGTTTGAACAAGGATAGTGGTGATAGGAAAGAGCAGATGGTTTCAAGAGATATTTAAGAGTTAGAATTTAGAAGATTAGTGACAATAAATGTGACAGATGAAAGATAGAGAGACTTTAGAACAATTCTCAAATGTCTGATGAACAATGAGTACCTCCTGTGCCACTTACTAAACGAGGGCATATTGAAGGAGGGGATTTTATGGCCTGTTAAAATGCCAGTAAAACATCGGCGTCGTGATCTGAATAGGCCGCTCCGAGCCCACTGATGCAGCACCAGTCAAAACTGCCTATAGGTGCAGAGGTAAATTTTCTACTTGTTGTGGAATTGAAGTCTTTCTATTGTTTCATTTCTATCCCTTTCTTCCGTGAAAGCATCTTTCTTCAATTTAGAAAATGTTGCCTTATCACCCCCAAAGCTGCAATGTTTACCCTGACCTCACTTCTCTGGTCTAATAAAAAACATCTGGGATTTTTGAATGTGGGACTCATAAGTATGTAAGTCAATCCCTCTCTGGTGGAGGTGGACACGGATATGAACCCTGGAGCAGTCAGTCGCCATTGCCTTTGTGTAGAGGTAGACAGTTGGCATAAGAGAGTGGGCAACGGGATGGGGAGATTACTACTCTCGGTGCAGAGTAGTAGCAGCTACTGGGGAAACCTAAAGGATTTAGTGAAGGTTGTACAAGTATTAGTTAGAAAGAATATTAAAAATACAGAAACTGCTTATGCTCTGAAATGAATGATACACCGAACTTTCTTTAGCCACGTTTCCAGAAGAAGCAAAGGTGACACTATTAATGTAACCACACTTCATGGACTGGCATTACTCGTTCTGTGCTCTATTGATGTCTCCTTGATGTATCAAGAAAATGAAGAGCTCTATTCCTGTTCTTTGCTAGTCGAGAAAATTTTTCTCACCCTGAAGCATTCTTTCATGTAGATCCTGGTTTTCGTGGTAATCTGATCCATAACTCTTGAACATAAAAATGAATATGTACATTGTAGTTTTGGGGACTGTCTTACACTGAAAAGACCTCGAGTTGCACTCCAATCATTTCAAGATTCCCACAGATACATTTTATTGATATATTGCTACTTTTAATAGTTTGGGCTACCCCTGGGCTGCCAGCCTTGCTGGGAATTATCTGCCTTAGAAAATTAGTGATTATTGAACCCAGCCTAGATCTCAGATGACCTATCCAAAAGTAGTAACAAAATCACTGGTTCTGCTCAGCACTAGTATTTATTTAGGTAGCAATGTTAATTGGAAATGAGATGTGCTCTAAGTTAAAGCACATCAGATTTCAGAGATTTAGTCTGAAAAATGAATGTAAGATAAATCATTATTTAGCTTTCAATATTGATTATATGTTAAAATAACATTTTATATATATTGGGCTAAGTAAAATGCATTGTTAATGTTACACCATTTGTTTCACTGTTTTTAATGTAACTACTAGAAAGTTTAAAATCTGTGTCTTAAATTTATGTATCACATTATATTTCTTATTGGACTGTGTAATCAAGTGGCTTTTAGCAAAGGATTAAGGGAAATCAGCCATAGATTTTTAAGTATGTGTTGTGGGAAAGGAGGGTCATGAAAAGACTTGTTTTGTTTTAGAAATTTAGTGCTAGAAGCATCATTTAGATAAGGAAAATAACAGAAATAAAGAAATCAGTTACTGGAGTTTTTTAAGAGTCCAAGCAAGAGATGACAGGGAACTGAACTGCATTCATGGCCTGGAAGAAAGATAATGGATTTAGGATGTATTTTTAGGGTTAGGACTGGGAGCAGCTGCGGCTGAGTCAAATGTTTTGATTAAGGAAATTTGGGGAATTAAGAATGTTACCTCCAGTGTCTGAGTAGTTCGGTAGTATGATAATGTCTTTAATGGAGAGATAAAAGACAAAAAACAAAGTTTTTATATTCCCTAAGGAAGCAAAGGAACTGACTTGGAAGTATTAATAGCAATTAGTCAACTAAAAACCAACTGTTCTACAATAGCTTCAAGTAGTTCACCCCAATTTAAAATCCTAAATGGAGTGAAAAGATTTAGCAAACCATCTAATGAGTTTCTTCTTTCCAGAAGAAGTTTCTGGGAAGAAATTTGCAAAGCAGAAAATTTTCCCTAAGGCAAAATTTTTCTTTTCTTTCTTTTTATTTTTTATAAAGAAATAACAAGTGTGATATATAAACTAACTAAATATAATTGTATTATTGGACTTGTAACATCATAATAGAACCATACAGACCTATAATATAAAGAAGTTAAGCTCTCACAATGGTTAGAAAGGGGAAATAGGTAATATGCTAAAAAATGGCTACTTCTTAAAGTCAAAAATTCAAATAATTTCGGGCGCCTGGGTGGCTCAGTTGGTTAAGCGACTGCCTTCGACTCAGGTCATGATCCTGGAGTCCCGGGATCAAGTCCTGCATCGGGCTCCCTGCTCAGCGGGGAGTCTGCTTCTCCCTCTGACCCTCCCCCCTCTCATGTGCTCTCTCTCTCTCTCTCATTCTCTCTCTCAAATAAATAAGTAAAATCTTAAAAAAATTCAAATAATTTCAAGTAATCCTAACAGAATTATTAATTTTATAATTTGTTTCCGCCTATTACTATGCTGATTGGTTGGAGCAAATACTATGTTGACACCCAAAATGTAATATTTTTTTTAAGATTTTATTTATTTATCCAACAGAGAGAGTGAGAGAGCACAAGCAGAGGGAGCAGTAGAGGGAGAGGAAGAAGCAGGTTTCCCACTGAGCAGGGAGCCTGACACAGGGCTTGATCCCAGGACCCTGGGATCATGACCGGAGCCCAAGGCAGATGCTTAACCAACTGAGCCACCCAGGCGCCCCCCAAAATGTAATACTGAAAGGAATATTAATTACGTCTTTCATTTATTTAACCCATATTTGTTCTGTACCTACTACATGGGCTGAACTTTTGGAATACCATAGTAAGTTGAACAGACTTATTCTGTCTCATGCAGTTTGTAGTTTAAGCTGGGGAGGAAAATCTCTATTTATAGGATATTTTATAAGTGCAATAATGAAGTTGAGGTTGCTATAGGTGCACGTAGAAGGGGCATGCAAACCAGAATTGGAGAGTGTCTAGAAAGTCAGAATGTCCTCTCTAGAGAAAATAACATCTATATTGAGAATCAGAGGAATAGAATTAAGCTTGTTAAATTAGGCTAGTTACAGGTGGAGTGGGATGAGGGCAATGTACAAAGGTCACGAAGAAGGAGAGAACCTGACACATCCTGGATTCAGGAAATAGATGATTTGGTCAAAACATTGAGCTATAATGTTGGGTCATTCACTTTGGCTGGGATAAATGGGAGTCACATTAAAAAGGTCCTTCTAAATCATAATAAGAGTGTTCTCTTAGGTAAAGTCTTCTATTTTCATGTTTTGCCTTTTGTACTGTTTATTTCTAAAGTACATATTACCTTTTAGTAATAAAATGTCTAGTAAGAAAAAAATTGTACAATTTCCAAACAATGGAGTATTATGCAGCAGCTTAATGAAAGAATAAGATAAATCCCCATGTATTAAGTTGGACAGACTGGGGGGAGGGGTAGAGGGAGAGGGAGAGAATCCCAAGCTGACTCCCCACTGAGTGTGGAGCCCAACACAACATGGGGCTCAATCTCACCATCCTGAGATGATCACAACCTGAGCCAAAACCAAGAGGTGGGTGCTTAACCAACTGTGCCACCAACTGTGGACTTATTTTTAAAGAAAACAACTGGTTGTACTATGATTTGTCTAAAATAAATTATGCTTATGTGTTCAGAGAAAATTTAGGAAGGTTATCTACAAACTATTTCTGGGGAGTGGAATGACTACCTGTGGGGAGTGTACTGGGGTGATTTTGATGAAGGAAATGTATGTAATCTATAACGATTGAGAGGGAACAGAAAAGAATAAAGAAATATTTATCAATCTTATAGTAAAAAAGAAAAATATATAAAAACTCTTTAAAATATGGTAAAATCTTATATATTATTATTATTAATGAAATATTAATGGATTAAATAAGCCCACTAAAGACTAAATTGCAAGAAAATTAGAATAGATTTGAAAAATCCAGCTAGCTCGTGTCTATAGGTGACACACGTAAAAAACAAAAACAAAAGTAAAAAGAAAGAATGTGAAAAAAATTTTGAATAGACCTCTAACAAATTTTTGAATTAGTTTGCATTAGTAATGTACAAAACTTCTTATAAAGAATACCTCACTGGTGAAATCTACCAACACTTAACATTTAATTCCAACCCTTCGCAAATTCTTCCAAAAAAATATAGAAAATACATTCCAACTCATTCTATGAGGCCAGCATTATCTTTTATCAAAACCAGATAAAGATATCACATGAAAATAAAACTACACAATTCTATCCCTTATGACTATATATGCAAAAATTCTGGACACAATATTAGCATTCTGAATCCAGCAACATATAGAAAGAATTATATACCATGACCAAGTAAGATTTATGCCAGGAATGCAAGTTTTGTTTAACATCCAAAAATTGATCAATATAATACACCATATCAGTAGAACAAAGGACAAAAACCAATGATCTTTTCAATAAACGAGAAAAAAGTATTTTACAAAATTGGACACAATTCCATGATAAAAAGATTCAAAGAACTAGGATTTTTGATCTGATAAATGGCGTCTATGAAAAACCTACAGCTTACATCATACTTAATGGTGAACAAACGAATGCTTTCCCCCAGCAATCAGGAAACAAATACAACTAATTAATTAATTAAGGGTCTGTAATCATCATTTGTATCCAACATAGCACTGGAGGTCTTAGCCAAGGCAGTTAGACAAAAGTAATAAAACACATTCAGATTGGAAAAGAAGTAAAATTATATTTATTTGCAGATAATATGTATATAGAAAATCCTAAGGTATCCTCAAAATAACTATCAGAACTGATAAGTATACAAGATTGCAGTTATGCAAGATCAATATAAAAAAATCTACAGAATGGGAGAAAATTTTGCAAATCATGTTTCTGATAAGTGACTCATACCAAGAATATATTCAGAACCCCTGCAGCTCAACAATAAAAACACAAATAACCCAACTCAGAAATGGACAAGGATATGGTAGACATTTCTCCAAAAAAGATAAACAAATGTCCAATAAGCGCACGACAAGATGATTAACATCGTTTGTCGATTGGGAAATGAAAATCAAAAATGCAGTGAGATACCACTGCACACCCACTAAGGTAACTATAGTTAAAAAAAAAAAAGGAAAAAGGCAGATGGTAACAGGTGTTGACAAAGATGTGGATAAATCGGAACCCCCATACATGGCTGATGAGAATGTTAAATGAAGAAGCTGCTTTGGAAAACAACTTGGCAGTCCCTGAAATTTTTATTTTTTTTCCTGAAATTTTTAAATACAGTTACCATATAATCCAGCAATCTATTTCCAGATATATTCCTAAGAGAAATGTAAGTGTGTGAAATATATACACACAAAAATTTATACATGAATGTTGATAATGCAGTGTTATTCATAATGGCCAAAATGTGGAAACAAATTAAATGCCTGTCAAGTCATGAATGAATAAACAAAAATGGTATGTCAACGCAATTAAATATTACTTGGCAAAAAACAAATGAAGTACTGATATACACTAAAACATGGTTGAATTTTTAAATCATTTTGTTAAGTGAAAAATGCCAGTCACAAAAGACCACATAACATATTGTATGATTCCATTTATACGAAATGTCCAGAACAGGAAAATACATAGAGAAAGATGAGTGGTTGCGTAGAGCTAGAAATGGGGGTAACAGGAATGTCTGCTAATGTGTATGACTATGTGGATGAAGAAAATGCTCCAATGTTTAGAGAACTTCCTTAAGCCATTACTTCAAGATAAATTTGCTAGGTGTGATATGACTTCTAGTTTTTCTTTACCTGAGAGTGACTTGCTTTCCCCATTATTCATGAAGCGTAGTTTTCATCGGGTATAGGATTCTGTATTGTTTTTTATTATTATTATGTTCAGTTAGCAAACTTTTGTAAATCATTAGTTTTTGATGTAGTGTTCAATGATTCATTAGTTACGTATAACACCCAGTGCTCATCACAACATGTGCCCTCTTTAATGCCCATCACCCGGTCACGCCATCCACTTACCCCCCTCCCTTCTGTAACCCTCAGTTTGTTTCCTGGATTCTGTACTGATGGTTCTTTTCTTTCAGCACTTGAAAAATATTGTGCCACCTTTTTTTGGCCTCTGTAGTTTCTGGTGAGAAATTCACTGCTGTTTAAACAATGTCACTCCCGCCCCCTTCCCCACCTCCATAGGTAAGGTGTCATTTCTCTCACTGTTTTCAAGATTTTTTTTTTCTTTGTCTTTACTTTCAGAAGTCTGACTATGATGTGTTTTGGTTTGAGTTTCTTTGCATTATCTTGTTTGGGATTCACTCAGCTTCTTCAATCTGTATGTTTATGTCTTTTGCCAAATCTGGGGAGTATTCAGCACTACACACTCACTATACTTACCGTTATATTTAAAAGTGAAAGACTAACTTCTATTCTCCTAATAGTGGAAACTAGTTACAGATTTTCACTATAAGCACTCTTAGTTAACTTAGTGCTAGAAGTTCTAGCCCGTAAAATAAAGCAATAAAGCAAATAAAAGGCATATGAACCTGAAAGATTGAAATAAAACTGACTGCCCTCCCTGCAGATGACATGATTGATGATCATTTTTGTAGAGAATCTCAAGTAATATACAAAACAAAACAACAAAAATCCCTCCTAGAACAAATAAATGAATCAGCAAGGACGTAGGGTACAAGACAAAGATACAAAAATCAACTGTATTTCAATATGCTAGTAATGAGCATATGAATAACCAGGTTAATACAATACCATTGACAGTTGCTTAGAGAATGAAATGCATATAAATCTAACAATACATGTACAAGAGTTATATGCTGAAAACTAAAAAAAAGCTGATGAAGGAAATCAAAGCATATTTAAACAAATGGAGAAGAATACCATATTCATAAATTGGAACACTCAGCATAGTAAAGCTATCAATTATCCCCAAATTGATACACTGCTTTAATGCAACTAAAAAAAAAATTCGAATGTGATTTTTTAAATTTTTTATTGTTATGTTAATCACCATAAATTACATCATTAGCTTTTGATGTAGTGTTCCATGATTCATTGTTTGTGCATAACACCCAGTGCTCCATGCAAAATGTGCACTCTTTAATACCCATCACCAGGCTAACCCATCTTCCCACCCCCCTCCCCTCTAGAACCCTCAGTTTGTTTTTCAGGTTCCATCCTCTCTCATGGTTCGTCTCCTCCTCCAACTTACTCCCCTTCATTCTTCCCCTCCTGCTATCTTCTTCTTCTTTTTTTTCTTAACATATATTGCATTATTTGTTTCAGAGGTACACATCTGTGATTCAACAGTCTTGCACAATTCACAGCTCTCACCATAGCACATACCCTCCCCAGGGTCTATCACCCAGCCATCCCCCCCTCCCACCCCCCACCACTCCAGCAACCCTCAGTTTGTTTCCTGAGATTAAGAATTCCTCATATCAGTGAGGTCATATGATATATGTCTTTCTCTGATTGACTTATTTCACTCAGCGTAACACCCTCCAGTTCCATCCACATCGTTGCAAATGGCAAGATCTCATTCCTTTTGATGGCTGCATAATATTCCATTGTGTATATATACCACTTCTTCTTGATCCATTCATCTGTCGATGGACATCTTGGCTCTTTCCACAGTTTGGCTATTGTGGACATTGCTGCTATAAACATTGGGGTGCACGTACCCCTTCGGATCCCTACATTTGTATCTTTGGGGTAAATACCCAGTAGTGCACTGGCTGGATCGTATGGTAGCTCTATTTTCAACTGTTTGAGGAACCTCCACATTGTTTTCCAGAGTGGCTGCACCAGCTTGTATTCCCACCAGCAATGTAGGAGGGTTCCCCTTTCTCCGCATCCCCACCAACATCTGTCGTTTCCTGACTTCTTAACTTTAGCCTTTCTGACTGGTGTGAGGTGGTATCTCATTGAGGTTTTGATTTGGATTTCCCTGAGGCTGAGCAATGTTGAGCACTTTTTCATGTGTCTGTCAGCCATTTGGATGTCTTCTTTGGAAAAATGTCTGTTCATGTCTTCTGCCCATTTCTTGATTGGATTATTTGTTCTTTGCGTGTTGAGTTTGATAAGTTCTTTATAGATTTTGGATACTAGCCCTTTATCTGATATGTCATTGCAAATATTTTCTCCCATTCTGTCGGTTGTCTTTTGGTTTTGTGGACTGTTTCTTTTGCTGTGCAAAAGCTTTTTATCTTGATGAAATCCCAATAGTTCATTTTTGCTCTTGTTTCCCTTGCTTTGGCAATGTTTCTAGGAAGAAGTTGCTGTGGCTGAGGTCGAAGAGGTTGCTGCATGTGTTCTCCGTTAGGATTTTGATGGACTCCTGTCTCACGCTTAGGTCTTTCAACCATTTGGAGTCTATTTTTGTGTGTGGTGTAAGGAAATGGTCCAGTTTCATTCTTCTGCATATGACTGTCCAATTTTCCCAACACCATTTGTTGAAGAGACTGTCTTTTTGCCATTGGACATTCTTTCCTGCTTTGTCAAAGATGAGTTGACCATAGAGTTTAGGGTCCATTTCTGGGCTCTCTATTCTGTTCCATTGATCTATGTGTCTGTTTTTGTGCCAGGACCATACTGTCTTGATGATGACAGCTTTGTAAGAGAGCTGGAAGTCCGGAATTGTGATGCCACCAGCTTTGCTTTTCTTTTTCAATATCACTCTGGCTATTCGGGGTCCCTTATGGTTCCATACAAATTTTAGGATTATTTGTTCCATTTCTTTGAAAAAAGTGGATGGTATTTTGATGGGGATTGCATTGAATGTGTAGATTGCTCTAGGTAACATTGACATCTTCACAACGTTTGTTCTTCCAATCCATGAGCATGGAACGTTTTTCCATTTCTTTGTGTCTTCTTCAATTACTTTCATGAGTATTTTATAGTTTTCTGAGTACAGATCCTTTGCCTCTTTGGTTAAATTTATTCCTAGGTATCTTATGGTTTTGGGTGCAGTTGTAAATGGGATCAACTCCTTAATTTGTCTCTCTTCTTTCTTGTTGTTGGTGTATAGGAATGCTACTGATTTCTGTGCATTGATTTTATATCCTGCTACTTTACTGAATTCTTGTATGAGTTCTAGCAGTTCTGGGGTGGAGTCTTTTGGGTTTTCCACATAAAGTATCATATCATCTGCAAAGAGTGAGAGTTTGACTTCCTCTTTGCCGATTTGGATGCCTTTGATTTCTTTTTGTTGTCTGATTGCTGTGGCTAGGACTTCTAATACTATGTTGAATAGCAGTGGTGATAGTGGACATCCCTGCCACGTTCCTGACCTTAGGGGAAAAGCTCTCAGCTTTTCCCCATTGAGAATGATATTCGCTGTAGGTTTTTCATAGATAGCTTTTATGATATTGAGGTATGTACCCTCTATCCCTATACTCTGAAGAGTTTTGATCAAGAAAGGATGCTGTACTTTGTCAAATGCTTTTCCTGCATCTATTGAGAGGATCCTATGATTCTCGTTCTTTCTTTTGTTAATGTATTGTATCACGTTGATTGATTTGCGGATGTTGAACCAACTTTGCAGCCCAGGGATAAATCCCACTCGGTCATGGTGAATAATCCTTTTAATGTACTGTTGGATCCTGTTGGCTAGTATTTTGGTGAGAATTTTTGCATCCATGTTCATCAGAGATATTGGTCTGTAATTCTCCTTTTTGATGGGGTCTTTGTCTGGTTTGGGAATCAAGGTAATTGTGGCCTCATAAAATGAGTTTGGAAGTTTTCCTTCCATTTCTATTTTTTGGAACAGTTTCAGGAGAATAGGTATTAATTCTTCTTTAAATGTCTGATAGAATTCCCCTGGGAAGCCGTCTGGCCCTAGGATTTTGTTTCTTGGGAGATTTTTGATGACTGCTTCAATTTCCTTAGTGGTTATAGGTCTGTTCAGGTTTTCTATTTCTTCCTGGTTCAATTTTGGTAGTTGATATATTTCTAGGAATGCATCCATTTCTTCCAGGTTATCTAATTTGCTGGCATAGAGTTGCACATAATATGTTCTTATAATTGTTTGTATTTCTTTGGTGTTGGTTGTGATCTCTCCTCTTTCATTCATGATTTTGTTGATTTGGGTCATTTCTCTTTTCTTTTTGATAAGTCTAGCCAGGGGTTTATCAATCTTGTTAATTCGTTCAAAGAACCAGCTCCTAGTTTCGTTGATTTGTTCTACTGTTCTTTTGGTATCTATTTCACTGATTTCTGCTCTGATCTTTATTATTTCTCTTCTTCTGCTGGGTTTAGGCTTTATTTGCTGTTTTTTCTCTAGCTCCTTTAGGTGTAGGGTTAGGTTGTGTATTTGAGACCTTTCTTGTTTCTTGAGAAAGGCTTGTATTGCTATATACTTTCCTCTTAGGACTGCCTTTGCTGCATCCCAAAGATTTTGAACAGTTGTGTTTTCATTTTCATTGGTTTTCATTAATTTTTTAAATTCTTCTTTAATTTCCGGTTGACCCATTCATTCTTTAGTAGGATGCTCTTTAGTCTCTATGTATTTGAGTTCTTTCCGCCTTTCCTCTTGTGATTGAGTTCTAGTTTCAAAGCATTGTGGTCTGAAAATATGCAGGGAATAATCCCAATCTTTTGGTACCAGTTGAGACCTGATTTGTGACCTAGGATGTGATCTATTCTGGAGAATGTTCCATGGGCCCTAGAGAAGAATGTGTATTCCGTTGCTTTGGAATGGAATGTTCTGAATATGTCTGTGAAGTCCTTTTGGTCCAGTGTTTCATTTAAAGTCTTTATTTCCTTGTTGATCTTTTGCTTTGATGATCTGTCCATTTCAGTGAGGGGGGTGTTAAAGTCCCCCACTATTATTATATTGTTGTCAATGTGTTTCTTTGCTTTTGTTATTAATTTCCTTATAAAATTGGCTGCTCCCATGTTAGGGACATAGATATTTACAATTGTTAGGTCTTCTTGTCGGATAGACCCTTTAAGTAGGGTATAGTGTCCTTCTTCATCTCTTATTACAGTCTTTGTTTTAAAATCTAATTTGTCTGATATAAGGATTTCCACCCCAGCTTTCTTTTGGTGTCCATGAGCATGGTAAATGGTTTTCCACCCCCTCACTTTCAATCTGGGGGTGTCTTTGGGTCTAAAATGAGTCTCTTGCAGACAGCATATTGATGGGTCTTGTTTTTTAATCCAATCTGATAGCCTGTGTCTTTTGATTGGGGCATTGAGCCCATTTACATTCAGAGTAACTATTGAAAGGTATGAATTTAGTGCCATTGTATTGCCTGTAAGGTGACTGTTACTGTATATTGTCTGTGTCCCTTTATGATCTATGCTGCTTTTAGGCTCTCTCTTTGTTTAGAGGACCCCTTTCAATATTTCTTGTAGGGCTGGTTTCGTGTTTGCAAATTCCTTTAGTTTTTGTTTGTCCTGGAAGCTTTTTATCTCTCCTTCTATTTTCAATGACAGCCTAGCTGGCTATAGTATTCTTGGCTGCATATTTTTCTCGTTTAGTGCTCTGAAGATCTCATGCCAGTCCTTCTGGCCTGCCAGGTCTCTGTGGATAGGTCTGTTGCCAATCTAATATTTCTAGCATTGTAGGTTACATATCTCTTCTCCCGAGCTGCTTTCAGGATTTTCTCTTTGTCTCTGAGACTGATAAGTTTTACTATTAGATGTCGGGGTGTTGACCTATTTTTATTGATTTTGAGAGGGGTTCTCTGTGCCTCCTGGATTTTGATGCCTGTTTCCTTCCCCACATTAGGGAAGTTCTCTGCTATAATTTTCTCCAATATACCTTCTGCCCTTCTCTCTCTTCTTCTTCTGGGATCCCAATTATTCTAATGTTGTTTCGTCTTATTGTATCGCTTATCTCACGAATTCTGCCCTTGTGATCCTGTAGTTGTTATCTCTCTTTTTCTCAGCCTCTTTATTTTCCATCATTTGATCTTCTTTATCGCTGATTCTCTCTTCTGCCTCATTTATCCTAGCAGTTAGTGCCCCCATTTTTGATTGCACCTCATTAAGAGCCTTTTTGATTTCGACTTGGTTAGATTTTAGTTCTTTTATTTCTCCAGAAAGGGTTTCTCTAATAACTTCCACGCTTTTTTCAAGCCCAGCTAGTATCTTTAATGTCATGATTCTGAACTCTAGGTCCAAGATCTTACTAATATCCTTATTGAGTAGGTCCCTGGCTGACGGTACTAGCTCTTGTTCTTTTTGCTGAGGTGATTTTTTTCGTCTTGTTATTTTGTCCAGAGGAGAATAGATGAATGAGAGAACAAAATGCTAACAGGTTAACAACGTCCCCAGCAAATATACTCTATACAAATCAGAAAAGACCTGAAACCAGGGCAAAAGGAAGGGAAAGAAAGAAAAAGAAAGAGGAAAAAAAAAAAAGAAAAAGAAAAACAAACAAAAACAGAGC